>NC_041721.1:5800097-6144097 GCF_900700375.1 Denticeps clupeoides | reverse complement strand
CGCATGTTCCCTAACACTGACCGCTCTGTGCACGTATAAAAAAACACACACACACACACACACAACTCGCGTACACGCACATACACGCATATTTTTAAATAGCTGGGATATCTACAATACGTTTGTAATGGAAATGTTTAATCCTTCATGGATTTTGTTTTAATGACGGTCTGTATTTAACAAGTCTGTGTGAAAGAACGATGACGCACGTTCCACCAACATGATGTCAGAACCAAAGGGTGATATTGTGATGTCATGGAACATTTGCAAATCTGCCCCTTCCAAGTCTTCATGGGCAAAGACACAAATTTGTTTATCCGCACTGAATCAGAATCCACTTTTAAAGTGATACACAGCACCACACACAAAGAAATATGCATTTAACCCATCACCATTCTGTGAGCGGTCTGCAACCATTAAAGGTGCATGGGGAGCAGAGTGTGGGGACGGTGACTTGCTCAAGGGCACCTTGGTGGCATTTGAACCTGCATCCCTCTGGTCCACTTATTCACCACTTCCCCAAAAACTGGACTGCGTTGGCTGGGAAAAAATGTTCTGGGTCTCCTGGACAAATAATCTGACATTTGTCTGTCTTTTAGTGTGCTTGTTGTAATCACACATGGTAATGCATGTACAAGTGCATGGGTGCACACACAGAGCCGCCCTAGCTTTTCAAGCCCCATTTCAACAGGCTTCGGCATTTTAAGAAACTTGCTTGATCTCCCGCTGATGCTCATCGCTGTAATTGTCCAGAATGATGCAGAAGTGCCCCTTTTCAGGGCCAGTTGATGCAGCGCACTAAGCCGTGTCTGTCTGTTCGTACCCTCAGGCGAGGCCAAGAACATTCCGCCGTACCCTGGACCCAATCGCATGCGAGACTGCTACTGCACCGTCAACCTGGACCAGGAGGAGGTCTTCAGGACCAAGATCATTGAGAAATCTCTATGGTACATGAGATCCCTCATCCTCTTTCTGATTGTGTGTGACCACTGGAAGACAAATGTATAACACAGTTTATCCATTTTTTATTGATAAAATAATTGTGTTATTATGAGTGTAATTTGCTTTTATACATGTAGCATGATCCATAAATATTAGTTAATACTATTTTGTGTTTTTATTCAGAAAAAGTCAAAACCACACATTTATTTTACTTGTTTTTAATGTATGAATTTTAGAATATTGTGATAAAAATCTAATGAAATATCGTGATAGCAATTCAGGACATATCTCTTGGGCCTAATCCTGATCCTCTGTCCAGATGGTACTTTATTCATACACATAAACATTTTTTTATATTATTAAAATTGCTTTGCCACTATACTCTTGGAATGGCATATGCAAATAACAGCCTATTGCTAGAACCATATTTCTACAAACAGTGGAATCTTATACCTTATCTAAGAGCATATATCTTCATCCAAAACCTGTTTTTGTGCAGTTTTAAGGGGTGTGTGTGTGTTCATTGCAGTTACTGCATTAATTACGTGTAGTTATGGATTAATGAAGTTGAGCTGTCTGTGGTGCTGATTCCTGGAGATCAATGGACTTTAAGACAACCTGAATGCTGTAAAACGGCTCACGTGTGTGCATGTGCACGTGCCAACCGCGAGGACGCTAATTATCAGCGAAGGCCAAGTCAAGCCAAGTTTTTCCCACATCGCTGGATATCAGCGTAACGGAAGGCAGAAAGAGAGGGAGGAAGAGTGTGGGGGGAGAGATGGAATAAAAAGTAGAAGGGGTATATAAATCAGCGCCAGCCGAGGATGTGGCACAACACATTTTTCTCTCATATTCTCTGTCTCACTTTGTCTCCATTTCTCTTTTCTCAAGCCCCTTCTATGGAGAAGACTTCTACTGTGAAATCCCCCGCAGTTTCCGCCACCTCTCTTTCTACATCTTTGACAGGGACGTCTTCAGGAGGGACTCCAGCATTGGTGAGAAAAACCCTGCCGCCGCATTGGTTGACACTCACTGATGCATCAGAGCCATGAGATCAGCTATGTAGCGCTCATCTGATGGAGAATAACGGTGCCATGAATCGTTTTTGATCTGAATCAAATTGATTTACAAAAATCTATATTTGAGCAACAGCATCACGGCTGTTTCTGAGTCCCTATCGGTCCCTTTTGTGTTCCTGTCCTCTGATTGGCTGATTTTGCACCAGATCCCTGGGATTTAAGTGGTTTCCCCAGTGAAGCATTAGAGGGGCATGGTTGTGTTTTGTTGGGAGGGAGGGGGGTGTCCGATGTTTTCCCATCTTTAGAGCCAAGAGAAACGGAGCAAAGCCAATGAGTTCAATCTGTTCGGCAGATGTGTGTGTGTGTGTGTGTGTGTGTGTGTGTGTGTGTGTGTGTGTGTGTGTGTGTGTGTTCGTTGGTTTATGCTGTTGAATCTTTCTGTGGATTTGCCAAAGATTTGATGACCTTGTGCATTAGCATGTATTAAAGTGTAAAATGATTTTAATCAACAAAATTCTCTTACATTTAACAGCCCTCACTGCCCAGCAAACATTTACAAAACGCAAACCGTACACTGAGTTTTGTTTCATAATCCGTCTGAATTACCTCGAGCGTGGCATCACAGCCGCCGCGTAGTGGTTCTGTTGCACAAATGCCTGTAACATCTGTGCATCTGTGCACTGTTCATGGTGAGGTGATTTAAGGAATAAGGGTTCATTATGTAAGAGAACCTATTTATTATAAGGAACAGGAATTAAATGTAACTGGAATCAACAGGAGCCAATGTTGTGGTACTTCAAAGGGACTTCTGTAAGGCTCTGTCGTGACAAAATATTTACGTGGTTGTCATTATGGTGCACAGCAAGCACAGCACACAGTGACACAACAAAATGAGTCCTCTACTTTTAACCGTCACCCTTGGTGAGCAGTGGGCAGCCATGACAGGCACCCGGGGAGCAGTGTGTGGGGACGGTGCTTTGCTCAGTGGCACCTCAGTTGTACCTTGGCGGTCCGGGATTCAAACCTGCAACCTTCCGATTACGGGTTCGCTTCCTTACCCGCTAGGCCACCACTGCCCAAAAAGTGTTCTTGTTGGAGAACTGTTGTGATGCTGGACTACTAGCGTGTTATTCCCATTTCTTTTTCTGACTGACCTTTGAAAAAGGTGAAAAAAGTAATTTTCGTTTTTTATTAAACTCTTGAAGTGTCATGGAAGAGGAAGAGCCAAATTGCCCAATTGTAAAAATGTAGTTTCACTTTTGAGGATGGTCCCTGAACATGTGCCAAAGCTTTGCTGGTCTGAAACCAAGAACCTGGGTGGAGTTTAATCTGTTAAAAGTTCCTCCTTCTCCACAAAAGTGCACTGTAAATAATTTTTTGCCTCATCAGTTCCGAGCGTGTTATGGGTGTTTACACTAATTATTCCTCCAAACATGATTTCACCATCTGCCCCGTTTCCCACGCCAGATCAAACTTCCCAAGCTTCCGAAGCGATGATAGAGTAAATGAGCTCGGCTGATGAGACATGGAAAGTCATGGGTGAGATGGCGGTGAATCACCGCGCTCAGTTCCCGCGGTGAGGGCGCTTGGCCTGCAACCTGCGTCTTTAATCGCCTTCAGACGCTGGCTGCCATGCCACCGTGTTCCAGGACTCACCGCATGTCCCAGTGTTGCGGAACCTTACGCGGAACTCTGACTTCAAGACTACGCTCGTATGTTTGCGTCAAGGACGCAGCATGAGAACTCGTGACTTTGTTCATCAAAACATTTGGGGCAGTGGTGGCCTTGCCGCTTAATTGGAAGGTTGTGGGTTCAAATCCCGAACCACCAAGGTGCTGCTGTGGTCCTCTTGATCAAGGTACCGTCCCCACACACTGCGCCCCGGGCGCCCGTCATGGCTGCCCACTGCTCACTAAGGGTGATGGTTAAATGCAGAGGACACATTTAGTTGTGTCACTATGTGCTGTGCTGAGTATCACAATCACTTCACTTTCAACAGTTCATTCGACATTTAAAAAACCCAGGCACATTATGGCCTGTTTAGCATTGTTACGCTGGATGGTGGTCAAAATTCTATTTTTGATAGACCTATTACATCCTTGCTGTCCGCCGAGAGCCTTTCCCGCCTTATCTGTGCCTTTTTGTTGTGTAACGAGCTCTCCCTCCCTTTCTCGAGGCTAAAAACCCATTTATTTTCTGTGACTTATTAGACGTGCTGGCATGTTCTATATTTCGCTTACTGTTTTAATGCATTATATTTAGTGAATTTTGTTTTTTACTGTGTAAAGCACTTTAATTGTTATTACCAGCACACAGAATTCTTACATCCAGTAATGTAGATGCAGAGCTTATAGCAACACAAACGCCCCCTTGGTGTATTAATATTTCAACATTGTTTTTTACAAATATTATAACCGGATTGTCCCTAATCTCCGTGGGACAATATGCGTATGTGTGCAGCTTGAACAGTTCATTAATAACTTAAAAAAAAAAGTAAAAAAAACAAAACAACAACTTAATTTTAATTCTTCCTTTTTTTTTTTTTATCTGGGGCATCCAGCCCCCCCAGGCGAGCGCCTCTGCACTGTTAAAATTTAACAGAATGGTCGGCGCCTGGTGAAGGGGAAGGTGGCGTTTCTACCTGCTGACTGGAAGAAAGTGGCTGCTTCAGTGTGTGGGAGAAAAACAGATTAGCAGTGCTTTTATGTGAAATAAAATCCTGACGCCTCTCTCTGTGTAACAGGGTCGAGGAGCGTGTGTACCTTTGGCCGATATGGTGTGTGTTTGTGCAATGGAGGGCTTGTGTTCCACTCTCCTTCACTTCACCGAGGTTCTAAGAGCCACCTCTTTCTCTCTGTGCTGCGAGTTAAATGTTGGAAATGTAATTTTGGAAATTGGTCAGATGCCACAGCGAGAAGTTTGTTGGATGGGAAGACATTGTGTTTGTTGATAAGCGCGAGCATTTGCTGGATTCGTTTCTGTTTTCATCCTCCCTCCTACTGTGCATTAGTCATATTTTATGTGTGTGTGTTGATGGGAAGAAAGTTAGGGAAAGGCAGAGAAAGGAAAAAAGGATATTTTATTAAGAGGATAAACTTTGGAGTATGGCTAGATGTAGGCATAGATATGTTAAATTAGCTTTACACACAGCATCTGTGTGTGTGTGTGTGTGAAAGTTTTACATGTTCTTTGCAACAGGATCTGTGGTTTCGTGTTTTTGTGGTGTCAGTGTTGGGCAAGATATTTGAATTATCGTGATATGACTATTTTCATGTTGTCATCATCCATGATGAATAGAGATAGTCAGACAAATTCCACCTTTCTTTCATTTTTTTGTACTGTTATTGTACCATGTTGTACTGTTCATGTTATTCTATTTTTTATTACTGTTACTAGAAAATGGTTGGAAACAAGGAATGAGGAGGTTTACCAGAAGAGTTACCAGTTATGGGAATGCATGGAAAAATAAAAATAAATTCTCTAGTGTGTGGCCCGTAACTCTCTTCCTCTTTCACTTCTTCCTCTTTGATCTTTCTCCCTCTCTCACATGTTCCATTTCTCCCTGGAATGCTGAAGTCTGTTTCCTCATTAATTAACGTAACTTCGTCAGTAGTGTAATCTGATTTCTGAAGTGATGCTCAAAATCAGTTGCACTTTAATTATTCTGGACCTTACATTACCCAAGAATTTATCAAATCAATAATTAGCCACACAAACAAAATGAAATGCATTTCTTGGATTATTTGCGCCATTTAATCTCCATAAGAAGCTTTTTTTTATGGATAGGTCTGGCTATTGATGTCTGTCACCTTGTGGGATTTGTGGGATGTCATTGTGTCATTGTTAGCTTTTCTCTAACTGGCTGAATTACTGCGCTGTGATTGGTTGAATGAGTGCTGCACTGTCTCTGTGCAGGTAAAGTCGCGGTGAAGAAAGAAGACCTGCAGAAGTACCATGGTAAAGACACATGGTTCCCGCTGCAGCCAGTCAGCGCGGACTCAGAAGTACAGGTGGGAGTACACATATGCAGACTCATACATGCACACGCACGTGACTTGTCTTCACAGATGGAAGGATTGTGCTAATGCATGCATCTGCAGCAAGTCTAAGTTATTCCTTTTTAGCTCTGTGTGTGTGTATGTGGCATGTTGCAGAGCAGCACTGAGTGCCAAATCAAAGCAGCCAAAAAGGGATACGAGTCTTTTTCGGCCAACTCAACACCAGGGTCAATAACAGACACTCTATATAATGTAATATAATATCATTTTTTTGAGAAGTCAGTGTGAGTCAGTGAGAAGTCACTGAAGAGTTGGACTCACAGCTTTCAGTCATACACACACACACACACACACACACTCACAGCTGTATTCCAAAGTAGTGTTGAAGAAGGATGCAGCGTGTGAAGGATGGAGAGATGGAAGTGTCCTCCCATCCCTAAATAATGGCCACATTGTGTGTGTGTGTGTGTGTGTGTGTGTGTGTTAGTGTGAGGGGGATCAGTGAAAGAGAAAGGGGAGGGAGTTGCACATTGATGAACTCGACTGGACTTCCACAGTGCCACCCTGTTTCCAAACTAGTGGTTTTGGAAGACACACACACACACACACACACACACACACACACACACACACTGAGACAGCCTCTTTCATAGAGGCTGATTGTCCTTTTATCATGTCTGCATCAGTTACCATGGTGATGTTGTTTTGTCTGCAGGGGAAGGTACACCTGGAGCTCCGTCTCAGTGAAGTCATCACAGACAGCGGGGTCGTCTGCCACAAGCTGGCCACGCGGTGAGTCAGCCAATCACAAGTGTCGCTTCCCGCCCTCACTTCCTGTCTGTCTACATAGCCCGGCTAGTGAGACAGATCTCCGCTCCCCATTGTTCTCTGACCAGGCGAGGCTGCTGAAGCCATGCGGTCTCTTTATTTTGCTGAAAATAGAGACAAAACTGGACTTCTCTCTGTAGTTGGTGGGTTCCAGTGCTGTGTTTAAGGGGCTTTAAAGCTTTCTTCACTACCCACAATTCTTTGCAAAAAAACAATTTTTTTTTAGTGTGAGGTTTCACTATACAGTTGGGTGAGGTGGGTTCATGAAGATGCAGTGAGAACATGAAAATCTGTTTTTTCCTGCTGACTCTGTTTATCCCTCGTTTCGGGCTCCCCGTGAACGGCTCGGAACAAAATGGCTTCCAAATCCAAACATTACCCCCATTGGTTTCCTGGAGGGAGGAAGGGGACACTTCTTCTTGATTCCTTTACCCGATTTCTGTCAGAATTAATTTCACGATGTGTTGTTCTGGCTTTTGGCCGCTGTAACGCTGTGTGTTCGTCTTAACTCCGCTGCCTCCATGTTGCCCATATTTTATAATGAACTGTTTTGAACTGGTTGCCACAGAGTGTGCAATACAGCGCTACCACTACAGCAGCCAATCGGCCGCAAGGAACGTCCCTCTGTCACCTAGCAACACGTTTGAGTGGCGTGAAAATGCCCAGGGAGGATTTGTCACAGTTTATTTTAAGACAGGCTGACTCACTCATTAGACAAAGTGTTTTCAGTGTGTGTGTGTGGCCGCGTGTGTGTGTGTGTGTGTGTGTGTATGAAGGGTAGGGGGGAGTCGGGAATCAGGATGGAGACGTGTGCTGTTTTTGCAGCTGAGCGTGATGCGTGATGCCAGTGTGCATTTATATGTTATATGCTGTATTTATATGTTACATGCTATATGCTATTCTAGAAAGCAACATCAACCTATACACACACCTGCATATCTACACCTGACAGAATTACCAGTGGACTTTCCTAACTCCGGCCTTGATTTACTGTGGCTAATGAGCTTACGGTCGTTATTTCGGCCCACCCCATTTTAGAACAAAGCAGTAGGGGAATGTGCATCCTGAAGCTACCAGAACCTTTGGCTCTGTCAAGAACAGTGAACTTGTTGAGCAGATGAATGGGGAGGTTCCTGCTCTTTTTTACATTTTTGTGACTGAGGCAAACTCTTTGAAATGATTTGAGAGTAAAACAGAGCAGGCTCTGGTCGTTATTTGCAAGACGTGTCTCATACTGATTTAGGATCAGTCGTCCTTTATCCTTTTCCATCGTGACTTTAAGAGCAGTGGCCTGCTTTGATCTGACTGCAGGCCCTGGGCTGCTGCTCTGTTCTCTGATCTACTCTGGGTCAAGACTCACTGCACTTGGAGGTCAAATGTCGGCAAGTGTGCACATGTGTGTGTGTGTGTGTGTGACAACAGAATGTGCATAGATTCTCATATACATGTGTATAAATCTGTTCTTTGTAGTGTTTGAAGGTGAGTGTGTGTATCTGGATGAGTGAATGAATGTGTTTTAGGGTTTATATGTGTGGGTGTGTTTAGGTGCAGCCTGAACTGGGCTATTATAAACAGGCTTAGCTGGGAGATCTGCTTGACATCAATCATGCCGTAATGTTTTAGCTACACACTGTGTGCGTATGTGTTGTGTGTCTGCGCGTGTGTTGTGTGTTTTGCTCACTTGGTTTGTTTTAGAACACGTCTGTGCATATTATGACAGATTATCTGACTGCGTGTGCCAGACGGTCACAGGAAGCTGAAATGTAATCTGCCTGATGTCATCGGCTTTACTACCGGGGAGAGGGCGGGGCTCTGCCTCAGCGCACCACTTGTTGCACCTTGATGGATGAATCATTTACATTACGTTACACCAATAAAAGTGCATATGAAATTAAACATAGAGAACATGTAGGATTACGTCCACCGGGGATGCAGGAGGTTGTTACGGATAGATGTATGATTTTACTGTGCTGTTATGCTGTGACAGGCAAGTTTCTTATATGGTGGGAATGCAGTGCTGTCTGGCAACATGCACAATATTTGACCAGCCTAAAGACATTCCAGAACTTTCTGTTTGTACCTCATATCAAAGTCAGGACAAAAATGCATAAATTCACAATTTTTTTTGTTGGGTGGGGGGTTAATTGTTGTCTGTCTCAGTTGTGTGTCTACTTGAGGTGTCATGCTGTGTCGTGCTATGGTGATGCTGTTCCTTTCTCCACTCAGGGTGCTGGAGTGCCAAGGCCTGCCCATCGTTAATGGCCAGTGTGATCCCTACGCTGCAGTATCGTTACTGGGCCCTTCCAGGTCAGAGTCCTCCCAAATAGATCTATTTGCTTTTAAAGACACTCTGACTCTATATTGATATGATTTGAGAAATATTCAAATTATCTCTGAACAAAATTCTAATAGATTTTGGAAATACAGTGCAGATCACACAAGGAGTATACTTAGGCAATTCAGGTTATTTTATGGTTGTAATTTCATTTTAAGAACATAATTTAAGAGCACAATTGTGTATTTTATCATACAAAGAAAAAAACTGTACTTTATTCTAAGACACTTAAGATTGTGTATCCTTGAATCTAAGCACCTTGGAGTCGATGCTAAGCAGTAATTTTCACTTTTAGTCAGGCAGCTTAGGCATTTATATCTCTGTGTATGATCTACCTTACACTTCCTTCATGCTTGAAGTTGTGAAAACAAATCAGTACTCTGTGCTTCACATTGCATGTCACTGCGTGCTGTGACATCTGTGTCATCTCTGATCTGACTCTTTTTGTTCGCTCTCTCAGGTCAGAGGCCAAGAAAACCAAGGTGAAGCGAAGAACAAACAACCCGCAGTTTGATGAGGTTTTCTTTTTTGAGGTAGGAATGTTCACGGGCAGTGTTTAAGAAAAAACTAAAATTGCGTGCAAGGGCAGCTGAACAGAATGAAAATGATCAGCATTTAAAACGTGTTGTACCAAGACTACATGCTGTTTTCTCTAGGCTATATTTTCATGCACCCTAAATGTGACCCTGGTTAAGTCTGAGGGACGTTATTCCTGCATACCGTGTGAGAAATTGAGCTGAACGTTTCAGGGTCAGTGCATCTGAAGTGAATGTCAAGGCTACGATCTGGCCTGTTTTATCTGAAGGTCAGATAAAGACCTGAGCCGTGAGCAGGTAGGAACACGTGGCTTAGCTGAGGGAAGTGTTCGGAAATTCAGGAGTTTTAAGGTCTTTAATCCGTATTTTGTTATCTACTGTACAGTTGAGACAACCGGTTGTGGTTTAGGATAAGTCAGCCTTTCCACCACACCCATATCCTCTTAAACCAAATTTGGCTTTTTCGGTTGATATGTATTTTTTTTATCAGCTTGTGTCACACTTTCATGTTTGTCCTTGCCTACAACCACTGTGGAGAAAATTAGTTTGTGTTGCCATTTTGTTGCATAGTTGTCATTCTGATTAGGGTTTACCTGACTGGAGGTCACCTTTCAAGAATCAGCCAGTTACATCCCTCCATACCACACACACTCGCGCACACACACATATACACACACACACACACAGATACTGACAAAGACAAAGTGTATGATTGATTCAGGGGACAGAGTAGGCCACACAATCCGCTCCATTGATTGGGTCTGTGACTGAGACAATTATCCTACTTTCTCTATGTCTGATGCCCCCCCTCAACCTCCCGCCTGCTCATCCATCATGCCGAAGCTTCTGTGGGTTTGTCACGCTGCCGGGTCCCACATTTTTTCCCCCCAGCCACAGAACCAGCCACAAACCAGCTGTGCTGTCAGCGCCATGCAGCACTCCATACAGAGCCCCTTGACAAATACTGCTCCACTTAGCGTCATTGTTCCAAACAAGCCTTGCCGAATGCTGCTCCCATTAGTTATGTCGCTGTCTGTCTGGGGCCTGCCAAATAATGCACCATGCAAAGTAACTAGTGCATATATTTAAAAAAATTTCAGTGGGCATTTATTTATAACTAAAAACTCTATTCTTGCACAATTAGGTGACCAGACCCCTCAGCTACACCAAACGACAGTTTGACATTGAGGAGGAGGATGTAGATAAACTTGCCCTGCGGTGAGTTATTTTTCTGTACAAAATACTGCATATACCGCAGTCTGTATGTAAAAAAGGTAAAAGTTTAATGGAGTATAGTGTTTGTATGTGTGTGTGTGTGTGCGAGAGAGAGAGTGAGCCATTTACGTTTCATACGATGGCATTGCTTCGAGCACACAGGCATCAGGATTAATGATTTCTCCAGACGATTTCTTCCGTTCTCAGTACTGTCTGGCTGATTCTCTTATTATTATTATTTCTTTACATCAGAGTGGAGCTGTGGAATGCCAGTAACCTGAAATTTGGAGATGAATTTCTGGGAGGTGTCCGGGTGCCACTGAGGGTTTTAGGACAGGCGGGCGTCCACGAAGCATGGTGAGCAAATTCACTTTAGCCTGATTCGGATTTATCATGCAACCTAAACTCATCTTCAGGATGTTTGGAAATGATGGTCTCGCCTCCCACAGGTACTTCCTGCAGCCCAGGGACAACGTGGGTAAGTCAGTGAAGGCAGACGAGTTGGGCTCCCTGCGACTCAACATAATTTATACCGAGGACCATGTCTTCCCCTCGGAACACTACAGCCCACTGCGAGACCTGCTGCTACAGTCCGCACACGTGGAGGTGTGTGTTCTGCATGTCTGTGAGCAAGTGTGTGTATGTATCACAATTTGCAATGCATTATGTATTTTTCATTTGTATTGCATTTATACCGAATAAATGAAGGTGTGTGTGATGTGGGTCGGTATGCGAGTCTTTGGCGTTCAGTAAAGTGTGTGTGGTAACATCTGGTCCTTTCCACCTCCTCAGCCTGTGTCCACCTCAGCAGCACATATTCTGGGTGAGGTGTGCCGTGAAAAGCAGGAGGCAGCCGTTCCGCTAGTGCGGCTATTCCTGCACTATGGTAAAATCGTGCCTTTTGTTAGTGCCATCGCCAACGCTGAGGTCAACCGCACACAGTGAGTGACACCCCCCCCCCCCCCACAAACACACATACATATGTACATGTATAATTTCAAGTGATCCAATAGACAAGCATGTCATAAGCAGTGCTAATTTCTGAACAAATGTAACCTACACTTTTATGCTTCTTTTCTACAAAAACATCAAGCACCAGGCCAGGGTTGAAAGGTCAACAGGGTCAGTTTCCAAGGGTTGTAGGCTATGGTTGATGTAGGGACTCGTTAGCAGGGATAAAGGCTCTTTTAGTAGCAGAAGAAAGAGAGAAAACAGTCCAGGGGGGTTGCAGTAAAGAATGAGGTCCATGCTTTTTAATGCCTCCATAATCAGAATAGTTTCCCGGCGTTTTATCAAGAGGACCATATAAGGAAGCACCACTAGATGGAGCTGCCTGATTGCGAGCATTGAACAATCGCAGATGGAACGCCAGGATCTAGATTATGTTTCTATTAGCGCTAATATACGGTTCTTGACTTTCTTTAGGGACCCCAACACCATATTCAGAGGGAACTCACTAACATCCAAGTGCATTGATGAGACCATGAAGCTGGCAGGGATGCACTATTTGCAGGTCACACTCAAACCTATCATTGACGAGGTGCGTATTCTTCACATTAGACATTCTGTGCTGTAAACTGTGACTCTTACTTTCAGTTTTATTTTCTTAGCATCTGTGAAATGGTCTTCCTTCCTGTTTATGTGCTCAGATCTGCACAGACCACAAACCCTGCGAGATTGACCCTGTCAAACTGAAGGAATCTGAGAACCTCGATACCAACAGAGTAAGCATGTGTTTTTGTGTGTGCCCGGAGGACTGGGGTGATAACTGTGCGTGTCTGTGCGTAGGAAGTTATGGATTACTGCCTCTCCCACTAAGCTGGCCTGTCCTGTTATTCAGGAACTGTACGCGTATGTTTATGTGTGCCAGCCTTTATCAGCTCAGTGTAATTGTGTGTGTGTGTGTGTGTGTGTGTGTGTGTAGTAACTTCATAATGAGTAATATCTTACCATACATGATAAATAACAACTCGGATATTACTGCACGAACCAGTGCAAACAAAATTGTGGATGTGGTTTGAGGGACAGGGTGTGTCTCACTCGGAAACCCTAAAGCAGCGCAGTCATTTTAATGAGGGCAGCCATCAAGTGAGGTGTGTGTGTGTGAGTGTGTACGCACCTCACCGGTCCTCAGCATGTCGCAATTAAGTGAACAAACGGTGGAAATGATTTCCGAAACCCATCTGTGCCACTGCTTATGTATATCACATGGGGTTTATCACAAACCTTTCTAAGGACAGTGGGCGGGTCCAGCAATCATATGCCTACTTTACTGCGATTTAGAAATACAATATTCCAGCGGAATGTATTGAAATGTTATGTAACTCAAATTAATTCGATATAAGAAAGTTTTTTGTGTAAACATCAGATTTATACGCATCATATTGTGGTCTGCAGATTGCGTTGTGAAAGTTGGTGAAGTTGGTAACGTTTCCGCCCTCTGTTGCCCGTTCGCAGGAGAACCTTCGGCAGTATGTGGACCGCATCTTTAACGTCATCACCACCTCTGGCGTGCGCTGCCCGACCGTCATGTGCGACATCTTCTTCTCGCTGCGGGAGTCCGCCGCCACCCGTTTCCAAGGTAACCACGAGGGTCTCGAGAACCATGACCTTGATATGCATAGCCTGAAGGGATATTTGCTATAAAGTGAATTAAGTTTTTTTTTTCCTGTTAAATAAAAAATGTACATTTAAACCTGTTAACCTCATCCCTGTTGTGTCACCCTTGTTCCGCAACATTTCTCACTGCTGCCTGTTCGTTGAGTGTCAGCTTTTTGTGAAAAAAAAATCATTGACAACATACTGCCATCTCCTGGCTGCTGTCACACACTGCATCTTGATGGATGGTGCACGCTGCAATTAGTGTCATGGATTTAATTTATTGTTTGCGTTTTTTTGTTTTTTTTGTGATCTTGCAGTGGACCAGGACGTGAGGTACACAGCGGTCAGTAGTTTTATATTCCTGCGATTCTTTGCTCCAGCGATCCTGTCACCCAACCTGTTCCAACTGCGGCCACATCACCCGGTGAGGGCCACATATTTTCTTAATGGGGAAGATGAACATATGTAGATAACATGTACATAACACACGGGACACTGTATTTGCCTTTTACCTCTGTGCCTGTGTTTATAGTACAGATTCCGATACAGGTTTTGTGATTTTACTGGTTTGAATTTTTCGCTGACTTTGCAAAAAATGCGCGTGAAACAATCTGATGTGTGGGTGTGTGTATTCATGTGCAAATTGTTTTGGTGTCCCTACAGGATCCCTGCACATCTCGGACCCTCACCCTCATCTCCAAAACCATCCAGACCTTGGGGAGCCTGGCCAAGTCCAAATCTGTGAGACAGTTTTTCTGTTTGCCCTCCTTGTATCCTAATGGGCTTAAAAATAATCATCTGAACCAGATCATTATTACTTTCTAATTATACCATCATGACATGTTGGAGGTTGCCTGTACGATTGCAGATTTAGCAGATTTTTTGTGCTTTAAGGCCATGTATAATATATTTCACCGAATTTGGAACTATTCAGTTTTTGTGTGTTCTAATATGGTATAGTATGTAGTGTACCGAAGTAAAACGATTATTGTGGATTAAACATGCTCTAAGAAGTCCCTAAAATAATCCTCTCTCCTTCTTTCCCCCTCTCCTCCTCAGGCCAATTTCAAAGAGTCCTACATGGCTGCATTTTATGACTACTTCAATGAACAGAAATATGCAGATGCAGTCAAAAATGTGAGTTTTTTTCTGTGCTGGTGGGGTGAATTTAGAGTACTTTCATGGTGCAATGTGCCACTTTGGCGGGATGATAGTGCTGGACATTGTTGAGAGGCCTGTGGCCACTGAGTCAGAGCAGATTTTTCTCCTTCTGTCTACAGTTCCTCGATTTGATCTCATCATCCGGGAAATGGGACCAGAAGAGCATCGAGACGCCAATCATGCTGAAGGAGGGGTAAGCCAAACATCTCCTCAGTGCTAATGGCAGCTCATCTTCTGGGTTTCAGAAATAATTACAAAAAGGCCTGGGTTGGTGGTTATTTCCTCTTTTCCAAGGTACAGATATTGAGCTGTTTATTTCAGAATCAGAACACACACTAGGAATTTGGTTCGGGCCGTTGGTGTCTTTCAAACACAGTACAATATACAGTATAGAGAGCAATATGATATATCAGTGCAAAAAACTATACACAACACACAGATTGAGAACAGTACAGCACATAAGTGCAAAATGAACGAATGTGTAAGTAGTGTGAGAGAGAAGAACAAGTAGCATTGCTGATATAGAAAGTGACGGAGGAAATTTTTTCCATGTTATGGGGTCTTCTATAAATCCAGAATACGAAGTTCGTGTGACTTTAACTAACACTCCCCGTGTGCTACGTCTGTGCCACGATTTTTTGCTGTGTACTGTATTTACACTCAGTCAAAAGTTTGCACACACCTACTCTGTGGCGGTTGTGGAGACTAAGATGGAGCCACTTTGAAGAATCCAATGCAAGAATTTTTGTAGCAGATGAGAGTGAAGTATGTTTGAGTCGCCTCTTTTTACCTTCTCGACTCCTTTGTTCACTATTGTTATCTTCAAAATCTGCTTCGTGAGATGCTCATTAACATAAGAGTGTTCATCATAAGCCTTCAGGACTGTTGGAAATCCATCCTTGTTGTCTAATTTAAGGTGGTAAAAAGAAGAGTGTGAAATGCTGCCGTCACAGCAAAAGCTCCCGGCTTTGGAGAGACGCAAATGTTAAGCTTTTTGCCTTGTTTGTATACTTTATTCTGCAGACTCAAGGTCCAAACATACACATCATATTACATTAACACTTACATATACATGCAAAACTTATATATACAAATGCAAGAGCCATAAGTGAGTAGGTGCATTCAAACTTTTGACTGGTTTTGTATACGCTGTGATAGTGGGGCCTGGGCGATATAGGACATTTAACTATTTTGTTGTGTGTGAATGACTTTTAACGCACATTTAATGGCTTCCTAGCACAAAATAGAATCTGGGGTCTGAGCTCTTTCTGTGTTTCTGCGCTTTTTCTCTTGGGGAAAGGAGTGTAAAGCTCACTATAACGAGGGTTGATGGGAAGGGTTCCTGCAGGTAAGATCCAAATGATGAATGGCCCCCATGACCCTCGACCTTTCTGTGACCCTGCTTTGGCCTTTCATCTTAATTTGTACATAAAACATTAGACTGTATGTGGCTTTTCTGTTCTCCTTTACGCCCCTGCTGTCCCTTGTTACCACAGTGACCCTGTCACCCTGATTAGCATGGTGTCATAGGCATTTACTGTAATATTTAGTTCTGTGTTAAATATATCAATGACGAAGTGTCCAAGGATCTTTTATGTCATCTCATGGTTTTATTGTGACATTTTAAGCTCATCATAAATTGATGTGAAATAATAGCTGGTATGGTGTGATTTCAAATTTTTGGATAAACTTTGAGAACAATTCTGTGGTAGTGTTAGTGAATACGCTAAAGCTATCTGGGGTAGTCAAAGAGACATTTAATTATAATAGAAATTAAACAAGCTGATAAAGCTAATTTTAAAGTCCGAATGCCAAAATTTCCATGGTATTGATTTTTTATTTTTTTTTGTAAGAGAAATGTTATGGTCGTGTAGCACAATGTTCATTGCTGTGAAATATACAGGTCAGGTTGGTGGCTGATCCCCTGTTAAAAGCAGAATGTTAATAGAATAGTCGGCTTAGTCCATGCCCTACAAACTGACCTGTTGTTCCAACAATGGCATGTGGATGAACATAAATCATGGGAATAATGGAGCACAGGTTCATGACCCAGCTTTGGATTCCAGTGTTTGGTTGAACATTTTCTTCATTGTCCTTTTTTCTAACTTGTTCTTTTCTTCTCCCATCGTGTTGCTGCAGATTTATGATTAAAAGAGCGCAAGGCAGAAATCGTTTTGGCATGAAAAACTTTAAAAAGAGGTGGTTTCGTCTCACAAACCACGAGTTCACCTATCACAAAACTAAAGGTAACGCAAAAGGTTTGTTTACACTCTTCTTTATTAGGGGAGGTTGATGGTTTCTCTGTCTTTCCAACTTTATCTCGATCTGTCTGGGCCTCTTTCGCTCCCTGTTTGTCTCTGTGTGTGTGTGTGTGTGTTTGTGTGAAGGGGCTTCAGTTGTGAGTTCAGATACCAGGACACAGGCATCTGTTTGTAATTAAACCCCCCCTCCAGGAAATTTACCCAAGAAGCTATGGAACAAATTCACCCACCCCTACACACACATCAAAAGTGAAGCACAAGAGATACGAGAGAGACATACACACATATACACCGATGATAATAACAGTGGGGTTGTTTACAGTGGGGTTGTTAAAATCGCTTGAGTTTGTTCTGGAGAACGTCCCAGTAGAAAGATTGCTGAACTCCCCCCTCCAGTGCACATTCTCCGCCTCTTCCTCTGACCATTTGTTTTCTGGTTTGTCCAGGTGAGGGCGCCCTCTGCAGCATCCCCATAGAGAACATCCTCGCTGTGGAGCGGCTGGAGGAGGAGTCCTTTAAGATGAAGAATGTAAGTTCCCAGCAGAGCTAAGTGCTTCAGTTGCAAAATTAACAGTACAACCAGAACAAAATGAAATTGTGCTGAGGAAGATGGACTCCAAAACTGCACTCACTGTCACAGAATGTTCTTCAATACAATAAGAAAGGCTCAAGAGTTCCGTCGTCCCTGCTTCCCCTCCTGCAGATGTTTCAGGTGATCCAGCCGGAGCGGGCCCTGTACATCCAGGCAAATAACTGTGTGGAGGCGCGCGACTGGATCGACATCCTGACCAAAGTCAGCCAGTGCAACCGCAAGCGGCTCAGCACCTATCACCCGTCCGCCTACCTCAACGGCCACTGGCTCTGCTGCAAGGTGTCGGCGGACTCCGCCCCGGGCTGCACGCCCTGCACCGGGTGAGTCCCGTAAGCGCTGACCCGGGGTCGGCTTTCGAACTCCTCAGGGATAGGAAAACATGGTTGATGATGATGATGATGATGCTTATGCTAGCGGGTGTGTTCTGATAGGGGCGTTCCCGCCAACATTCAGCTTGATGTGGATGGAGACAGAGAGACAGAGAGGATCTACTCCCTTTTCAGCACATACATGTCCAAACTGGTCAAAATGCAAGGTCAGAAACCTTCTTTCTATGTGTGCATGCTTACATATCTCAAATATATATGTTGTGTGCTGTCTTTGTCGTGTTTTTACGGTGCACCTGTTTTGTTCAGAGGCCTGTGGCAGTAAGTCGGTGTACGACGGCCCGGAGCAGGAGGAGTACTCGAGTTTTGTGATCGACGACCCACAGGAGACCTACAAGACCCTCAAACTCATTGTGGCCGCCGTGAAGACGCTGGAGCAGCAGCACACACAATACAAACGAGACAAGTTCCGGAAGACCAAATACGGCAGCCAGTAAGTGCCACTTGGAGTTATAATCCAAAAGAATGTTTTCATCTTATCAGTATTTCACCACAACGCCATGCACTGACTTTGCCTCTTATTGGGCAATACTATTTTAGTATTTGCGTTAGGTGCAAATACTCCTCCCAGTCAAATGAAGTTGGTTTAAGGGAGCATTGAGACAGTGGAGGACAGTAGTGGTAAAGAAGGCAAAGAAGTGGACTCAAAACCGAAGGGTTGCGGGTTCAAAACCCTGGGCGCCTTTCACAGGTGTCACCGTGTGCTTTGCCATGCTGTTTATCACAAGGACAAAAACAATCAGTTTCACTTTTCACTTCCTCAATAAAGTTAAAAAAAGACATATTTTCTGACAAATAAGTGAACTATTTAGTTATTTATTATATGGTACATTATATATACATTATTTTGAGCCTACATACAAATGTCTGTGGTATTATTTCATTTTCATTTCATAGAAAAAAACTTTTAAAGTTTATTTTGAAGTTCCAAATGTGCCTTGGGTTTAAGCTAGCGTCCTTGTGCCCTGTGTGACAGAAGGTTTAATAACCCCCATATGCTTGGACGATAAAGTGATAGCACCTGATGATGGCACATTTAAAACATGTTCAAAAAGGGCTGGTGCGTTTGTGTCCATAATAATATGTGATGTACATTTTTGCCGTAATAAACTAGTTTTGAATCGCGATATGCCGTTATTCATGTATTCCGTGTTGTTTGTGTTACAGAGAACATCCAATTGGTGATAATAGCTTCCAGTGCTACATTCGCCAACAGTCTGAAAGCTCCACCTACTCCATTTAAACCTCCTACTGCCCCACTGGGCCATGAGCAACATATGGCAGCATTTTCAGTGTAACTTCTGGGTACCGCTGTTCACAAGCATCATGAAGAGGATGATGTCGTATCAAGCTAATCGTTCAATATTATTTTTCGATTTTCAAAACTAATCCACCGCTTTTCCTTTGAACTTGGTGGCCAAGAGCCATGCACTTTAAATGTCTTTGGGATCAGTGGACAATATTTTAAAACATTTTTTTTTAACCAAACCCAAGACCCCCTGACCTCTGCGATGCACAGGGTTTGTAAATGACACACGGGCTCCAATCGGCATGAGCGTAGCGGAGGGCCTCAGTGACCGTCAGGGTTGTACCACAGGGCATCTGCAAAGCCGGATCTTTTTCAGTAATCTGCGTGCTGTCCGCATGCACCTTCCCTTGGTGGAAATGTATATTGGCAGTATTTTCTGCCATTTTGAGAGCATTCCTGTTCCATTTTTTCTTGTGTGTGTGTAGCTCATCAGTACTTTTGAGCCTCTTTTGGGAGTTAACAATTTGCCATTTGAAATATTATTCAAATTTGTTTTAATCATGTGTTTTAGCCCATGCCAAATTTCTCATCTCAGCCAATTCAGTAGCAGAGTGCAACAAATGAAATTTGACAATAACACTTTAGACCACTGCAGACATTTATTTTTGTACGTCACTGTTTTCTAAATCCAATCTAAAAACACATTTTAGAAAAAATCAAAAGCAAAAGAACAGTGTGTGTTTTTTCTACTTTTTGTGTTGTATTTTATCAAATTCTAAATGCAAGAAAAGCATTTTGTAATTTTGTCCCATGTCACAGGAACTGACTATGAATAGCTATATTGTGCGTTACTGAGAGTGTGTGTGTATGCATGCATGGGTATCAGTTCATTTGAATGACAAAGGAATTCCTAATTATGAATTGATGGGGGAGAGTAGGGAGACGTTGGTCTCTCTCTCTCCCATCTGGTGTTGTCCTTGTGCTTCCTGAGAAAAAAGTTATTATGACCCGATCGGAGTATTGTTGTTTTCAGCTGGTTAGAAGTGTTGTTCTCCTGTATGAAGGTGATATGTTTGTTGCCCTACTTTCCTTTCAGTGAGTGTGTGCGTAAAAAACCATTCGGCCGTGCATGTTTTTACTGTGGAACTGTTTTCATATACTGTAATCCATTCTGAACAGGTCAGTATTTATTTTTGTATGTTTTTTTTTTTTTTTTTTTTCTAAAACAGCAAATGATATTGTTGCCAGGTGGAACCCGAACTGTCCAAACTGACCGGGTGGCCGGTCACAAATTGATACATCATCTATGCCAATTAAAAAAAAAAAGAACAACCTTTTATTAAAAAAGACACCTTAAAAAGGGAGTTTAGTGTATTTTATATAAATATATGAAGAGTATTATAAAAAGTGTAAATGCAACATGAAAATTTGTCCTAATGAAAGAAACCATTGTGCAGAATATTGTGTGTCAGTGTGTTTTCTTTGGCAATGTTTCTAATTGCAAATCTCACCCAGAAATGTCATCACTTTATCGTTATGATGTTATAAAAATGTGCAGGGATTTCTCAGAAATCAGTAACCATGCATGAATCAGGCATGATTCATCAGGCACAATATTCCAATCGCTGATAATATTGACTTACATTTATTCATTTAGTCAGCTACAAAATAATGACCAGATGAATATAAAAAAGGTTCTCTAGAAATCATATTTTATAATGCTAAAGGCTAAATGAATAGTGCGTTGGGTTTCATGTAAAGAAGGAAGCGGCCCGTAATCAGAAGGTTGCCGGTTCGAATCCCAATCCACCAAGGTGCCACTGAGGTGCGACTGAGCAAAGCACCGTCCCCCCACACTGCTCCCGGACACACTGCCCACTGCTCACTCAGGGTGATGGGTTCAATGCAGAGGACAAATTTCACTGCGTGCACTGCGTGCTGTGTATCACAAGTGATAAATGGCACAAATGGAAATGTAAAACAACACACACAGCGGTAGGATCTTCGCTTTACGGAATATATTTTATTGTTAGAATAAATATGCCACGTAGCGCTCGTCCTGTGGGCCGGTTTCACGTGTCACGGCAGCGCGGTGCTCATCGTGGGGCTCATCGCTTGCGCAGCGCGGTGCTCATCGCTGGGCTCATCGCGGTACTCAGCGCGGGGCGGGGGACAGCAGCGCACCCTCCGTCCGTTTCACTTCGCCTGCGGTCCCTGGCGCCGTCCCAGCTGACTCCGGCGGACCACTCTCGGGAGAAGCGGTTCCGGGAAAGAATCGAGTTCTTCTTCTTTCCCCTCCCCGGCCGAAGCCCGAGCCGACGGAACACGACCGGTTCGCTCCGAACGGCTTTACTATGTGGAGATCCAAAGCGGCTTTGGGGGGATCTGCGCTCAGCCTTGTTTTGCTTGCGGTTCTGTGCGACGCCCATCGATGTGAGTAACCTTTCCGATCGCACACACTTTAGAAAAGTTGTCCTGTTTCTGGGAGTGTTTAATATGTGCACCTTGCCAAAAACCATCCCGACCGTTCGCGTCCAACTAGTCCGCCGCGAGGAGCGGAGCCGCGGTACCCCGAACTGCGTCAGTGCGCGTCGGGCTTCGGAAGTAAGTTGTCGTGGCCCTGCACCACGTGGGCGCGCTGATCCGCGCGTAAAAACATCTGGTGCTGGCGGCGGCCGGCAGCTGTAATCGGGTTCACGTGGTCCAGCGGGCCCGGGGTGGTTCTTATGTAACCCTTTATCGACCCCACTGGGCGTTAGACCGGGACTGGGCAGGCCCTGCATTGACCCGGGTTTTGTCCTGCTTGGCCCTAGTCCTGACCCACAGCGCGGCCTCCCAGTTCCTCGTCCGCCAGAGGCGCGCCAACGCTTTGTTCGAGGAGAGCAAGAAAGGAAACCTGGAGAGGGAATGCATCGAGGAGCTGTGCAACAAGGAGGAGGCTCGGGAGATCTTCGAGAACAACCCTGAGACCGTGAGTTAACCCCGTCCTCCAGTCTTTATCTGTTCCCAGAGCTGTCCCCAGTGGGACCTTTATGTACTTCCACGTGGGGCAGTTGCAGCTGGGTGGGCGAACCAGAAGACCACATGTCATAAATGACAAACTGGACGACATATCCTAAAAATGATAAGTGATAATTGCTTAAAAAAAAAACAAAAAAAAACAATTAATTGCAAAAAAAAGATCATTCAGTATATTTAACGTGACATGATTGTCATTGTGAAACACTGCAGCACAGACCATGGGGACACAACGAAATGTGTCCTCTGGTTTTATCCACCACCCTTGGTGAGCAGTGGGCAGCCATGACAGGCGCCCGGGGAGCAGGGTGTGGGGACAGTGCTCAGTGGCACCTTGGATTCGAACCAGAAACCTTCTGATTACATTTGATATGTGTACATTACACCAATATTGTTGTCAGTGTATTTGTGTTAGAGCATTGTCACTCTTGATACAACATTTTGTCATATATTTTTTTTATGTATTGTTAGTATACTGACAGCATTGTTGGAAAAATATAGAAATTATATATTTTTCCAACAATACTGTCAGGTAGAGCTGAGTGATATTTTGACAAAATATTTTATCATGATTATGTGCGAAAAAACACGTGACAATGCTCTAACACAAATACATTCACAAATACAATGATATTGGTGTAATGTACACATATCAAATGCTATGTTTATAGACATAAATATTAACTGTGGGTAGGAATATTAATATCTGTTGAAGAATTTGATTTTGATGTTAATTGTTTTGTTTTTCAGGAGTACTTTTACCCCAAGTATGTCGGTAGGTCTGTTTAATAGACTTAAAGTTTGGGGGTTACAATTACAGCATTTAAATAAAATTATATTACAAAATATGTTTATTTCCATCACTGTCAACATGAAAGTGTAGTTCAGACCAAAATGTTCTGTCTCAGAGTGTCTGGGGTCATTCCGTGTGGGCATCAACACACCCAGTTCCGAATCGGCCGTCCTTCAGAACCTGCGCACTTGCGTGCTGGGTATGTACAAGCCTTTTCGGGGCATTACAGTGCATCTTGATGCATTTGACTGACCAGGATTGATGCTTTTTGCACCCTTCTCGGGTGGCACCTGCAGAGATCAGTAACCAGTGTCTGCCCATGCCCTGCTACAAGGAGGGCACAGAGCGCTGCACTGACGGCCAGGCCACTTTCACGTGTGTGTGCAAGACGGGCTGGAGGGGTCTGCGCTGTGAGGAGGGTGCGTGCATTTCTTTTCACAGAGCAATTCATCATTTACTTCCTTTATTATTATGTTATTATTTATTATTTCATTATCTTCTTGTCAGATGTCAATGAGTGCACTGACCCCGAGCTTCCCGCCGGCTGTAACCAGAGGTGCATTAACTTCCCCGGCAGCTTTCGCTGCTTGTGTTACGACGGCTACTACTCCATAAATGGTGTCCACTGTGTAGGTGAGCATGCCTACTATTCAATAGTTATTGGTTCTAAATATGTGGTTGCATGTAAATGCACAGAGATTCTGCATGGCAGAAGTAAGTGCACCCACGGTTGTCAAATACACACCGTACATCCACAGCATTAATGGAAGTCAATGGAAACAAACATGAAAGTTATTCACAGGTAATTACATGCAGAAAGTGTGATTGATTTGTCTAGCTTTGTTAAAAAGACCTCCTACGTGCATTTTCTGACCCCAGAAACCCAAAATAGCAGGCATGCTAGTTATGGTTGAAACAAATTTTACTTTCTTATTAACTTAAAAGAGCAATTCATCGATTCATTCACTGTAGTGCCTCCACAACAAATGTACCATAGTTTTGCAGATGCAAAATATCTTAATTATTTTATCTTGCAATGTGCCTCACTATCTGTCTAGAATCATGACTCGCTAATCACCATGGCGTTTATATTTTGGCTCAATGCCAATCAAAAGGGTGGCCAGACAGTGGTAGGAGACAAAAGTGATGAAAGTTGGATATCCACGAAAGCAAAAAGAATGTTTAAATGACGTCATTATGCTAGCTTGAGGTAGCCATGCTTGTTTGCTAGCATTAGCCACGCATCAGGTGGACCATGCATCTAGTAACAGGGCCTGAGACCGCTAACCGGTTGTAAATGTGGGTTTCAGAGTTATTTTTCATTGTCACAAGGGGGAGTTGGAGAGGCGTTGCAAGAATATGGAAGTTCAACTTCCAGTAAGAAACGGTAGAGAGCTGTGACCCTGTTAGAGATGCATTCCCTGACGTGGTAGGGCTACAGTCTGGGGTCTCATCCGTCTTGTGGTGATCGGCCCCTCGGTAATCAGCAACGACTCGTGTTTGTGTGCACGAGCGACAGGTCGGCCCCGCTGATTCCACTTCACCCGCAGAGGTCGGGGCGACCGGTGGAGTCTTTGACTGAACATGGAACAGCTGGTGTAGGAATGTTGCAGCCTTCTTGTGAGGTCCGCACCATGGATTCTGGCAAAAGTGCTTTCATACACAGATCATTTTTCCTGTTACGACAGTGAGAGGCGATGATAAATCTCAAACCAGGGTCACAGGGAATTTCTTCTGTATGCACTAGTAATTGAACTATGTAGCTTTCTGGCTGCACGCCTGCCCTCTTTACCGTAAACCAGCTGTTGTTATTGGCCCTCTAATCATACTTAGCCTGTCAGCGAGTGTTCATACATCTCTACTTTGCTCTTGGTTATGTGCATTTGTGCATGTTTGCGGTCATAAATATGAATATATGTTCTGCCCTACTGTCTGTCTGTTGGTGTATTCATCTCTAGTGGCGATGTTTGTGTTCCTCCTGCAGACATAAATGAGTGTTTGCGGTACCCCAGTATCTGTACGGAACCTGCACAGTGCGTGAACTTGCCAGGATTCTACGAATGCAACTGTCCCATCGGCTTCAAGTACAACTTTACTGCGAAAGAGTGCCAGGGTGAGAGTGTGCACCAAGTCAGTAAAACTAGACATGTCAGGGTCGACCGTCGAGAGACTAGTCCTCATGACGGGACATGAGCTCCCATTGATTGGTCCTTCTCAGTAGCTGTACAGGAATACATACTGGTATGGTACATAATATGGGGAATAACAAAAACACCAGTTTGGTCACCGTTTTGGCACATTCGGCCTTCCAAGAGAAGCGAAGAGGTGTGGCGTGGCCCCATCTTGTCCTCCAAAACATTAATACAACTAATAGAGCTGTTGATGTAGCACAAGGCATTTTGTGCTGTACATAAAAGCATGACTTATACAAATATAAGTCATATATACTGTACATAAGCATGAAAGTAAACTGATCCCAGGGGAGACACTTGGATCTTATATGAGCTTGGAATGAGGTGATTGCATCCACCTGTAAATGTAAACTTGAAATGAATGCTACTAAATTGGTGTTAATGTATGCATGTGTGTTTGTTGCAAAAGACGTGGACGAATGTGATCAGAATGTGTGCCAGGGTGAGTGTGTGAACACCGTGGGCAGTTACGTGTGCTACTGCGACGGGCGATGGGGCCTGCGGCTGGCTGCAGATGGGCGCTCTTGTGAGGAGATCCCTGTGTGCGTGCAGGTTCACGACTACAAGCACGCCGAGATGCTGTACCTGGGCGAGCAGTTCACCGGCCTGCCCATCATCTTCCTGCGCTTCCGCCTGCCAGAACACACAAAGTGAGTGAGTGAGAGCACCAGAAATCATGGCTCTACGTTAAACAGTAAGATAATGCCAAGACCGGTTAGTGTGGTACTAATAACGGCAGGGTTGCAGGTCCCACATTTAAATTGGGACAGTGTAGGACAGGGTAGGGAAGCAGATTAAAGTCCTAAACCACTAAGGTGCCACTGAGGTAACTTTGAGCAAGATATTGTCCCCACACACTAGTCCCCTGGTGCGTTTTGTGACTGCCCACTGCTCACAAAATGGTGATGAGAACACATTACAGCTACGCTGTTTAAAATAATGGAAAAACAATCGCTTTCACTTTCAGCATGGCACATTTCTGAAATATAATGGAAATAGTGTTCCCATTCTTTATTATGAGAGCTTCATTCACGATGGTGAATATAGTGAAATATAATATATGGATTTAAATCAATAAATGAATTTAAATAATATGTAGAGATAGATTATGACAATGCAAGGTCATATCAAAATAATGTTGTATGCATTCCCCATAACCAATAACAAATCAGCAAAAAGAATTAAAACACTTAATCACATTCCTGCTGGCTGTAAAGGTTCCCTTGAAGGGTATTTAGTTCAGGGTTTTGATACACTGACGTGACATCTGGAAAAATGATCTGTATTGAACTCATGGGGAGTTATTTTGAGCACTTGACCATGTTTTAAAGTCAGACCCAACTTAAGTTCATGTTCAAGTATTTGGACACATAGTATAGGAATGAAGCATAGGGAATTCAGACAATTAATAATATATGTGTTTTAACAATATGTGTTTTAGAATAAAAATGGTGTAAATATATGTTTAATAAATGTGGAACTGTGTAAAACATAAATAATTTGATTGTTCCTTTGTGAGGGAATTGGATTTTTTTTTCTTCATCACATAACTAGATTTGCTGCTGAGTTTGACTTCCGCACGTTTGACCCAGAGGGAGTGGTGCTGTACGCAGAGTCATCCCCAGACTCATGGTTCATGCTGGGGCTGCGGGCGGGATGCATCGAAGTCCAGTTCAAGAACCAACACTCCAGCAAGGTTACTAGCGGCAGCAAAGCTATCAATGATGGCCAGTGGCATGTGGTGAGTATAGCAGAGGTGAAACAATGTGGGCTCATGGAGTTTATGCAACTTACGCATGACAGTGTAATACAATGATAATTTCATAATTACATTTGTATACTACACTTTTCAGTTGTAGTTGCTACATGTTTTTACTACATGTTCAGATAAAGCCTGCGTCGTAGTAATCAAAACCAGTGTGTTTGTAGTTGTGTTAACCATGATGTGCAATTGTGCTGTGAAGCTTTCGGTTGAAGAGCTGGAGAACAGCATCAGCGTGAAGATCAGTAAGGAGGCTGTAATGAGCATCACCACTCCCGAGGGTCTTTTCACGTCGGTCAATGGAGTGCTGGAGACCAAAGTTTACATCGCCGGCCTGCCCAGCCATAACAGCAGAGTCATCAAGCCGGTAAAGCTATGCGCTGCATGCAGCCAGCACTGAAACATCGCCCACACGACCACCACACAGCCAGACTTAACGAGACAATTTAAATGTCAATACACTTGAAGCTGAAGTAAATACTGCATAGCACAAGGCAGGATTCCCTATAAAAAGAGTCGATTGAGTAACTGTAGTGCAATTCCTTCTGTAATTCCTGAGGAATAACTAATTTAGTGTTTTTTCCATAAAATCTATATAACGTTCTTCTTGTGTGTCTGTTAGATTAACCCTCGGCTGGATGGCTGCATTCGGGGATGGAATCTGATGAACCAGGGAGCCTCCGGTGTGAAGGAGGTGATTGAGGAAAAGGAGAGCAAGCACTGCTATGTTCATGTGGAGCGCGGGTCCTTTTTTACCGGATCAGGGCTCGCCCAGTTCAGCATAGACTACAGTGAGTTGTGCCATCGTTTGCAATTCTTCATTCATCTCACAGCCTACCCTAAGACTTCATTCATGAATTCGCCATCCTGAATCGTACAGGGTGGGTTACAAGATAATTGGCCACCAGTCTCTTAACACCCACATGTACATTCCAGTTCCTTCAACGAATTCCTTTTGCTGCAGCATGGAAATTTGTTGGTTTATATCACCGCAAAATGCTCTCCACTGAGCGCATGTGTATTTGGTAAATGAGCCCCACTCTGATGATTAAAGATCTGAGAATGTCATCCAGAGTGGTTAATATGAATCTAGAGATGAGGGCAACGAGAACTCATGTATTCTGTGTGTGTGTGTGTGTGTGTGTAGGTGAGTCAAACTCCTGGAGGTTGGATGTGAAGATGAATATTCGTCCGTCCAGCAGCACAGGAGTGATTTTTGCCCTCATCAGCAACCACACTGTCCCTCTGTCAGTGTCTGTAGTAACTCGAGGACCAGAGGAGGCGGTGAGTATAGCCATTTATTCTCCTAAACCTTCCTACACACACACACACACTGTCTGGAACCCTCCCGCAGGACTGAAAAATCTGATATCAGAAACAAACTCTGAGACAAATGAGTTTGTCAATGAATAAACATGAATGTATAGAAAATAAATCAATGCTGATGTAAGAGCTAGCTCAGTCTGTGAAAGGAATGCTGAATTCTGTTCAACTATTTCTCTGAAACCTCCCACACTATTAAAAAATATTTTAATATGCAAGGACACATTCCAGTACAGTTCCAGTAAAAGAAATCACATGAGAAACAGATTTAGGGCTCTATTCTCTAACTGGTGCTGGGGGTGTGGCAATTGTTACTGGGGTGGGACTTGTTTGGGAGGCAGTTGCCTGGTGGGTAACACACTTGGCTATGATCCAGAAGACCACTTACTAACATTGTGTCACTGAGCAAGACACTTAACCCTGAGTGTCTCCAGGGGGACTGTACCTGTAACTGGTTCATAGTCGAGTGTGTTACCCAGGAGACCCCAAAAAAACGAACTACCCTTTATTGGTGTGTAATTTTATTTCTCAACCAGAACATGATCTTTAATTATGGTTTTATTAACAGTCTAAAATGGGAAGTGCCTGATGGGAAGGGACACCCCACTTCTATGTTCTGGATTATTTAAAACAGCAGCAATGTGTCACATAAAAACAAAATGATTTTTTAAATTAATTCTATTGATGTAAATCCTGAGGACATGTTTGACCTTAGACTAATGAACAAGCACCAATTAAAAAAAGAGCCCATAATGTCCCTCATAACACATAAAAAACGAATACACAAACATGTGTATAAAAAATACGTTACACATTTGCAATACTTTGTTTTACATTACTTTTCACTTATGTGAAAAATCTAGTCACTTTGGAACTGTGACATTTTTGTCACACAAAGGCATAAAAACACTTAAATCAAATGAAACTAAAACATACTGCATTTAGATATTTAGATGTTCCCCCATTTTCACTTTCCATATTCTTTTTGAGGAGCAGGATCTGCAGGTGTTCCTAGGTGACGTTACCGTGGCAACACTGAAGACAATATTCCTCTGTTACCCCGAGAGTCTGATGGTGGAGATAAATGTATCGGAGGTGGGGATACTGTTGTCTGCCAACAACTCAGAGGTCTCGTATGCCACACCACCCACATTGCAGGGGGCGCTGTCCCTTCTGAACCAGACCATGCAGAACCCTGTCCAGACCTACATCGGAGGTCTGCCCGGTGAGTAGTTAATCTGTCACCATTACCATATATAATCATTTATTATAGGAGAAGGGTTTATTCATGTAAATTTATTATTTTTGGCCAGGGAACTTTTACATTTTGTGTCACTGTTAATGGCCTGGCAGAGCACATTTGCTTGAATGATGAAGTAGTCTTTTGAAAAAATGAAGTAGTCTTTTGAAAAAAACCTAACACTTAAACACTTAGGAAAAAGTGTTTAAATCACCTAAACACTTTTTTTATGGGGTTTATGGGGTGCTCTTGGTGCAGCAAACACACAGGTTATACATTGTGAATAGTAGCATACCATGAAGAATAGATAAACTCTTGCTGTCTTTTCAGTGATCAGTCCCAGTTTCTGAAATGAAGGGCAGCTGAGTGAAGGGCACTGCATACAGAGACAATAGAGTCAAATTTCTCTGCACAGTTTAACTGTAAACTGTACCTGGAGCCAACATTGTATGTTGAGGTCCTGCTTACTATTACTAATAGAGTTGAAGGTTTTTAATGCATTACCCAAAGGAAAATAGACTTGTCACAGTGCCTTAGTGCCTCTACCTCTTGTATCTGGTATGTGAATGAATGTTTATGTCTGACTGAGTAATGGAACCCTATAAATAAGAATATAGGTGTGTGTGTATATCATGTGTTCTGCTATGGCCATTCATCACATATTATCAATATGTGATAATACATATTGATACAATACATATTAACATATTATCTTTCATTGGCAGACCTAAGATATACATTAATGGAACATTAAAATAATGATTCATTGTATTGTGTAATTATAATATAATTTTTCCCCCTCTCTCTCACCAGCGGTTCCCCTCTCTTCCACCCCGATCTCAGCCTATTACCATGGCTGTATGGAGATCTCTGTGAATGGGCAGGAGCTGGATTTTGATGAGGCCTTCAGTAAACACAACAGCATCAGGTCTCATTCCTGCCCCCCTGTTTTACCACCTGTCACTCACCCTGACCATGCCCACGATCATCTTGTGCTCCAATAGGAGCGTCCCAGCCCTCTCTCACTGGGATGACATGTCCAGGTGAAGTCCTCTTTCCTCTGAGGCCAGTGAAATGAGAAAGAGAGAGATAGAAGGAGCCACATTTGTTGACCCACATTTTATTTTATTTTACTTGATTGTACTGTATATTCACTGTATTGTAAAAAAAAAACAAAAAAAAACATTGATGAAAATAGTTAGTCATCATTTTGGATGGGAAATCTAGTATGGTGCCTTGAGGAATCTGCTGAGCAAGATATAAATCTTCTAATCCCGCTACCTTATAGTCATCTACTCATCCCAGATGGAACTATTTACAAGTCAGTTACTGCCACTCGCTCGCACACCCGGTTGCGCATTGTTCTCAAGGAAAATTCCAGCCTGCACATGTGACTATGTATATAAAACATTCTCCTTTTGATGTTTTGTAGAAATAGATTTTGGTGGTGTATCTGTTTATCCTGTATTTTAATAAAATAAAATCTATCATTTTATTTTTATTAATTCAACAATATTTGATTTTTATCGATTTTATTGAACAGGGATATAACAGGGTAAACATGTAATGTTTCAATATACTGTAAATTTTATAACCCCCTTATAAACCCTATAGCACCCACCCCTCCCTGACTCCAAGCCAGCTTTACATGCATAAGAATACCAGGCATTTAAAGAAAAAATAAATGTTTTTTTGGTCCTGCATGGCAAAAGAAACAAAGCGAAAAGAAAACAGACAAACAATTAAATAAGGAGGGAATCAAACTATAAATGTATATGAAAAAAAAGCAGAGGAAGGGCCCCCACACCTGTTGAAATTTCAAGTCTGAATAACAGATTGAGTAGTGAATCTTCTCCAGGGACGAACAGGACATAATATCTCTGAGCCACTGGGCGTGAGTGGGTGACGTGGAATCCTTCCACTTGAATAAAAGAGAACGCCTGGCCAGGAGTGTCGCAAACTGTTAAACGCTGTTTAGCTGGAGTTGGACGCTTATCTTCCTCTTCAGTGATACCAAAAAGAGCGATCAGAGGGTCTGGTTCAAGGTTGCATTTCAGTATGACAAGGTTTTAAAAACATCCCTCCAGAATTTTTCCAAATTTGGGCATGTCCAGTACATATGACTATTATTTTTAAAAGTTCTTTGTTGAATTGTTATTGCCATTGATGTCAGAGTCTGTATGAAGAATTACTAGAGAGGGTGCACTATAGTAATGCATTAGGACCTACAGTACAGGCCAAATGTTCGAAGTACATAAATCCACATGTTTATACATAGTTTGATGTCTTCAGTGAGAATCTACAAATGTAAATGCTCATGAAACTAAAGAAAACACATTGAATGAGAAGGTGTGTCCAAACTTTTGGCCTGTACTGTATGTCAAATGTTCGCTATGACATCGGTTTGATGGTCAGGTGGGATGGGTTACAGTACAGTACATTTACGTCTTACTCCAGCTCCAAAATCCAGCTCCTAGGGTTAAGTGTCTTGCTCAGGGACACAATGGTAGTAAATGGGATTTGAACCTGGGTCTTCTGGTTCATAGGCTAGTGTGTTATCCACTAGGCTACTACCACCCCACAGTACTAGACTAAATAGGACTGTAAATTACCGTAGGCAGTGGTGACCCAGTGGCTGAGGAAGCGGACACGTAACTGAAAGGTCGCAGGTTAAAATCCCAGGTCCCCTTGAGCAAGGTACCATCAACACACAGTGCTCTCAGGGCGCCTTTAACGGCCGTGCACAGATCCCTATATATGACGGGGACAGTGAAAAAAAATATTTTGTCATTGTGATACACAGCAGCACAGAACACAGTGAGACAAAAACTTGTGTCCTCTGCTTTTGACCATCACCCATGGCGAGCAGTGTGTGGGGACGGTGCTTTGCTCAGTGGCCTTGGCCTTCCAATTACGGCTAGGCCACCGCATCCTGGAATGTTACAATATAGTTAAGGACGTGGGTTCTCAAAATAATGTTGGTTTACAATAATAATCCTGATTTTAACAGCCAGTGTGTTCATCATATCGCCTCTCTCGGTAGGATCTTAATTATGGGGAGGGCCAGTTAAGAGACAGTTCCTTATCTAAGACAGACGGTTCTCTGTACGTCTCTCCGGCTTGACGTGCATCCAGCTGGCATCACAGCCTGGGGCTGCAGCCAAAGGAATCTGAGGGAGTTTGGGAGAAAAATAGTATCGAGAGAAAAAAAATTACAAAAGGTTGGAAGCAATAGGATATATATATATATATATATATATATATATACACACACACACACACACACACACATATTCATATAGTTGTTGTGCGGAGATATGGGACCGTCTGCACCCCAGGGTGCCACCCCGGACGCCCCGTTATTCGTCACGGAGCGGACGTCACAGAGCGCAGCCCCCCTCTGCGTCATCGCCCCTGGTTTAACTGCAGTGACGCGCCGAGCCGCATGCAAGCAACTTTCCGCCGCTTCCCCGCAGGGACACGGAGCTCAGGCGGGATGGACGCGAAATAAGAAGAGGAGAGAGAGAGAGGGGGGGGTGAAAAAAAGTGAAAGGAGAGAAGGAAAGGAGGAGCAGCGAGCGCGGGGTTTTTTTTTTTTTCTTTCTTTCTTCCCCCCCTTTTTTTTTTTTTTTTTTTGAAGTAAAACGCCGAGTCGAATGTAGCCGACGGCAGAGTCCCCCCCTGCTGTGGAGTGAATGCTTCGCCGTCTGGAAGAAGGAGAAGAGGGGAAAGTTCGGTGATATCGACGCAGACGCAGCCATGCCGCCGGAGTTGCTCGCCCCGACCCTGCTGCTGCTGCTGCTGGTGCCGCTGCTCGCCTCCTGCTCCTGGGGACGTGAGTTTCCGCCTTTCGGGCGTGATTATTTTTTATATAACCCCCCCCCTCCCGGGTACGAACGTTCGGTTTGTTTACACCCCGCCGCCCTGTCCCCCTCCTGTCCTGCCCAGTGTCCTTGTCGCCGGAGGAGGCGAACCAGTTCCTGCGGAGGCACAAGCGAGCCAACCAAGTTTTCGAGGAGACCAAGCAGGGGCACCTGGAGCGGGAGTGCGTGGAGGAGAGATGCACCAAGGAGGAGGCGAGGGAGGTCTTCGAAAACGACCCCGAGACGGTGAGTTCGCTCGCGGTTCCCACGGTGACCTTTAACCCGACCTGACGGGGGCTTTTCAGTCGCCTGCCCGGAATGTTAGTCACGGTTCCGGGGAACGTTTCGTTGAGCCGTGTGCGCTAATGTCCCCGCGTTGTCACTTAATTTCCCCCCACCGAGCAGATGGCGTGACTCTGCACTGTGGATTAGATTTCTGCTCGTCAGGTGCGTTTTTATTTCCAATGCGCGTCTGCTAATTTTCTACTGATAATGGCCACCCCTCACTACCCTGGCTTCTTTAGTGCATCTCACATCTGGCCTCTTGACATCTTTTAGTGAACGTCCCATTGACCTGATGCGGGTGGGCGTGGCTATGCAAATCCGCGTCGACCTGCAACGCAACGTGGGCGTGGCCACATGAATCGGTAAGGTCAATTAAACCCGCCGGGGCGTGGCCTTGCACAGTGAAGCTCAGGGTGGAGAGGTGACTGAGTTGAATTGGAATGTGTTTTCGGTCCCACGTGGATCGAAGCTCGACCCTCAACCGCCCAGGAATGCACGCCGAAAATAAACGTCCGGACACGTTAGATTAACCTTTTCGCGAGCGCGTAGATTAGTCGTAATCCTGCTGGATATGCTAATGACGTAATTAAGTGTGGAACGTGTGCAGATCATTGTTGGGTGGTGCGGGTGACTCGATTACAGAGGCTGTGACATTAGCACATTTGGGTCGAGGACCAATCTGATTATTAGCGGAACAGCAGGAAAGAAATGCTGCCATGGTGTCAAGGTGGTAGTAGCCTAGTGGGTAACAAACTCGCTTGTGAACCGGAAGACCCAGGTTCAAACCCCACTTACTACCATTGTGTCCCTGAGCAAGACACTTAACCCTAAGTTGCTCCGGGGGGGGAACTGTCCCTGTAACTACTGATTGTAAGGGCGTCTGATAAATGCTGTAAATGTAAATATAAATGTCATGCATCAACAGTGCACGATTATTGCGAAGAGAAGCGTTTTGGAGTGTTGTACTCTGCAGCCGGTTATCAAGATATATTGAACAAGTTATATTTCAGTATTTCATTAATGCCTGCAGCTGACTTGGACATGCAAAAAGTTGTGGAGTGAATTATTCAGGGTGGGGAACGTGCACGCCCCATGCTGCAGAACTCTGACTCTGCAGTTCTCACTGCAGAGAGGATGCGAGTGGTTACCGGGTAACCTGCAGGTAGAGAGAGAATAACTGCAGGGATTCGCTGCTTTCGCCGGGTGGGGAAACCATATAACAATATAGGTGATTTCTCCATAATGCTATTACTGCATTTTGATAAATGTTTGTCGCTGTAGAAGTGCCACTCCCTGTGCTGCTCACAGATTATGACAATTTTGGAGTGCACACACACACACTCTCTCTCTCTCTCTCTCTCTCTCTCTCTCTCTCTCTCTTTCTCTCTCATCTTCCTCTAAGCACCACAGACTCACAGAAAATGAAAGAGAAATATGTTGTATGAATCGAGGGAAGATGTGAGGCGTGTGCTAACAAGCATCGGGATTGACTTGTACGTGTCTTGGTCCAGAGACTAAGAACCTATTACAGGAAGACGTCTTCGGTGACTATTCTGGGCTAGAAGGTTTAAAAAAAAAAAAAAAAAAAGAAGTGCCCTACTTGCAGGCCGATTGAAGCTCGGTGAAACTTAGCCAAGGTCACGACAGCACAGATCCCCATGAAACCGAATGACGGATGGATGAATGATGGGTCAGCAGAAAATGACTGTTCCTCTTTACTAACGTTACTTTCTTCTTCACAGGACTACTTCTTCCCAAAGTACCTGTGTAAGTCCTCACTTTTAATCACTTTCAACATTCATCATCGCTGTGGAAATTGCTATTATTTCAGCCCTTTGAATAAGGTGCTGACCTTGAAGCAGTAACCGGAAATGCTTCCTGGTTTGTGCAGCGTGCGTGGAGAAGTTCGGCGATTCGGAAAAGAAGAGGCAGGATCTCATCACCTGCGTCCACAGTGAGTCTCTCACCCTCGTCCCGTCTCCCTCCCGTATGTATAAATAGCTCAGTGGGCTGCTGCTCCATCTGCACTGCACCAGTTCAGCAGAGGACGGGCAGAAAGTGGAGGGAGTAAGGCTGGAAAAGAGGGAGAGCGAGAGAAAAGTGGGCGTGAGCATGGCCGGGCATCAGACACCAGACGTGGGGTCTGACGACTATGAGGGGCTCGTCCTTCACTGCATTAAAAAAAAAAATTATTTATTTTTTTGCTGAATCAGTAGGCAGCCTCACGCTAGCCCGTGCTGCGCTGTGATTGGCTGATTTGGCGATGTTCCCTGAGTCAGCTGGAGAGAGCGAGGGATGCTGTGACTGTGCAGGACACGACGGCATCAGCTCATCTCCTCTGCTTTCTCTGTCTGTTGCGTTTGTAACGTACTTCTCTTCTCTCTCTCTCTTTTTTTTTTTTTTCTTCTTCTTCCTTTTCTCTTTTCCAAAGAAACCCCTTGCTGATGTTTTGCAGTAGTGTCCTTTCTCTTACCTGCATTCTCCTGCTCCATCTTCATGAATCTCTACTTTTCCATCATCATTTAAATATCAAGTATGTGTTTTTATATCCGAATTCCAAATGTCATTAAGAAACATCTATTAGCAAAAGATGGAAATGGAATTCCTGCCATTAATAAGCTTTACTTGTATTATGCCGTGGAAGTGCAAAAATGAAGAAAACTGACCAATTATAAATTCTATTAACTAGTTAATCGTGCTCATTTTGGAACTGGTGAGTGTGACTCACTGTTTTCTTTTGTTACTTTCATTTCTTTCTTTTTTGGCCCCTCTGTTTTGTTCTGAAAACCATTTCTAAACCCTGGCACACACACCCCCACACATACCAACACACGCTACCCTGAGCTGCGGCCTCTCTTCCCCCAGAGCACCCCACTCTCCTACATTAGATGTGTCCGGACTTGTCCGCGTTGCGAAACGGTGCGTTAGAGGAGCACGAGGACCTCCATGGCTGCGTGTGAAAAAACGGGAGCGCGGGGCCAAAAGCAACTCTGCGCTGCCAGGGTCCGTCAGCCACAGTCTGTCGGTCAGGAAGCATCTGCAGAGCCTGTATAAACCACCACAGAAGGGGTGGGGTGGAACGAAAGTGAATTAGACTGGAAGTGAGGGCAGTTAATGGGATCCCGCTTAGTTTACCCGTCCATCCTAATAAAGAACTGTGTACTATAATCTCTCTTTCACTCCCTCTCTCCTCTCATTTTCTCCCCCATTTCATATTCAGACATTCCAGACCAGTGCTCTCCCTCACCCTGCAACCCCAGAGGTACGGTGCGCTGTGAGGACAAAAAGGGCAATTTTCAGTGCCACTGCTTCACCGGATATACCGGCCCCAAATGTGACAAAGGTACCGTGACACTTTCACAGCATCTGACCCCCAAACCTAATTCAAAGTGACAGTGTAGAGACTGAAATTTTTTTTATTTTAATATCCCGGTGGTGGTGGGTCTGATTGGAAATAACTGGAAAATGCTTAAAATTGGGCCAGCTCACAAGTTTTTATTTATTCATTTATTTATTAATTGTTTGGTGTATCATTTACATATATACATGTTCAGAGCCCCTTTAAGGCAGGGATGAAGAACCCGATCCTGTGCTTGTGCAGGTTTCTGGGCGCCCAATGACTCCCGTTCCCCACATTTTATGTAAGAGAGTGGCAGGATGATGTCCCTTTAATACTCAGACCCATCCAGAAGAAGCAGGCAGACACGTCTGGTCCTGGCTGTCGTGACTTGTTGCTAGCATGACCTCGAGTTTTCGACCTTGCCAAACGGCTGCACTGGCACATCGGCTCACGTCTGAGGATTCTCTCGGGTTGCTCTTGTTAGCCTAGCTGTAATACACCCTGTGCATTGTGGGAAATGTACTGTAGCTTGGTGAGCTCTGCTGCATTGCATCAGTGGCACAGCAGTTTTCTGAGAGATCGAAGGGAGAGAGAGAGAGAGAGAGAAGCACAGGGAACAGTTTTTATTTCTCATCCTGCTGCAGTCAGGAACCCTGATGACTCATCATCTCAAAGGGCAGGTTTGTTGGGAAGATGAAACATTAATGAAATGTACAGGACGTTGAGGTTTTTCCACAGTCCGGATCCAGACGAACAGTCCATCATTCATGATCCAGAGCGTTTCACACACACACACAGGGAGTTTTCCTCTGCGGGAAAGCAAGTGACAAATTCAAACACTGAAACACTGCCACCTCTCAGATGCCCCACCTCCAGAAACAGCGCATCAGAACGCTGTCGCAGACATAATACGGTCCCTCCCCGAACCTTGCCTGCGATTGGTTCACTGACTTCAGTGTGTTTTATTTCAACGTGCAGATATCAACGAGTGCATCAAAAGGAATGGCGGCTGTGACCACGAATGCAACAACACCATGGGGAGCTACCGGTGTTCCTGTTACCATGGATACGCCCTTGCTGACCGCCACCTGTGTGTTGGTGAGTCCAGATAAGTGTGCACTTTTGGCCATGTGGATTAAAATGTACAATGAAACAAAGAAGAACACAACCATTTAAAGCAAGCCTGCCACGGGTACGGCCAGATAGTAGAGAAAATCCTTTTTTACTTAATTTCACACTAATCTATCGATCTTATTTTAAATGTAACACAGTAATCCATAATATGGATGAAACGGATGCTGTGATTTCATTTAACTGAGGCTAAAAACTGTTTACAGCACAATATTAAAATATTAAGTATTAAAACAAGATGAGGTCTAAAAAGGTTGCAAACATAATCATATTATAAAGGGGGTCGTTTCCAATTAGGGTCAACATGGAACATAAGCCTTCTGCAGACCAAGTAGAAAATGTGTTTGATCTTGTCCATTTTCTTTTACCCAAAACAATTACCAAATGGCAAGAGGTGCCAAGTCTGGGTCATTGCTAAACAAGGACAGGCAACATTAGCACTGGCTGTCATAGTAGGTCTGTAGCTCCACTGGTTTTTATATAAATAAGGGATCACACCTGCATGCTTGACTTCTACTAGTTACAGTAGATGCTTGAGTTGTTGCTAATGCAGAGAGCTTTCATAATGCAGGAAGTAGATGGTCTTTCTCTCAGACATTAATGGATTGCTTGTGTGTGTGTGTGTGTGTGTGTGTGTGTGTGTGTTTGTAGATGTGGATGAGTGTGTGTCAGAGCCAGGCGTCTGTGGGACAGCTGTCTGCTCAAACCTAGAGGGCTCGTATGAGTGCCTATGTGAGGAGGGTTACCTATACGACAACCAAACCAAGAGCTGCCTTGGTGAGTCAATTGCACACACACACAGGCCCACACACACACACACACACACACACACACACACACAGTTTTTCCTTTTTTAAATGGTGCCATTCCATATCATATGCCGCAATTTTAATTAAACAAGAGATTGAATAAAACAAAAATTATTTAAGACAACATAGTAAAAGAGTCATGAAAGGACTGCATAAGAACCACATAAAACTTTGCATAAGAACACCGTATAAGAACCACCTCACTCTGGGTTAAAAGCCAGGGTCTAAAAGTGAGATTGGTAGGTCATTCCATAAATGTGCCGTGGCCATTGCCAAGGCTCTGTCACCTCTGGGCTTGCAATGTGACCAAGGAACAGACAATAGTTTCTGGTCTGAAGACCTGACGGAACAGGGTGGAGTGTAGGAATGGAGTAGGTCTGCAAAATAGGTTGGATGAAGACCAGAAATTATGAAATAAGTACTGATAATTCCATTTTTATTTCAACCATTCTTCAATCACCCCTCCTCTTTGAGAGAAAACACTCCCGTGTCTGCTCTAGAGATGTTGCAGAACTTTTAACTCGCACATTAAAGAAAACGAGAGATTGAACTACTTTTTTTTTTTTTTTCTTGGCAACGAGTTCATACCTGTCCGTTCTTCCGTCTGAAATCTGAGAAGGTGGTAATGGCAGAGTGAATCAGCCTGTATTTCCCACATCCTCTTTCACACAGTGTTTTCGCTCTTCCTCCCTCCATCCACCCCCTTCTCGCTGTTTTTCTTTCAGCCTTTCCCTCTCATCTGCTGGCATCGCTGCAGTAATAACACGGCGCTGGCTCTCGCTGAGCTCAGCCCAGGGCTGCAGTGTCCCGTCCCGTTTTTTTTTTTTTTTCTTGCTGCATTGCACCTGCGTTCGTGAGTCTTTTTTTTTTTTTTTTTTTTTTGCCCTGAGAGATCAAACTCCAACAAGTCTGAAGACGACTCCCTGCGAATATTTCCGAAATGTTTTGGCCATTAATCCGCAGCAGCTTGGCCTGGCCGGTGGAACAAGACGCGGCTGTTTATTTGGCTCCCAGGTCGCCGCGCTTCCTGTTGTTATCTGGATAACCGTCTCAGTAGGTCTGATCTTTTCGTCCCTCTGCTCCCCGCTGCCTGCAGATGTGGACGAGTGCGAGCTGAGCGTGTGTGAGGAGGAGTGCGTGAACACGCCCGGAAGTTTCCGCTGCTTCTGCGACGGGCGGCTGGGGAAGAAACTGGCTCCGGACCTGAGGAGATGTGAGGTGAGTTGCTGTCTCCTCTCCAGCACTTCCTGTCCCTGATCGTGTAAACACTCATTTAATATGGATTCAAATGGAAAAACGGGGTTTGAAGCTGCTGTCACAGTGTTTTTGTTTATTCGGGCTTCTCGTGTTACCGTGTTTTCCGGGGCAAAGGGCAGAGCGCAGCATGTTTTCCTCGCCGGAGTGACTGGATGAGCCTTCTTCTCTCTCTCTCTCTCTCTCTCTCTCTCTCTCTCTCTCTCTCTCTCTCTCTCTCTCTGCAGCCAATAGAGCCTGCTTTCTCACTCGACCTGAGGAGGAACCCTCGCTCTCTGTACTTGGGACGGATGTTCAGTGGTATTCCCGTGGTCCGGCTGCGCTTCAGGAGGAGGATCCCCACTGGGTAAATAGACTCTTGTGGTGACGAGCTGAAAGGGTATGCAGGGCAGAAAAGAGTGAAGAATACAAAAAGGAAATCTTTTATGATAGTTCAGTTATTAAAATTGTCCCTTGACTGTTCTTGACTGACTGTTTGTGTCAGTTCCTCCGTTCATGGATTAAGCCTACTCCAAGTCACAAATTTTTTCTCAGGTGGTTCTCACTGTGAAAAGGTTGAGAACCACTCTACTTATACTTGAATACTGTTAAAGGTTTTGAAAATGAGGATAGTTGGTATAAGCCAGGTTGTAGAATGTATGGGGACTGTCGTGTAAACCCTCTGCTGGTTTTTAGTTTCAGTGCGGAGTTTGACCTGAAGACCTTTGACCCTGAGGGGGTCATCTTCTTTGCTGGGGGTCACCTTAACAGTTCCTGGATTGTGTTGGGCATACATAATGGGAAACTGGAACTTCAGCTGAAGTATGGGACTGTGAGCCGCGTCACGAGCAGTGGTCCAGTTGTTAACGATGGCCTGTGGCATAAGGTTAGAGGTCATATGTTCTTCAGTCACCTGTTGAAAAGGTAATGCTGGTAATGGAAATGCTTTAATATCTTGACTTTGTTCCCTGCCTCCTATAGATCTCTGTGGAAGAACAGGGCAGGAGTCTTGTGATTAAGATTGACAGGGAGGCAGTGATGAAGATTGCCGTGAATGGAGACCTTTTCACGCTGAACAAGGGCCTCCACGAGCTTAACCTCACCGTTGGTGGTGTGCCTTTCAAACAGGATGGTCTCATCAGCAAGGTGAGAACTCTGTATAGATTACATTTATATTTATGGCATTTATCTGACGCCCTTATCCAGAGCGACTTCCAATCAATAGTTACAGGGACCGGTGTCTTTCTCAGGAACACAATGGCGGTCAATAGAATTTGAACCTGTAAATCTGTGGCCTTTTGGTGTGTTACCCACTAGGCTACTGCCACCATGTTCCTTGGGGGATTTCTGTTCCACATTGTGGCATCCCTCAGGGTTAAATACCTTTTCCTATTTACTGAAATCCTGTTTTAGGCACTGTTTCACTGCCCACCTGTACCTGAGAGTGTGTCTGTATGTCGTCTGGGCCAGGTGAACCCTCGGTTGGATGGCTGCATGCGTGAGTGGCGCTGGCTGACTGGAGAGGACACGTCCATCCAAGAGACGGTGCGCAACAACCAGCACATGCAGTGCTTTTCCAGTGAGCAGAGCGGAGCCTTCTATAATGCCAGCGGGTTTGCCTTTTTCAACCACAGCCATGGTGTGTGTATGTTCGAAATGTTCTGGAACTGCCTGTTACGCAACCTGTTGTGTTTGTGTGTATTTGCCATTCCTCACATCTCCACCTACTGCTCTCTCTCTGCAGGTGACTCACATGTGTTGAATGTGCAGTTGACCCTGCGACCGGCCTCATCTGTGGGCGTAATGTTTGCACTTGTCCGTCAGGACAACGTCCCTCTTTCCATCTCCCTGTCTGACTATCACCCTGGGAAAAGAGAATGGCAGGAGGTGAGCTTTTCTTTTTAAAACTTTATATCTTTCTTTAGAGTGGAACTGTTGCTTGCTATTTCAATTGCAGTTTATTTGAATACAGATCATTTCTGTCGTGCCTTTTTTAAATCCTAATGTGCCAGGTGGGAGTTGTTCTACAAAGGTCATTATGTTTCAGTATGTACTGCTGTCCATGGGTGGCGTGGTTGTAGCCAGTGTTCCAGCACAACTATGTGACATGGAGACTCACCTGGTAAACATCACCGTGTCGGAAAACCTGACTGTGCTGGAGGTGGATGGGCAGGTGGGCCAGACTGAGACCCATGAGACCTCCCAGTCTCTAGATCTAAGCGCACCATATGGCACTTTCATCGGGGGTTTACCAGGTGGGATTTCACTTTAAATTCCTCTTCTGTAATGTCAAATCTAAATGTACATGTTCCTTCATTTAGGCTTCATTCTCTTTCTCAGATGTTTCTGTCGTCTCCACGCCAGTGTCAGCCTTTTATGCAGGCTGTATGGAGGTGGCTGTGAATGGTCAGCTTCTGGATCTCGACGAGGCACAGCACAAACACAACGACATCCGTTCACACTCCTGCCCCCTTCTGGGAGCACAGTAGTGTTGCATCTTTACATTTAAAGCACACTTTAACTCCCAATGCCACACCAACTCCTGGTCTCTTAAACCCCACACATTTCCCCTGTCCCCTTGTCCCCTGCTGATGTAATATGGCTGGGTATGCCAAAATGTGATAATAGGGCTATCACCATATTGGTGGTACAAATCCAGGCCTTTTAAATTTAAAAAAAGGGGGCAGTAGTTATGGGCATGACCGTCGTCTCCATGGGGTCATACTTGCATATTATTAAGGGAACTGATAGGCTCTAGAATTATATCAACTGGGATTAAATGTCATAATGTGGCTGGTCATATCACATAATAATGGGCACCATCTATCCTTGGATAAGATGACTGTCCCAGGGTTTGGGGGTTCAGGATTGGTTTTGTGAGTCCTGATGGCCTTACAAACCAAAGCCACACCTTATAGTTCAATAGTCAGGCCTCCTCTTCCTCCTCTTTCCACCAGTAAAGCAGTTCTTACATACCACACAGTCATGCTGTTCACACTCCCCCTGGCAAAGGAATCCCTTTATTCATAGGTCTGTCCCTAGACTCCTCCCACCTCTAACAGTAAAATGCATATGAAATATTACATAGATGTATTTTGCCCTCATCTCCTGTTCTTGGGTCTGTTTCCATCTATTGGTTGCAACCTGATGGTCGCTGATCCAAGATCATCAGATGAGAGCAGAAAGTATCCAGAACCATGTAACAACACTTTACATAGACACTAAGAGCTGTTTATTTATATGATCACTGAGGCACAAAGACTGTGTGTGTGATCTTTAGGGTCCTGAAGAAGCACTGCGTTGTCCCACATGAGCTACTGATAGAACAGCAGGCTGTAGTATGCTGTGTGTGTGTGTGTGTGTGTGTGTGTGTGTGTGTTTGTGTGTGTGCGTGTGTGTGTGTGCATGTAAATATGTGCCTGTTCAGCGCTTTTAGATGGCATACAGAGAAAACAGGGGCAGCTTTGAAGGTGTCCTGCGTGGGAGCTGCGTATCATGTTCATAAGCCTTACCTGATGCAGTCATAAACACTATATGAGCATTAAATAGCTGTCACTTGGCAATTCACATGGTGCTAACATGGTGCTTAAGACATGGTTGTGTAACGTTTATGAAGGTGCATATATCTCTTCTGCAGGAAACCTTCAGTATATAGGGCCTAAAAAAAGTATTCCAACAGTTTGCCTTTAGAATGAGCGGACCACTTTTTTTTTTTTTTGTGCTATGTTGAGCTTGTCTTTAATTATTGAGTTTGTGAGAAATTGAGTTGTTATGATTTTAAAAATATGTAATGTATTTTAAACTTTTTTTTTTTTTTTTAATCATTGTGCTTCTTCGGCACTTTCACCACCAGATGCAACACCAAATTGTTTCCAGTCATGGATTGGAGAATAATAAAAAAAATAAATTATGTTTGGAGTATAAATAAAACAAAGAGGTGGTTCTGATATGACAGCAGCATTTTATACACCACGTTTAAAACTGAAGTAAGATTCAAAAAAACATTTCCATGCAGACAAAACCGTAGCATAATGTGAATCAAAAAATCAGACTGTCCATTAAATACTTCATACTGAGCGCTGACATTAATAATACAACAAATGGGTAACCCCACTGTAACATGACTGAGTCTGGGTATAGGGCACCCTTAGTACACAGGAGAATACATTCACATTTAGTCATTCAGGAGATTCGCCATCCCTTGCTCGAGAACGTGATAATTAAGGTAGATTTGCAGGTTGGTCGACACAAAAGTTTTCTAACCAGTAATAACACTATGGTGTGGTACAATACCAATTTTTCTATGAACATTACTGTCTGGATGATCTCAAGTCCCACGGATCACTCCAATGCAGCTTAATTCCACCAATTACTCTCCAACTAATGAAATAACATTAAAATGCTTTTGGTTTTAGCAGGTTTAAACAGACTAGTCAGACCAGTTGACCAAGTGTAATTGCATATACATTTACAGCTTTTATCAGACGCCCTTATCCAGAGCGATTTACAATCAGTAGTTACAGGGACAGTCCCCCCCTGGAGACACTCAGGGTTAAGAATCTTGGTCAATGACACAATAGTAGTAAGTGGGGTTTGAACCTGGGTCTTGTGTTTCATAGGCGAGTGTGTTACCCAATAGGCTCCCAACTTTGTATTCCAGATAAACCTTTTAAGAGGGGGTTTGAGTTAGATTTAAGTTTAATTTGTTTCAGGGAACAATAAACTCTGCTCTCAGGACCTTAATATTCACAATCATTATTGGATGAGCTCTGCCACACTTATATCATTCATTCATATTAACCATCCATAAAGTTATTCACAGTGGTATAGACTCTCTAAGTCAAATCTAAAAATAATAAAATGAACAAATACATTACTCAGAGCTGTTTCTGTTCTAGAGGTGAAATGGTGATTTTGTTTTTCTTTAGGGAAGGGTCAAAGTTCATTCAGCAGGCATAGGGGGGTGGCTTCTCAAAGGCACTGAAAGACTGTGGGTAAAGTGTTGGAGCGTTGGGTGTTAACATGTAGCCAGAAGGTTCCGCCTGGGAGGTGCAGGGGGCTGCGGGCAGATTGGGGTTCTGGGAGGGGGGCTGGGTCTCCTCTGGGGGGGCTCCCAATGCCTCAGGGCTGGGCTGGGCTGGGGTCGGGGGAGAATAGCTGTTCAGGTGCTGAGGAAAGACAGGCAACAAAGATGGGAAATTTATTCCAAACTAAAGAATTTGGTTTCATCTAAATGTTTTAAACATGTAAAAATGCATATTATAGCCCATTTATTAATTAATTATGTTTTATGTAATATAGTAAATTCATCAATCTAAAATTCATGGCTGGCAGTGTAAGTGAAAGTAAAGTGATTGTCATTGTGAAGCACTGCACAAAACGAAACGTGTCCTCTGCATTTAACCATCACCCTAGGTGTGCAGTGGGCATCCATGACAGGCCCCCCGGCAGCAGTGTGTGGTGGAACGGGATTCGAACCGGCAACCTTCGGATTACGGGGCTAGGCCACCACTGCCCACTCTGTGCCTCTGTGCATGTATACTCGTGGCGGGCATTTACCTGCATGGGCAGGGGGTAGTTCGGATAAGCGGGTAGGGTCTGTCCAGAGGGGCAGAAGCCACTGTAGCTTAACATGTGCTGGGTGGGGTTGTACAGTATATGAGGAGGGGGTGCGGGACTGGGAGACAGAGGGACCTGAGGAACAGCAGGATTCTGAAGAATGGGAAGAAGAGAGGTGCGTCAAAATAAGAGCCATAGCAGACGGTTCTAATGAAAAACCTAGTGTAGATGTGTGCAAAAATGTATTGCAGATTTGGTTACTTGGTTTATGTCTGATTGCACCAGGTCTTTAAAGGCTCCCAGCAGAGCTGCATTTATGATGCCCAGGAAAAGGCCGATGATGTTAAGCACCACACACGACCACAGCAGCCGGTGCAGGTGGATCACATCCCAACAACCGGCCACCCCAGTGAACTGGTAGTAATGCTCATGGTAGTCAGGCCTGGGACAGACATGCACGGTTAATATTATCGAACCAAGAAACCTTGATATTAATAATAAGAGCAATGCAAATAAGTGCACAAAATGTAAAGTGTGCATACAGGAATATAATTTACTACAGTAACCCTGTTGTGTAAATGAAAGGTCTCCCCACCTCTCACAGTTATACAGGTCACAGCAGTAGCAGGTGTTGCTCTTCATGCGGACGTTGCAGTTGCTGTTGTAAGACTGACACGTCACCTGAAATGGAGACACCCAGGCACACATAAACCCCAAGAAGTCGTCCTCGGTCACGATTTACCAGCAGGGGGGGTGAGAGTCCCGCAGAAGCTGCACTGGCTTCTCAAGCTTTCCGCTATGGCGGAAATGCCCATGAAATCAAAGGCAGAATCCAGTGAAAACCTACACGTGGTTGTTAAAAAAAAATAAAAAATCTGCATGCAGGGCGCTGCTTTTACAGCTGATTAGTCTGGCCGGATGAAACCCTGTTAAAGACCCACGGCTCGTGGGATCATGGTCTGCGGCCAGAGGACAGCAGAGGATTTCTCAGTAAAATAAACCCGAAACTTTTTGATTACTCCCCTTTGAAATCGTTCATTGCAGATCTCTGATATTGACCAGAGGTTTTGGTCCTTTTTGGGTTGGTGTAAATTCCTTTTTTTTTATTGAGACTCTTACAACGGAAACAAATTTTTGTTCACTAAGAATAGAAAGAAAGTCATAAAATTATGACAAGTGAAGGGAATACTAATAATTAGAATGACACTGATTATATTGTTGACCTGGCAGTGGATTGGATGTTTTAGGTATCAGCACTTTGTACTTGAAGCATCGAAAGCAGAACTGTCAAGCCTCATGCACATGAGAAGGCCTGCTGTATCTCCAAGGACTGAATATCCACTGTCAAAAGGCGTGTGAGCATCAGAAGCATGGACCTTGAAGCAATGGAAGAAGGTCTAATTTGGTAAATCATGTTATATTGTGCCTCATGAGGGCGGTGAGTGTTTGTTGCCTACCTGAGGATGACATGGCATCTGTCTAAACCTTGTTTGTTGACCACACGTACAATGCTGATAAATTTATGGCTGACTATCACAGAAACGCTGCTTGGACATTAAACAACTGATTTGATTATTTTACTTGACTGTAACATAAATTTGAAAATATTGAAGAAATAAGATTGTGTGTATCTCTTATTATATTGTGGTCTGTACCACGATTTACAACCTACATTGTCATTAAATTTCAACATACAATTACTGGGCAAGTGCTGCGGGGAGGGGTTCATTAAGGGCCCAATATTAAATAAAACGAATTTCATCTTTACTGAATGGCCCTTGACTGAGGTGATGGCTTTTCCGTGCTCACCTGAAAAACTGCTCTTTCTGAAACATCTTCATTTTCCTTCCCCTCAAACGCACCCTCTGTCTGCTGAATCACAATCATTTAGTTTTGTATTAATATCTATTTCTGGTATAATTAAATGGGGATAGGTGTATATATTTAAGATAGTAATGGTTTTTCATTTGTTTTAAGGTCTTTATATCTTGAATTATGAGTGTTTTGAATGTTTTAATAAAATAATTTGATTTTGTTATTAATATTACAAAGGTTAATGGGATGTTAATTCCTACACTAAATCACAACAGTGAGGAAGTTTTTTTGTTTAAACACGCCCACTAACTGTTTAGTTTCATAATCGCTAAATCATAAAAACCAGTTATATCAGGCACGCTGTGAGACATCGTGTGTGTGCGTGAAAGGACTTACCTCTGTGTAATAGTTATCATACCCATAGCCTGATCCACTGACAAAGTACGAGCACCTGCCTTCCATCAATGGTCTCCAGTCCTGATGAAGAGAGATAGCGATGAAGGTCATTTTATTTACACTGACACACAGGCTCCTTTACGTCAAAACTGTGCTAATGTCCATCCATCCACTCACAAGAAAAGTCCATAAATCGGCACCACAGACAGTTAGACTTCTTATTTAATAACTGTGTTATTAACGCATTAACTACGTTGTATTTATGGGCCCTGTGAAAATATCCAGGTCAGGGTTGGATAGGGTTGTTAACCCCTGGGCCTTGCTGGCCCCAAAACTCCTGATACCAGAATTGTAAAAATTATTTAAGTGTCTGCTACAAAGAACTGTCCATTCTTTCTGTACATTTTCATTCTTGGCTACAGAAACAGAAAATTTGGACATTGTCCCCTTTGACACTGCAGTAAGACTCAAACAGACTCCGTAAAAAGTGCTTGACTCACGTCCTTTACAGGGGACAAATCAAATTGCTGGGCCTCAGAATGTTATATACCTCTGTTTTCAGAATAACTTATCAATCCACATCAAGGCACTGAAACATGAAATACAAGCCACTTCAAACAATCAACTCACTCACACCAGAGTCCCCACTGTCCCAGACAATCCTGTCAAGAAGAAGGAGAACATCGGATCCATAACTGGACTCTTTATTGATGCTCCACGTTTCAGAGGCAGCACGTTTCCTTCTGCGAGCGATAGGGATGACAACACCGTATATCACTGCGATGGGCAGAGCGGTGCAATAATCTCACCGCTCATGGGCAGAGATAAGGGGACGTGGCCCACAGTGGAGTGGGAGACACCCGTGACGACAGGGAGACACATCTGATCCAAGCCAGCAGAGCTGAGAATAGGCCTGTCAAAGGTGGGCAGCAAATCGTGCCTGGTCTACGGCCCTATTATGCGTCGGGCACCTTTAGTTTCAGCAACTTGTTAAGACCGCCTATAATCCAATCTGGAAAAAGACTTGTGAATCCAGGAATTTTAAATGATGTCACGTCCTGTCACAATTCCTGCCTCCTGTTACAGACCAACAGTGAATAAACATTTTGGGTTGTGTGTGGGGTTACAAATAGAGGGAATATGTTTTGGAAGAATCCTCTCCTTAACTCCTGTAGTTGCTCTTCTCGGGGTCCCAAACGGGACGCTTTAGGCTGTCACGTGTCTGTAAGTCTCACTGGCGCATTATATATATATCGCAGTCAGCACTGCGTTGTTATTTTTCCATGCAGACAGTCATGAAAGATGCCATAATATAGGCTGTAAATTGACCGGCAAACAGTGTCATAAATGCAGTCATGAATTTGCTAGAATAATGAAACCATGTGTGTGTTTATGAGTTATGTGTGTGACAGTGTGGGGCAGCGTCCGTGACTGTATGTGTACATATGTGTGTGTGTGTGTGTGTGTGTGTGTGTGTGTTGAAAGTTTGATTGATGTGTCTGGGAAACAGAACTGATCTCACTGGGCTGACGGATGGTAATTCATCTGTCGGGACACATTCAGCCTCCAGTCTGATTACATCCACCAGCAATCATCAGCACACCATACATGTGTAATGGGAATGTATGTGTGTATGTGCCTTTAGGAATAGACACTATATTGGAGTTGACATGGTACTTATAAAGTTTCTGGTGACATGTGAATATGTGACTGTGTCTGTTTGAACTCACAATGAAGTCTGCCGCAATCACACCATCCACAATGGCACAGAAGAAGCAGGCCTTGACCCCCAAACTGATGAAGATGATGGCTGCCACCAACTAGAGAAGTAAAACAGAACAGGAGATTGTGATAAAAATTTAATTGACATTATATTTACCTATAATGAAATGGGGAATCGTTGAGCACTGGTAGCAATGGTCAAACTGTCCCCTCAGTTACAGCCACAAGCATCCAATTCTCACCCCCCCACACACACACACACACTTTGTCTTATGAATGCCCTTGCATCTCACATCACACAGTGATAACTTGTCTGCAAGGTGGGCCAGTGTAATAAAGGCAATGTGTGGTCACCCCGCTCCCAAGGCAGCAAGCGTTTTATGGTTAATTTATTGCCCCGCAGATGCAGGCAGTAGGCAGGGGCAACCCCGCACATGGAGAAGGTCAATCTCATCCCCAAAGTCTGCCGCACAAATCAACACAAACCCCCGGACCCCAACCTTTTCCAACACAACCACACTTATTACTTCTCAACAAATGAAGACATTTTCAAATTGTCACATACATATAAAATTGTAAAAGTTAAAAAAGATAAATAAAATGAACTAAACATATGAATTACCTCCCCCCAATTACACAGGTGAATGTATTTTTCCACACACATTTACAATTTACAATTTTTAAAATCCAGGTTTGTTTGATGTGCTGCTTCATCAGCAGTGATCTATCACCACTGCAGAAAATCCAGTTCACCGGAGTCAATGTTCATGACACTCGTGCTTCTCATTTGGCCATCACGTCGTACGACTGCATCTGTTCTCAATCCCAGCAGACCCATCACACCCCTGCCAGAGAGATTTTATTGGCATGAGCCCACTAACCAGGCTTGGCCAAGCGATCACAGATGGACTTTGCAGATATCACCTCATTAAAATATTTTCACTTACAGCAATAGAGGTCTTGATCAGTTCTGTAGCTAACCAAACCTAAAAAATTACCCTGTGATAAGATGATAGCAGATAGTACCAGTTTACACTGAAACCAGGTCTTCAGAGTACAACTTAACCACATTAACAGATACACTCCTGGGCTTCCTCCGCATGGTCCATTTTTTAATGGGTAAATTTGCCCACCCTCGTCCTTTCCACCTGAAGAAATGCCTTAATATATCTGTGCGGGATGATATGCTACAGGTGATGCATGCTACTTTACTTTATGTTTAGGGTCAGTCTTGGTCATGGAGTAAGAAGTAAGTGGGGTTTGAACCTTGTAATCATATAATTCACAGGTAAATGTGCTACAAGCTGGGCTACAAAATGACCCGAGTTCTAGATGCAAGATGCAAGGCATCGCACACATGGTCAGAATATTTAACTCCAGGCCAGTCATCTGCACTTTACTTTCCATAAAAGTCTGGATTGATTTGATTTGCACCGCAGCGCTGTGTCTCCGCCAGATGCGAGGGGTTTCACTGGCCATGGCCCCCTCAGTAAAAGCGCCCGAGGGCCAGTGGGCTTAATTAACGGTTTAAATGACTCTGCACTTTGTGCTCAGCGCCGAAAGCTACGCCGTTCGATACAACGGGCCCTGACAGAGGAATAGCTCCACGTTATCTATGGCCCAGCTGCTGGAGGCAGCCAGAGAGGGGAGAAGGAGGCGATGGTCCGGAATGTTACATAACTGGCTCCACAAGGTCAGACGGTCAAGTGATCAATTACTATTCTGATGGTTCTAATCAGGCCTACTGGTAAAATTATGAGTTTTCCGGCAGAACAATGCTTCGGTTGCAAGGTGACGGGAAGGACACAGGGCCGCCTGATGAAAGGAAAACGTGAGTGTTTACTGTGCAGCACGCCTAAATCTCGCTCGGAATCTGCAATGGATGACACACGAGGGAGCTTTTAAAAGTAATATCAGTTTGTGTCATTTTCAAAATATCCCAAAAACCAGAGGGATTTAACCCATTCCGTGCCAGTGCTGTGCCTCCAATTTACATGTCAAACAACCTCATTGCTCAGCTATATTTTTCAAAGTTAGGAGCCATTGGAAAAGGTTTTAAAAGGTATGACTTCAATAGACAAGGTGAAGTGTCTTGGAGATATACTGCAATGTTCTGATGGAGGTTGGAAGCCCATTTCACCACCTGGAAACCATGGATGAGAACAGGCTATACCGAGATTGTGAAAGTGAAAGTCAAGTGATTGTCATTGTGAAACCCAGCACAGAACATGGTACATCCTGCTTTTTAACCCATCGGCCTCAGTGAGCAGTGGGCATGACAGACGCCTGGTATTCCCAGGTGGTCTCCCATCCAAGTACTAACCAGTCCCGACCCTGCTTAGCTTCCAAGATTGGTTCTCAGGGTGGTATGGCCACCGCAGAGGTGTAAGAGCGGTCTGGAGTCTTTTGAAGCGAGTTCGAGTAGATGGATGCAGAACTAGCAGCCACTGAATTTGATTCAAGCAACCACGGGTAGGTATAATTAATGGTGACCATAGCCTATCTCTTATCTGTAGGTGAATGAAGAGAGTTGGGATGACAATGAGGGGTGGCTTATACCAATGCCCAGGTGAAAAGCTGTTGGGTGAATTCATCAGTCAACTTGAACACTCTGGATCATGGTGGTTCATGGATTAGGGACAAAACAATAGTGGCAATTGTCTTGGCTGCAGCGTATGCTGCTTCAGTGTCTCCATTAGCATGGTGTGCATTTGTGGCTACGCCTAAACCTGGTGTAACAAGACGTATAGACCTGCAGATTTATTTCCTGCTAAAAACACGGTACTCTAGAGGTGTAACAGAGATATAAACCACGTAAACAATTAGACATGAGGGTCCACTTCCGCCTCTAGGCTTGGGGTCAGAGGTCATAAGTCTTGTCTCTCTGGCACCCAGGAAACGACACCGGCGTCTGGGCAATCAAGCTGAAGCCTGATACGGACGGCTGCTCATTAATGTGTTGAACCTGAGCCACTGCTCTCAGTTTACGGCCCTGTTCCTATCACTCTGTGTGTACGGGAATTACACCCGATGCCTGTGCTGGTGTGCGTCTGCGTGTGTGTATTATTCTGCGAGGGCTGATGTTCATGTACATATTTGAATATGATTTTTTTTTCCTTTTTCTTTCTATGAACGCGTATCTGTGTATTCAAACGTACATGTGTGACCATGGAAACAGAAGGGTCTCAGTTACAGGTACCGTACCAAATACTCCTTCATTAAACTTTAACGGCCGGGCTGGGAGTGGTGCCGAGGTCCTGGGCCGGCTGAACAAGGTCCTAAATCACACAGAGGCTTGACCACGCCCTGGACAGATCGTACAGGGACTCAAGCAGCGTACTGTACACGCAGATCCCGTTGCACATCCTCTTGTAATGCGCCTAATGACAGACAAGCGTGGCTTGGGATGACGGCAGCAAGACAGAGGACACATAATATTATTTTCCCACCATGTGGTTGTGGTAAAATGTTTGCACTCTAAACCTGTTATCGAAGTGGTTAGTTACATATCGTGCACGGGAGTTCGTAATAATTGATATTAGCCCATTAGTCCACATGTGCTTCAGCCAAACAAACAGGATTCCTGCATGTTCTTGTGTTCTACTGTATGCTACCATCTCCAAAAATTATTTGCAGGAATGGTAAATAATGATTATTAACTGGTGCTGAAATGCAGGTTATAGGTGTAATATAGATCTAGTGTACAAAAACCATCACTGACTGTTTAATGTTTTTTAGGTGTGCAGGTCCGTACTACAGGCCTGTACAAGGAGCCGCATGTGTAGGCAGGTAACGACACAATGATCTGGACATATGGATTTCACTCTGTAAATAAATTAATGTCTTTGTGGTTCCTCTGAAGTACAGCCTCCAATTTAGCCAGGACATCTAATCAAATTAAACCCAGTTTTTTACTGTACTGTGTCACAAAGGACTGCTGTGTTATGTAAAGCAGAATTATAGCTTCACACAGATCCTATAACAATAAAACCATGACCAAGGCTACATGAACAAATAATAGCACACCACTGGCCTGAAATTCTTTGTTCTGAAAATCAGTGGGAAAAAAGTTTATTAACCTCAAAAATGACTTTTTAATGAAGCCCAGGGTTCGTATTTCTGTTAACAATCTCCTGTTGCCCCCGTCTGTCGAGCCTGGTCTGTCTGGTACCGGCACTATTGCCTAGCAACAGGCCATCCTGTGTAACTTTGCCTTAGCTAACAGACTTCTAATTAGACTTATTATAAAATTAAGTATTAAATGTCACCTCGACTGGTCCAACTGGCAAATATATTTATGAGTAATGGGAAGCAAAAAAAAGGTCTTAACTCAAGAATAAGTGGAAGTGTGGTTTGTTTAAAGGTTTTGTTGTACTCAAGATCTGGTCCATATGGTGATAATTTTCAATATCTTCCAAATTTGCTCAGGCCTAACTGTAAACCCAATTTTTGCCACAATGATCAGTAAATTATGCAAAACATTATCAGTTACAGAACAAGAGAATAATTTTTTTGTAGAATAATTTTAAGATTTATGCTGTTTTTCACGTTATTTTGCAAAAAATGTTCACCTTGTGCCACCATCAAGGCCTTTTTTGATACCACGACATACGATAACCAATACTAATGCAGTTCCATGTTCCCTGGGCTTATAGCAGCAAAGGTCCAGAAAAACCACACCGCCAATCAAATGCATCGACCTGGCTGGCTAAGGGCCCTTTCACCAATAATTGCATCTGCCATTTCCTCATAACAAGCCATTATCTTACTATAAAAAACATAAACTGGTTTCTTGAGACTCTGGGGTGATGTGATCCTGTGTGTCGTCTTGTGTTAACATGACAAAAATGAAATACAGAGAACAACAGAGGCAGGAAATAGCTGCAGATGATGCATTAGAAGGATAAGGGACAAAGATTAAAGCTCCTATGCTGCTGAAAGTCCAGGTTCACATTTCAGATTTCTGAAACGACGAAGCTCGTTTTGAGTTGGATCAGGAGGGAAAGAAGCTTGACTGTTATACTGGAAAGAATGGGACTCACCATTGGCCTGCGATTCTCCACCAGGTTAATTCCCACAATGCCAAGGAATGACCCAAAGCTCAGCTTGAAGTAGGAAGTTAAGGGAGATAAAGTATCACAAATGACATATCAGCTCATTATGACCTACAACAATGAATCTGAATGTGCAACAATGAATATATATGTGCAATTAATGTATCTTATCTAGTCCATATATATAACTAAGAAATTAGAACTTTTATTACTGAAATGAAAAAGAAATGTTGAAAAAATGAAAAATTGATCTCAGATCTTGATTTTTAAACTGTAAGTGACACCTATATTTGAGCGTCGTTCCCAGAGAAAAACGATTTTTTAGTTGAATTATCTGGTTACAGATGATCAGAGTGATGAATAAAACTGTACTACAACATAGTATAACAGAAATGGCAGGCTGGGATGTTTCTGTGCAGCAGGACTCACTATGATGCCTGGGTAAAATCCAGCAACAGGCACGTTGCTGGTGCGCGTGGACGACACCAGCCCCACGACAAGGATCACTACGGACAGGGCGAGCAGCCCGATGGTGCACCACAGTACCGTCCGGCGCCGTTTCACATACTGGTCTGCGGGAACACACATTCACACTGGAGACCACCGTCCACTCCACCTGCTCGACTCTTACCAACAAGGCGTACAGTCATAAGGCTGGTGCCCAACAGTGAAACATTACATAAATTACACACAAGGTCTTACTATGGTGCATATCTTTAATATCAAGTATTATATTAATTATGAACATTAACAACTACTATAAATAGATTCATATTCCAAAGCAAGGGTTTATTTTAATTGAAATAAAATACACTTATCTGAATATTAAGTAGTTCTACATTACAATAAAGATCATTTACTTTTGTTACAGAGTAAGTATACAGCTGAAGATGCAAAGTAAGTTTTTTTTTTTTTATCTAGTTTGTTCTAACTATTAGAACCCCGTGAATGCTTCTATTTATCTGTAATCAGCACTGACGACGGGCGACATAAAGCGACATAATGATGGAGAGATGGAGCCTGCTGCTGAATTATAGAGGAGAGGAGGCCGGTTCTTTACCCGGGGAGTCCGGCGGCTGGACGGGGGGGACGGGCGGCTGCTGGTGCTGCGGCGGCTGCATCTCCTCCAGGATTCCCACTCGCCTCCAGACGCGGCGGGAAAGAACGGAGCGGAGAAGAGTTCGGCAAGTCGCTGCGTGGACGCGCGTCACGACGCCCTGCCTCCTCCCCCTCCACCTCCGGCAGGTGCGGCGTCCCGCGTCCCGCGTCCCGGTCCGCGCCAGAAACAAATACTGGCTGCGTGTGTATCCATCCATCCATCCATCTGTTGGGATAAGGAAGAAAAGAAGAAAGAAAAAGTATTTTGTACTAGTCATTAGCACAGCTCCATTATTCTTAATACATAAAGTGTCTCTGGTTTCTGAAATTTAGACTGAGATGACGGTGGATTTATATCAAATATAAATTTATATGTGGAAATAAACATTTTTCAGAAGAAATACAGTACAGGCCAAAAGTTTGGACACACTTTATCATTCAATGTGTTTTCATTTACGTTGGTAGATTCTCACTGAGGCATCAAAACTATGAATGAACACATGTGGAGTTATGTACTGAACAAAAAAAGGTGAAAACATGTTTTATATTCTAGTTTCTTTGCTCTGATTACTGCTTTACACACTCTTGGCATTCTCTCGATGAGCTTCAAGAGGTCGTCACCTGAGATGGTTTTCCAACAGTCTTGAAGGAGTTCCCAGAGGTGTTTAGCACTTGTTGGCCCCTTTGCCTTCACTCTGCGGTCCAGCTCACCCCAAACCATCTGGATTGGGTTCAGGTCCGGTGAATGTGGAGTCCAGGTCTCCACTTTTTGTTAAGTACATAACTCCACATGTGTTCATTCATAGTTTTGATGCCTTCAGTGAGAATCTACCAACGTAAATGGTCATGAAAATAAAGAATACACATTGAATGAGAAGGTGCGTCCAAACTTTTGGCCTGTACTGTATATAATATATAATTTATTTATAAGTATTAGAAAAGAAACACATTTTCACATTACCCAAATGATTTATTTCATGCACCATATTTCTGTTCTGAGTTATTTTATTTTTGTCCCCTCCACTTTTTTTCTGGGAACAGGATTTTCTGAAAAGCCTCTTACATACAAAGGACGTAATACTCAGGTGTTACATATTTTTATTTATGGGTCACATATAGCAGGTAACACACTCACCTCTGAACTAGAAGACTACAAAGACCCAGGTCCAAATCTCACCTACTACCATTGTGTCCCTGAGCAAGAAACTTATCCCTGTGTCAGGATCGACTGCACCTGGGCTCATCACCTGTGCCCAATCCGGACAGCCGATAAAAGACTGGAACTCCGCCCTGTCACATGATTCACGGGGATTCCATCATGTGACTGGGAGTAACATGGAAACGAGGTAACGTGACTCTTATATATTGGCTAGAGAGCAGCTGCCAGCTGACTTAAGTCATCACGACACGGCTCCGTTCTTGTCAAAACCTAGTAAGGCCGTTCCTGCCCTTTTTTCAATCCTGTATCCTGAACTCATCCCTTTCGTCCTGTCCCGTCCTTTATTGTGCCCTAAACGCAAACGACAACATCCGTGTGGTGTTGTGGTGTGGGACTTCCCAATGGTCCCAGGACCCTTCAATGGAGCAGCAAGTACATGCCAGTCTTATATAACATCCTGGGGCGTGTACTTTGCTGCTTATCCCTCCCTTTCAGACGCGGATAAAATCACCACCATCCTCGCGTGTCTGACTGGGTCAGCATTGGGCTGGGGCGCAGCCCTCTGGCAGCAGGGAGAGACAGACAGAATGAGTTGTCGGGACTTCCTGGAGAGATTGAAGGCAGAGTTTGATCGGCCAGACCCTGAGCCAGGGATCGAACTCTGCCCCTCCACCACATCCAGCGCCAGTCAGGATCCGGGGCAAGAAGACTGGAGCACTGGAGGGCAGCGAGAAGGTCGCGCCTCCCGAGATCCTGGCTGTGCCCCCTGAGGAGGTCCCGGAGAGCCCAGAGAGGGAGCCAGACGACCCTCACTTCTATCTGTGCGTGGCATTTGTGTCCGTATGTCGCCCCCCACTTCCTCTCTTTATGTCCACCAGATGGTGACCCAGCAGCGGAGCCGAACCCCAGGGAGGGAGTTCCTTACCTGGCTGCACTGGTCCATGACGAGGTGGATGAGCTCCAAAGTACCCCTAAGTCCAGCTGGGGGGGTGTGCTCCCCCAAAGAATTTTTTGGGGGGGGGTGCAGTTCGGCATGGGCCTGGGTCCGTCCCCAGAGGGGCGGTGTAGCATAGAGCTCCCTGGTAGGCATGAGGACCCAGCTGGGGCAGGCAGGAAGAGGGCCTGCTTGTCCCAACGGACGCAGAAGGGGCTAGCCGGATGGTCTGGCAATGCCCCCCCCTTGGCACCAGGGACTTGCAGTGAGAGGGGCTGCATGTTCCCAGAAGGCAGTAGCCTGGAGTGCCGGGAACCGCCTCCCTGCACGGTGCAGGGAGGGAAGCTGGCCGCTCTGCCAGCAGGGATGTGTGCCATGCCGGACCACGCCGGGGAGCCAGCCCAAGGGACAGGGGCCACCACGCCTGACCACGCCGGGGAGCCAGCCCGAGTGACCAGGGCCGCCACGCCGGGGAGCCAGCCCGAGACGTTTCTGTTAAATGCGTATTTTTGAGTTCTGGCAATCGCCACACGCCTGCGGGTTTGTTTACATTGTCCCCCTTTTATTTCCCTGTTTACAGCCCTCATGCTGATGTTCATTTGTGTTTATTGTTCATTTTATAATAAAACCCCTTTCCCAGCATGTCCCGCCTCTGCGCTTCCCTCCCCCATCAGCTCGCCAGCGTGACACCCTGAGTGTCTCCAGGGGGGACTGTCCCTGTAACTACTGATTGTAAGTCACCCTGGATAAGAATCAGACAGAAGAAGCAGAAAACTTTATTAAACCCGAAGGAAATTGCTTAAGGGAATCTGATAAATGCTGTAAATTTAAATGTAAATGCACATGAAAGACTCCGAAGAAGCATAAAAAGTGGTATGAAAACCAGGACAGGATTTTAACTTCAGGTACATACTTGAAGCTTTGAGTTTTAGAAGGAAGTCTGGGGAGGAGGTTTCTGCTGGAAAGGGATACTGGGGTCCATGTGGGTGCAGTCGGTAATAAGAGTTCCTCATGTGGCACCAGACATTAAAACATGCACTACACCCTGCTGCAGTGGGCACAGCAGCACCACACTCCCTGTAATGTAATGTAATGTTAATCTCGGTGATTGTAGCCACAAAATATATCACTGATTTGATTACTTCATCCACCCCCGGAGTCTCACTGTCAGAACAGTAAGAAGATTAAAAATAATTACATTTCACAGACACTTTTCTGGTAAAATATTGTTTTTATTTCATCATATACTGTAGGTTGTGCAGATTGTTACAATATGTTTACTCATTTGGTCTAATGACATATTCATATTTGTAAAAGGTGCATCTGTTAATTAAATAAAGCATCAAAGAAAAAAAAAGCAAAGGTGCTCTCAACAAGCAGAATAACCCTTCCATAGTCATGATAACAACAATAAAAAAAATGCTAGCCCCGAGTTTGGGAAAATCCTCAATATAACATTTTTTGGACCAAATTCAGCATAGCAGGAAAATCAAGCAAATCAAAAGGCATCGGTCCACATTGAACAAATGTCAACGTTTCTCACGTTAAAAACAGAAAAATAACACGTGTCTTTGCTGTGTGTCTCATTCCGATGTAAAACAACACACTGCAACTGTCCAGGAACAATCTATTATGGTCATGCAGGTATTTTATTCTGGTTAATACAGATTTGATTATTAGCAATATATTTTGCAGGCTTCAGCAAAAGAAAAATATTAAGTTTAGAACGCGCATAAAGTCTACTTTACTCTTCTACTCTAAATAACACACACAAACACACACGCACACACACACACACACACCATTATTTCACACACACAACATTTCATCCAGTATCAACCCAGGAACGTCTATTAGCAAAAACAAACTTTTCATTAAGCTCGCTGATATTCAGACTGATGGTGCAAGACTTGTAGTGCTTCTGGGGAGACAATTTTTTCTAAAAGCCACTTTTTGACTGAACAGGATCTTGGGATCTTGGGACTCTTCTGCTTACTATGCAAATGAAAAACTGAAGTGCATGTGGATCCCAACCCTGATTTTATTAGTGCTCCATAACCTTTGTTCATATGAGGCAGGAACAAATACACACACGGATCTGGACCAAACAGGGTCCTGATGATCGGATTGGGAAACCACGTATCTAGAGAAAAATTAAATGAAATTGGAAAATATGTAAATAAATAAAAAATAACATTCATATTCATATATATTTTTTGTGATAGTTTCCATGACCACTGCCAGTATCACAACCACTGTGAGGTCGCAGATAATAAAAATAGAAAGAGTTCAGTGTCCAACTGGATATGCTTATGACACCGTGCACGTAGAGGACTTTGGTGGCTGTTCCAGGATGGACTCTCGGCGAAGGTCGTTGGGCACAGTGCCCCCGGGACCCCAGACGTTAAGCTCGCCGAAGATGCCCATCTCGATCATCTCCTCTTGCCAGGGGATCGAAATGTTGCCAGAGGCAAACTCGTCGAAGAACTCTTTGTCGGGATCCTCCAGATTCACCCCTTTGACTGTGGAGAAGGCGCCCACGTCATCCAGATCTTTGGCGTACACAGTTTTCGAATCAGGAATGAATGGTGGGGGTAGAATTCCTGATGGGGAGGAATTTTGCACAAAACTTTAAGACAAACAGATGATCAGTTAAGGCAAAAATAACCCACTGCTCTTCACTTAAGGGAACTGGAATTGTAAAAAAAAAAAAAGAATTCTACACATTAGATCTATCTATCTATCTATCTATCTATCTATCTATCTATCTATCTATCTATCTATCTATCTATCTATCTATCTATCTATCTATCTATCTATCTATCTATCTATCTATCTATCTATCTGTCTGTCTGTCTGTCTGTCTGTCTGTCTGTCTGTCTGTCTGTCTGTCTGTCTGTCTGTCTGTCTGTCTGTCTGTCTGTCTATCTATCTATCTATCTATCTATCTATCTGGGGGTTATGTGTATTGGTTACCTTGGTTCAGCTTCCTCCAGTTGATCTCGCTGAAGAAGGGATGGGCCCGCAGCTCATCACATGTGCCATCTTTGAAGCCCAGCCTCTTATCCACCTCCTTAGCCAGCAGGCCCTCGCAGATAGACTTGCTGTTCTCAGAGAACTTCTCTGAGTAAGCGACTGGGTCGTTCAGGATGCGCTTCTTCACCTCTTTGTTCTCCACCTGGGCAGAGGAAAACACATGACAAGCCTTCAGTAGAACATAGGTTACACAGAGACACACACAAATGACTTCTGTAACTACTTCTGTAAGACACTCGCCTACGAACCAGATGAACACAAAGTCACTGGTTCAGACCCCACTCACTAACATTGTGTCCCTGTAACCACATGTTATAAATCACTCTGGATAAGGCAGTATGGTACATGCTGTAAAATGTAAATGCTTAAATAAGACCTAAACAGCACAGCAGCACAGATTACACAGAGTTGGTGTTGGCATCAAGACAGATCAGCTAACATCAACAAAAAAAAAAAAAACACATGAACAAGTCTAGAATTTGGTATGGCTTTTGCATGCTTGTTGTTTAAGGCACTGTATGTGTCCGTGAGATTTTTTTCTCAGTGACCTAAATATCATCTGTGAGCCCCCTACTCACAGACTGTTTGTGTATTTCCAAATTAGTATTTTTCCTTATACTCCAAATGCTGTGTTTTGAAAGCACATAAAAAGTGGACACACTCTTAGTCTTGCAGTATTGGAAATTGCAGGCCTGTGGGTTCAGAAATGAAAATGATTCCAAAGGGCTGCATTGCTCACATTTAACCACACGGCGGCCCCCTGCTCTCTCTGACATGTTCTGGACGTGGGCGAAGATACTAGATGACTGATTAAAATAAAAAAAATACTAGATGACTGATATCTGGTCTCAAAAAAAAAAAAAGATATATGTAGCTGTTCATCCAGATCAACCATTTTGGATTTCTGGATGCTGACGCAGTTTAAAAGGGCGGAGTGGGAAAATCACCTTCTCTCCTCGGGATCTGAAGGGGCCTTTGGCTGCGATGAACTCGTAGAGCGTGACTCCAAGGGTGAAGTAGTCCACCGAGTAATCATACTCCTCACCCTTTAGCAGCTCCGGGGCCATAAATCCTGATGGGGCCAGAGCCACAGGTCAAGACTCGTAATGGTGTCCAACTGCATCGTCATGTATTTTTTTTAATTTTACATCCATAACTGTCAGTATGCAATTATGTCATATCATGTGTACAGAATGTAAAGAATGTTCATAAATGTAGGTATCAGTGTTCGATCTAGGGCAGCCATGCAGCCACATTTATTCTTCTGTATATTGGTGAAGTGGGAGAACGGAGTGTGTGGAGTCATACCTGGAGTGCCTGCATAGCCCTTGATTTTGTTCTGATCGTCTTTCAGTTCTACAGCAAGCCCAAGGTCAGAGATACGCACGTTACCTGAGAAAACGTGTCAGAGATAACAGCTTTAATGTGTATAAGGTACACAGAGGTTTTTGCTTTTAATGATATTTGTACAGTGCGTCTGTTTGTGTGAGAGAAACGGCTGCCTATGAAGTGAGTTTTGAAAAAATTCAGCTCTTATAACTTCACTTCAGAACTGTAGCAGAATTTTTATGAAGCCCATTTCCAACAAGGTGAAAAGGCATTAAAAGACGTGGAACATGCCTAGAATCCCCTCTATCCAATTTGTGGTCATTTGTGGTCTCTGCATTTAATGAAACTGGAACCACAGCTATTGGCCTTAAGGTTTTAGAATAAAACTAGAAATCTCAGACATTTAGAGATTTTCATTCCATTGGCAGACATGAGATGTGTTGTCACCCACTCTTAAATTCACTGAACATCCAACTGGTTTTATTTTAACTAGTTGTCTTATATTGTGTAGAACCTTCCAGTTAGTGAAATTAGTTCAGTCCTGAGGCCTGGACCCAGACAGCCATCTGGCAATACTACTACTATGAAGCGGCGCTACAATGTGAAATGTAGGACCCAAACAGGGCATTGCCCTGGGCATGATGTAAAAGAGATTGGAACTTCTCCCAACGCTCTATATAGTCCTATTCTTAGGTTCGTTTAGGCCCGTGGTAAGTATTTTCAGTGTTCACTGTTCCAGTGTTGGGTAATCCGTATCGTCTGCAGAACTCTGTCGGCCGAAAAACATCACACTGCACATACCGCTGAGAATCCCTTCCCCTCTCAGGACCAGTTGGTGTGTGTGTGTCTCTGTGTGCATGTTAGTGTATTTGTGGTGTGTGGTGTGTGCACCCTCATTGTCCAGAAGGACATTCTCTGGCTTCAGGTCCCGGTAGATGATCCTCTTTTGGTGCAGGTGCTCCATTCCCTGAATGATCTGAGCGCAGTAGTAGCCGGCCCTGGCCTCACTAAAGCCAGGATTGTTCTCATCCACGTTGTAAATGTGGTACCTGAGGGAGGAGAGGGCGTAGTATCTTACAGGTCATACATTCTAAAATGAGAAATGAATATGTCTTATTATAGAGCAGAAGAAATAGTGATATATATTTACTCATATACATTCATACATGATGGACAGGTTACATGCTAAACTGTGTGTTGGGCATGCTGTGCATTGAGTGTGTTTTTCTACCTTAAGTCTCCACCATTCATGATGGTCATGACCAGGCAGAGTTCAGTTTTGCTCTGGAAGGCGTAGGCCAAGGACACAATGAACCTGCTGTGAACACGAGCGAGAATTCGCTTCTCCACCATGGCTCCCTACACACACCAAACAACAAAATGGAAATGCTGTTTGTCTGGTCATAAGTGGTAATGTTTTTTCCAAAGTAACTTGATAAACGTTCATGTTTGAGAACCTGTGGACGTTTCTTGCTGGAGATGTCTCATCTAAAGAAACTTTAGGACGTTCGCCACTGAATCCTTATGGCCCTACACAGATGTGCCCTGTAATTGTTGTAACTCTATAAATGTGTAGTTGGTCTTAAGGACCATGACCTGATCTTTGATGATGCAGAAGTACGCAGACTTATGGGCCCTGTAGTTCTGGACATTTCTGATGACTTATTACAAACTTTAAACAAACACCAACCCTTGCCTCAAAATCTCCTGGAGGCAGTAAACATGAATCATAGATTTTCTGCCTGCATTGTCCCTTTAATAGTGATCACACTAGATTCTGAGCCACGGGAGGAGCCATTGTTACTGACTGAAAGGTCGAGGGAGATTCGAAACGCGAAGTTTGTATTGAATGTGATTAAGGTTGTGTGTTGAGACTCGTACACTCTGTGCTCGGTCTGTCTGTCTCCTATCTCTGCGTCCTGATCGCAATATCCACAACAAATCTGTTCCAAATATAGCCCAAATGTGTTGGAGTTGGCACTTCCTAATGAGCTCAAATGTATTAATGTAAACTAATGCTACTGTGGTTGGCTAGCTACAACTAACACTGAACAGTGATCATAAGGTATCAAAAGGTGTAATTACATTTTTTTAAATTCAGTACATTTAGATTAGTCCTGAGCAATTATTTGTGTCAAATCCATGAATTTATATCATATATATTGTTTCCGCTGTATTGTACATGAGGACAACTGGTCTGTAATGTTGAAGTCACTTTAAGATTCCAATTAACATCCAAGTAACCATCATCACGAACAGAGACCGCGCAAAAGCATCAGTGACCGTTAGGTAACAGGATCTCAAAACACATTCAGGTACATTCTAAGCCTTATATAACTAAGCAGGTTTCATAATCTGACCGTCTTTGACATTTAGGTGAAGGTGAGTTATGAATCTAATTGGTTCCATCTTACTGAGGAAAACACTGCCAGGAAAAAGACCATTGTGACTGTACTGTATGTTCTTATCATGCAGTGCCAGCTTGTTTACAAGCTATATATATATATCTCCTAGATCAGTAGTCTACAAGCATGTTCCATGACACATATATTCAAGCAGAGATGATTAAGCATGATGAGAAGTCTCTTAAGAAGGCACTAATTATCTCAAGGCTTGGTCTGAAGTTAGTCAGATGTGTAGCATAAGGATTGATCTCAAGTGGTATCAATGAATCAACTCTGCACTTTACTTCATTGGTATGTTCTGTATGACAAACTTCTACCAACATCTCAAAATAGCTCAAAATACCAATCAACAATCCTTCAATCTTACCTCATATCCTTTCCTCTTCTTCAGCCTCTTCTTATTGAGCTTCTTGCATGCATATAGCTTGCCCGTGGCCCTCATCTGGCAGGCTGACACCTCACCGAATCCACCCTTGCCCAGCACACGGAAGTCCAGGAACCACTCTTCATTCATGGGCTGCATTTCCAACCACTTCCACTGCAGGAAGCGCTTCAAGTACATGGTCTCCAGATAGAAGGTGAAGGGCACCTCTTTTAGGAAATCCAGCACACAGTTCAGGATCTCTGTGAAGAGATCATCAGTGGTTTCCTGGTGTCGCTCCTTGACTTTGGTGATTTCGTTCTCGGGTAGGAAAGGGCAGTAGTATTTGGCAGCAGGTTCCATGTAGCGCTCAATGACTTTGCTGGCTTTCCGCGCACGATCCTTGTCCTCAGCTGAGTCGTATTCTTCCACGTCCTTCCACAGACGGCAGGGGCCCTTGTACTCATTGGCAGTCTCCAGGTACTCCTGGAAGAGACGTTTGCCGATGGGCTGATCCACGCAGATGCTCTGGAACTGCAGGTCGAGTGTCTCACGGAGACCCTCGCACACTGTGATGTGAGGCAGCTTCAGCTTGGAATGGAACTTCTTGTCTCGGTTGGCGGCTGGGTTGGCGCTGCCATCAAAGCTGCCACGAGCTGATATGTATGCTGAGTTGGCCACCACTGTGGTGAGGCCGCCGATATCCATGGCGACGGACGATGGACAGATGAGTGCTGTGCTGAAATGGAGGTAAAGAACAACTTTTCCCAATAAGAAAGCTGGAAAAGAGTGGAGAAGTACGAAGAGTGGCCAGTGGGTCAGAGTGAGTGCATTAGTGCCCAGCACTTCACCGTTGTGAAAGAGAAGGAATGCGAGCCTTCAGAGAAGCGAACAGAGAAGAGATCTTGATCACAATGCCCCACACCAAGAGGGAGGGCAGACGAAAGGAGCGGCTGACAAAATCCACGGGAGAGGAAATCCAAAGGGATTAGTGTCCTGTATACTTGGACTACAGGGTCTTGCAACCCCCTGCAGAGTCTGACGAAACAAAGGTGTAAAGAAGGAAAGATCGAAAGAGAGAGTGTTGATTCCAGCTCAGGGATGGAAACCAGTCATCGAACTGAGGCACTTAAAACAGTCCCACGGACTCTCGCACAGCCAACCACCTGACTCAACACCTTTCCCTTAAGCCCTTATCCACTAACGCCATAATACCTTTGTCCCATTAACCCTTCATAACGCTGTCATAACTGAGACACTCAATGGAAGAAGTAAAGTGAAAGTGAAGTGATTGTCATTGTGAAGCACAGCAAGCACAGCAGACGGTGCACACAACAAAATGTGTCCTCTGTATTAAACCCATCACCTTTGGTGAGCTGTGGGCAGCCATTAGTACAGCTCACATAGTTCAATTGATTGCATTTTAAAGCTAAAACTAATGAACCTGTGCTTACAGGCCCTGTCTAAAATGAGCCCCCTTTATTAACCCACTGTAAAAAAAATTGGGAAAAATGTAAAAATTTAAAGCAACTGAGTGCAAAGCATTTTTAAGTTCCCTCAACTTTAAATAAGTAAGTGAAGTGATTGTCACATGTGATACACAGCAGCACAGCACACGGTGCACACAGCGAAATTTGTCCATTTAACCCATCACCCTGAGTGAGCAGTGGGCAGCCATGACCAGCGCCTGGGGAGCAGTGTGTGGGGACGGTGCTTTTCTCAGTGGCACCTTGGCGGATCAGGATTCGAACCGGCAACCTTCTGATTACGAGGACGCTTCCTTAACCGCTAGGCCACCACTGCCACAAGTACATGGGTGTGAAGTCGAGAGAACTTAAAAATGCTTCGCAGCCAGTTGCCTTAAACCTTTTTTTTTTTTTTTTTGCAGTGCATAATCACTTACAATTCCATAGAAAATGCTACTGTATAATAGATCATAACAATATTTGGATATAGAATTTACCATAGTGAGATTGTTCTGAGTTCAGATCGGTTTGTCAGATTTGTCAAAATTATATTGCTTGAAAGGGCAGAACTGTGGTACCTTCTGCCCTTTCGTGACTTTGGGGTCAGAATTCATTTAGAAAAAAAAAAGTAATGTAATAAGTAAATCAAAGTTTCACACGAAAGTCTTTGCCATAAACCTGAACAGTGGCGGATCTGCAGGATCTAGCCTGTATGGTACACTTAAGGCAACCCCCACCCAACGTTATGATTGCTAGCATCATATTGAAAGTGAAGTGAATGTCATTGAGAAGCACAGCAAGCACAGCACATGGTGCCACAATGAAATGTGTCCTTTTTTTTAACCCATCACTCTTGGTGAGCAGTGGGCAGTCTAGAAAGGCGCCCAGGGAGCAGTGTGTGCTCAGTGGCACCTTGGCAGCTCAGGACCCGAACCAGCAACCTTCTGATTATGACTCCGCTTCCTTACCTGCTAGGCCACCACTGACCTATTGCTAGCATCAACTTTAGCCATTGAAACAGCCTTGACATATTGGGGCAATAGACCCCTAATAGACCTCTGAAGGTGTGAGTTGGTGTCTCCATGGATCAGACTTCTTTTTCCACCACTTATTTTTCTGAAGGTTTTGGAGATTCTATGACCCAGCGGTGTAACAGTTTGTTGCTGATTTTTATGCTTCCAGCACATCAACTGCCAGGTACAGTATATCCCACCCACTGCCAGGTGCCACAGTAATCAGTCAAAATGTTATGGCTGATCTCTCTGAAATTAAATAATAACCAAAACATTAAAAGAACCTGTATAGAATAGTTTTTTTTTTGTATAAATTTAGAAAATTTTTTGTAGAAACTCACCACCAAAATTCATGGTTGTACAATATACCACTACTTCTGCGAGATCTTCCCAGCAAGCTAAAGGCTTCTGATAAGGTAGTATGGCACATACTCCGATCCACACTTTGTCATTACATCACTGAAAGGACATGCAAATGGACAACAGAAATCTGATCACACAAGGGTTTGGATTGCCTAAATTCCATTCCTAAATTCACCATTAATCCTGACCAATATTCAAAGTATCCGCATTTACAGTTATAGTTTTTATTAGACACAATCGGTACTGAAAAGGACAGTCCCCCTGGAGACATTACGATTTAAGTGTCTTGCTCAGGGACAGTGGGGTTTGAACTTGTGATCTTGTGTTGGTCTGGTTCATAGGTGTCTGGTTTTATCCACTAGGCTTCCACCATACCTGGACACAGTTGGTCCTGCCCACTCAGCTTCCTGAAGCTGTAACCTTATCAGAATTTATAAAAAGCTTCCCTATCAGAGCAGGAACCGCAAAACAGGTGATTCTTTCACCACTGTTACATCTAACTGAAATCAAGGTGAAGACCAAAGAGGAGGACTGTGGGTTCCTTGGTTTTCTTTCATAGTTCAAGATGGCAACTCTAAAGGAGAAGAGGACTTGTGCACAACGTTGTGAAGATTTCGGTCACTTTGTGTGGAACTCTGACAATGGGACGCTTATGGGCAGGACTCCAATAAAATGGGGTAGGTGTGGAGATTAAACCCTTGTGTTGATGGTAAATAATGTATCTTGATACACCGATCACACACACAATAAAAAAAAAAAAAAAGATAACTGCTCACTAAGGGTGATGGGTTGAATGCAGAGGACACGTTTTGTTGTTGTGTGCACCGTGTGCTGTGCTATGCTGTGTATCACAATGACAAAAACTTTTACTAAAATCAGTGTCTAGAAGGCATGGAAGAGCATGTAGGAACATTTCTGGTCTTAATGCCGAGGTCTGAGCAGGGATGAGTTTGGCGTGGCTTAGACATCTTTGACACTATGTCTCGGAAACAACACAGCAACACACGGCAGAGCCGCGTCTAAGCTCACATCAAGCTCAACTGCAATTCTTCACAGCCCTGATTTGGCATGTGGGCCACATCAGTACGCGTGCCATCACCTGACTTTGCTGCGTCCTTGTGATACAGCGCACCTCAGCTTATCGCCACTAAACGTTCATGACCCACCAGGGTACCCACATGAGATTAGCAAGTCAGCAAGATAAGCCTGGGTTTCCTCTCAGATGTCAGACGCATGTCCTTCAGCATAGATAAAATAGAAATGGTCCCTTTCCCAAGATATTGTAGAGAGGGGGGACATGCAATGGACAAAGGTTCACCAGAGACATGACTTTATGTGGCCAACTGGTGTGTTAACAGCAACCAGCCCCAATGTGCAATAGGCCATAAGCTCAAATTTATATGTATTTTTGCCAAAGAATTCCGTATTAGCCATATTTCATGAATTTGTTGCAATGGTCATGATTTTATATGGAAACTTTACAGTTTGAAGGTTTCAGTGATCGTTACGGGAATATCTCTCTGCTTCTCTTTAACAGTCTACATCAGCCTGTACTACGTGGCATTTTACATTGTGATGACGGGGCTCTTCGCTCTGTCCATCTATGTCCTGATGTACACGCTTGATCCGTACGAACCCGACTACCAAGATCGATTACATTCGCCGGGTAAGAGAATTCCCGTGGGTTCGTGCTGACAGCACCGAGTTTTTTTCATCAGCAAATGCAATTACATTAAGAGATAAATGTCTTAGATAATAACAATCAATACACAGATGAGCAACAGAGAGCAAGGGGGAATGATTGAATGAATAAATAAATGAAATTAAATAAAAAGTAAAAATTAAGTAATAACTAGGGAGTTTTTTTTTTCAGGAATACACCTGTTTTAGTTGTAACCTTGCAGTAATGTGGTAAGTGTCTCCACTGTTAGTATTAACAATCCTAGCTAATATGTGTCTAATACATTGTCTAATACATTTACATTTACATTTATGCCATTTATCAGACGTCCTTATCCAGAGAACCTTACAATCAGTAGTTACAGGGACAGTCCCCCCCCCTGGAGACACTCAGGGTTAAGTGTCTTGCTCAGGGACACAATGGTAGTAAGTGGGCTTTGAACCTGTGACTTTGGGGTCTTCTGGTTCTTAGGCAAGTGTGTTACCCACTAGGTTCGTACCGCACTAATACGACTGGTAAAACCTATTCTAGACTTAGTTTTGTCCATATTTTGGAGATGTTTACCAGGAGTTGCCCCATATTCTTACATTCTACATGCGCTTCCTTTTTCAGGGGTAATGGCTTGGCCAGACACATACAACGATCTGGATTTAGATATCTTCTACAACATGTCTGACCAGCACAGCTGGATGAAGATGTCAGAGTGCCTGAAACACTTCCTTGTTCGTGAGTCTCCCCTTAGATCAGTCTGGGACGCGGCCACTGAAAAGTCATAACGTGACCTGCTTGAGATTAAAAAAGGATTTCATTAACCAGGACATCACAGGGCGCTTTGCATTAATCTGAGTAAATCTGATTAATTCATTTAATTATGGCCTAGCGTGTAGGTTAAATGGGGTTTGGCAATTACTGCAGGCAGGCCCAAGTCTGGAGGTTTTTCAGGATTCATGCAATAAAGTGTCCAAAGAGGGGTTTAACCAACTTAATCAGTGCCATCCTGTCTTAGCCTACAACGATACGACACAGACGCACACCAACCACCACAGCTGCACGCAGGGACACTACTTCTTCCAGAAGAAGTTCGAAGCTCCGGGGCACACCAAGTGGGCTTGTCCTTTCACCCAAAGCATGCTGGGAAACTGCTCTGGACTAGAAGATCCCTCGTTTGGCTACAACGGATCTGAGCCCTGTGTGATTATCAAAATGAATAGGGTAAGTGCAGTTATACTATACTAAGTAATACTAGTTTAATAATTATATGCATTTTGAAGGTGGGCTTAAAATCTGATATGGTTGCTTTGTAGATTATTAACTTCCTGCCCAACAATGGAACTGGCATGGCGCCTTATGTGAACTGCACTGTGCTGGTGAGTGTAGAATGTCCTTTAATATTTTAACGCAAGTGATTGTGAATTATATGCTCATGTTTATTGATGCCTGTAGGATGGCCACAAAAATGTGGGCGAGATGGAGTACTTCCCCAAAAACGGCACACTTGACCTCTCCTATTTCCCTTATTACGGCAGGAAGGCACAGGTGAGCACATCATGTCAGCGCAGAGAACCAGAGAACACCCCTCCTGCCAAGTTCTCATTGTGTCCCCCTCATATTTGATTACTTTCTTCCAGCCCACATACATCAACCCCTTGGTGGCTGTGAAGATCCACCTTGTCCAGGAGCGCGAGGCCAAGATCCAGTGCCGCGTTGTGGCCCACAACATTGCCTACCAGAACTTTTACGACCCCTATGAGGGCAAAGTGATCTTCCACATCAGGGCCTCGAGTTAGGCCCCCAGAATTTAAACACGGACAGAAGTAAAGCGGCATGCCCTTTAAGCACAGGATGTAGTTTAAATTGGAATCCAAATGTACCATGTTTTAAAAAGCACCTTTTAATTTGAATTAAATGGATCATAACCTGCGGTTTTGACTAGTGTAGGACATGTAACATGCACACAAACTTTCCTCTGTGGCATAAAGGTTCTTTTATCTGCTTTTACAAGTATTTCTCCAATGTTACCATATATTTACTTTTACAGCATTTATCAGACGCCCTTATCCAGAGCGACTTACAATCAGTAGTTACAGGGACAGTCCCCCCCAATGGTAGTAAGTGGGATTTGAACCTGGGTCTTCTGGTTCATAGGTGAGTGTGTTACCCACTAGGCTACTACCACCCTACTTAATTAGTACATTAAATAATTATACATTAATGGTCAGAACCCTTTACGCTGTTGTGAACTATGCTTCTTTTTACAAAAATCAGACAAGATCTGAAAGGCTTTGGGCTGCAAATGATTTACCTGACCAACTTTGTACATTTTATATTTAAGCAATTTTCTTTTATATTTGGATATACAAAGAATGTCAATAAAGTCCCCCCGCTCTTGTGATTCTAGTTTTTTCCTGAATTGCTCACTAAATATTAGATTAACTTGGAAAAATCATTCAGAATGTTACATAATTTAAAGAACAGTTAACTGCACTTGTCCAGTTTTAGTAAGGTGCATATAAAATATATTTGCAATTAACAGTGGCAGTGTGAAAAGCCAATAAACACGCAGTGCTTAAAACATTGCATATATTTAATTACCAAACTTATATTACAGAAAGTAATTGGAAGAGACGCCTTATTCATCTATTAAAAAATGTTTAATAAGGAAGGAAAAAAAAAAAAAAAAAAAAATAGTGTACCCGAGACTCCATTCCGGTTCTGGGCAACACCACAGGAAAAACGTTCCTCTTGGTTCCATTTTGGAACTTAGTTTTGGAATCAGAAGCTGCTCCTGGGATTAATCCACCTCCTCCTCCACATTTGCATAAAGCAATGAGAAGGTGTGATTACCAGAAGATGGGCATGAGAGAGACACACACACACACACACACACACACACACACGAGGGGGAAAAACATCATACACAAAGACCTGGTCTTTGCACAGAGCTGCCTTCAGAACAGGAAACCAAATCCATTGAGAAAAACAGATTAGCGTTATTAAAAACAACTGCAGTGCCTGGTAATCCATGGCTTGTGGCACGGTGGCAGGCACATGCCCGCCATGTAACACAGCGCCATACAAATGGGTTAAAATGAAAAGAAGAAAAAAATAATAAAAAAATCATCTTTGTGAGCTTATGTACCCTCTGGTTACCAGTGCATGCACAATCAAACTGATATTAACTTCACAGCAGCCATGAATCTTATGTGTGTGAAAAGTTAGTTCTTAAGTGTCTTCATTTAAGCAATAAACCTAATACATGAAATGATATGTAGCTCCCCAAAAGGACAAAGTGAGTCCACACTCAGCAATTAATACTTTCAGGTCCCATTCTCTCTCCAAACCCCATAAAAACTGACCAGACAGGTTAAAAGATTGTGACCTGTATCTGTATACATTAAGTCATTTAATATAAAGGCATTATGCACCAAACAGAAATATGCCTGATATACTCGGCAGGCAGGAGACCCTCGGATGAGTCGGGCGAACGGGTAACGAGTGAGGAGTGTGGCCCTGTGACGCTGGCTGGATGTACGAGTTGAAGAGGCAGTGAAATGTCTGGGAGATGGCAGTGTGAGAGAGAGTGTGCATATGGGAAAAAGAAAGCAAGGTGGCAATTAAATGAAAAAGCTAATCATCTTCATCATTCTCATCGTAGTCCTCATCGTCATCCTCGTCGTCCATATATGAGGCAGGAGTCTGTACACGGGAGCCGCTGTAGTGAGAGTCATTTGAGCTGGAAGCCATAGTCCCATCCCCACCACAGTCACTGTCAGTCAGAAACACAAGGACATGTCTCTTAGTGAACCTCTGAACTGTTCCTGAAATGATGGCACACCCTTTCAACAGAAATAAATCTAATCGCGATGTCAGTCTGTGCAATTACATGAAGCAAAAAGCTGTGATTTAAATTATTAGTACATGGATTGAACATATCACTCATTCTCTCAAAGTTTGCGAGCTCACTGAAGTCTGACTTCAGTCGAATGTGACGTGTTTGGTCACATGACTTTCGATTCGGTTCAATGGAGACCTCACATTTGTGACTATATGGACTATAGACATATGGGTAAACGTACGTCAACGTCGCCGCCATATTGCGATAAGCTCTGCTGTGGAGTGAAGCATATACATGTCTATGGTGCATAAAAATGCATCACTCTTGTGCTGCTTGGGGCTGTACAAACCGCTGTACGCTCCAAACCAGATGCCGGGGATTACATTTCATAGGTAAGGCTGGACAATTGTTTTGAATATATTTGGCCATTAGAAAATCCAATTTTATTAGGCTAAGCTAGCGAAGCTATGCATTCCTGTGTTCAAGTCAGCCTCCAAACAACGTTTTGGCTAAACATAGGCATTAACTATTTAGACTGTTCTTAGCTGTTTAGTTAACTTTTCTCAAACATTGAAGGTCAGTTTACAAATCTTAACCTTAGCTAAGCTAGCAAAGCTATGGATCCTTGTGTTCAAGTAAGCCTCCAAACAACGTTTTGGTTAAACATAAGAACTATAATATGGGATTTTATAATGGCCAAATATAATCAAAAAAGTTGTTTAGCCTTACCAGGGTTTGTCATTCGACAGTAATATAAAGAGTTTTTTGTGATTATTTAATTTAGTAGAATATTGTATTTTGAAAGCACTGGGCATTTCAAGTTGTTATAAGTAGTTTGTATGTTTCATTTTGAAATTAAACATTTCACTATTAGTAATTTGTATGCGACTTTTCATTGATATACAAGCGTCCTTTAATCATATCACAATTGCATATCGCAATATTGATCTCAAAAATTGCAATATGTCTTTCCCCAAATCGTGCAGCCCTAAATAATTCCAAGATGAAATATAATTTTAAAGATCCCCTGGCCTGAAAGCCACTGGTAAATACTAGAACCTATCATCTGAAAACACTGCATGCAACCCAGTTGCAATTATTCAGGGTTCTTACACATTTTTACAAAAAAGTCATTTCATGGCCATATGTTCTCAGAAATTTCTGTGCAACTGTGAAAAAGAACATGATAAAAAGTCAAAATGTCATCCAACTTCATGCAAGCCTGAGTAAAATGGAAATATGTACACGCAGCACCATGTGACATGGTTCACTGCGTAAAGCCAGCAAAGATACTGTAGATGTACGCTAGTTCTAAATGTTGTAGTTGCAAACATAGAAAATTTTTTTCTTGCACCGTCTTACAGGAACGTACTTCATATTATACATTCATGTGTTATTCAGACTTTCCATTACTTTTCCATGACATTATGTGTTAATTTCATATTCCAAAACGTTTCAAGGCCTGGAAATTTCTCTTTCAAATTCAATGACTTTTCCAGGTTTTTAATGACTTCAGGAACCCTTCTAATTGTGATTGTTTGAGATTGCAATAACTTAGAATGGTTTCTATTCATTTCTATGAAGGTAGTTGAGTAGTTTTTGATATTGTCCGATATTTTTTTTTTTTTTAATGACTGAAATTGTGAATAATTCATCACGTTGGGTGTAGGCCAGCTGAGAGAGTTGGATCTGTGTAACCTGGAAATAAAAACTGCAGCCCCGTCCCAGCGATAAGGGGATAAACCTTATGAGCATAATCAGCTATTGTTACCCCGACATCCTACCTCTCCAGGAGGCTTTCTGCACAGTGATGGTGGCCTCCATGACTTACCCAGTTGTGTGAAAGCGGCTACCATTGGAGCCTCCTGTCATGAAGACACTGGTGATTGGTCCCTGAGCCATTTCTATATATACACACACATGAGAGGGAGGAAATTTCACCATATGGCTTCACTTGGGTAGACGAGAGGGTGGGTAAACACAGTGGCTGGTGTAGCGTTGTGGTGTTAACTAAGGTAAATCTTTAAAAAAAACAAAAAAAAAAACAAAACTGGACTGTTGATGTGGAGGGAACTGGTTTTTGGTACTAGGATGTTTGTGCTGACCAGTGACGTAGGGCTCCAGCGCTTTGGGCACCAGGCTGCGCGCCTGCTTCAGGTCTGCAGGGGAGCACTTCCCAGCCTCCAGCCCATAGGCCATGCCCATCCGCTTCAGCACCTCGATGTCATCATGGATCTCAAACATGTTGTCGAAGTTGAACAGGTACTCAAACCTGCAGCAGACAGGACAGCAGAACAGAGTTACACGGAGACCTTCGGCCCCATAAGGAAAGCTGAGAAGAAACTCACTTGTCGTTTGAGATGCTGCAGTCGATGACGGTGCGCCGACTCGTGCTGATGATGATGAAGGGTAACTGGATGATTGAGTTGGCAGTGGGAGGCCTGTTTGCCTGCTGCTCCAGGTCCCGGTTGCGCTGCACCAGGCGCTTAAACGCGATTTGCTGAGTTAAAAGAAGTTAAAAGAACCACAGCAGGCCTGTCAATGCTTGCTGAAAGATTAGGTTGTGTTATTGCTTGCTGGAATAACTGTTTGTCTGGGTCCAGTGATTCATAACTTCATTCACCGATTTCATTAGGCCCTCTGAAACCTCATAAAAACTCAGATTTTAATAGAAAAACTGCAAAAGCTGGGAGAATGATGTGCAAGGGTCTGCCAATGGAATAAGTGGGGTTTATTTAAAAGGAGGGTGGAATCAAAGTCTACGTCATAATGATTATAAAAAATATATTAATTGCGGTCATAACTATTACTACACATTTAACATAAATATTGCTATACAACATGTTCTGAAAGTTATGTTCCACGTTTTCTTCGGTGGTGTGATGTGAGCTTGAGGAACAGCAGCAAATTACCTGCAGTATGAGCTCCTGCAGCTGAGACTGTTTCTGTTTGATTCGCTCCAACCTTCTCTGCTTCTCGGCCTGAGGGAGGAGGCACGGACAGAAGCAGAGCTCAGACCCTTTATGACCTGGTACCAGTTCATTAATGCGCATCAACAACACTAAACAAGTCATTTGGTTGGGTGGGGGTGCATCTGCTTACCTCCAGGTTGCTGCACTCCTGGGCAGAGTTGGTGGGCAGGCCTATCCACTTGATCTCCTTCTTCTCTTTGGAGATGATGTTCATGGCCATGAGAACATTTAATGCATCGTAAACCCGCCGGCGGATATTCTTCTGGTCATACACTTGCTGCAGAGAAGAAATATAATCAGGCTTACACGACAATGCCTTAAACAAAACACACATCAGAATAATTGTTTACAGTATTTATCAGATGCTCTGATCCAGAGCAATTTACAATCAATAGTTAAAGTGGCTGTCCCACTCAGAGTAAGGGACACAATTGTAGTAAGTGGGGTTTGAATCTGTGACTTTGTGGTCTTCTGCTTCATAGGGGAGTGTTGTTACCCACAAGGCCACTACCACCCTACATGAAAAACCTGCAGGACTCACGCCATCGTTGGGGGAGATGGGGTTGTCCCCTGAGCTGAACTCAGCCACAAGCTCGTCGGCCACCTCGTTATAAGACGTAATGCCCTTCTTCTGCACCTTCTCGCACACCTTCATGGAGAAATGCCTCAGGCCCTTCCCGTTCTTCTCGCCCTTCCTGCTTCGACGCCTGTAAGGACATAGCAGAAGTGGTCAATTTTAGATACTCCAGAATACCCTCCAGCTCCATACAATTGAAAGGTGGTATACTTTTTTATTTATGGGAACACTACAACAGTGACCAATGGCCGACCTTCCCAACTGCGTTGCTGCGTTTGTGTCTGTAAAACTCACCCTGTTGACCAGGGCGAGGCCTCGTTGGTGTGTGCCTGTGTGCTGGGTGTGTGTGGACTCGCCACAAGTACGGTACTGTTGGAGGCGCTTGGCCTCTGTGGCGTGCCGATCACCTACAAAAGACACTCCCCGTCACCATGACATCACCTGCACAGATCTCAGATTTCAGGGAAAATAGCGAGCGCAAATAGTACCAATAATAAGAATGACATGATCAACGTCCTGCAGATCAGATTTCAATTTGACCAGGAACTTTTCGGGAGCTTCTACAGCCCCGGCACCTGCTCCCCTACCACATGAGGTAAGAGCCCTGCTTGGGCGCGGCGGCTTGTCTCGTTAAGAGGATGATAACTTTGATGCGAGTGTAATCCTGCTGACTGTGGGCCTTTCCTGAGCAGCTTATACGCCCGGGTCACCTCACACCAATGTTAATGGAGGGCTTTGCTGCCATGGAGACCTCCACACCTGGGATGGAAGGTCCGGTGACATTTTGGACTGTGCGCGCAGGGAGATTAGGCTATAGACTCAAGAACACCCCGGACTGTACCAGAGCTACAAATGAACAACTATGGCTGTGTGGACTTCTGTTACGAAGTGATTGGTGCATATTCTGCATATTGATTGAATCATGTGGGGGGGCTGCATTGAGAAATCAAAAATCTTTATATATATATTTTAATACTGTGTGTGCATGGCACCCTACAGCAACAAAGAGTTGCAAAACAGTGTCCCTTATGTTTATAGCCCTTGTTGAAAGTCAAACTACATCAGCCTGCTACACTTGGAAGATTGCACGTTCGAATCCCGATCCGCCAAGGTGCCACTGAGCAAAGCACCTTCCCCACACACTGCTCCCCAGGCGCCCGTCATGGCTGCCCACTGCTCACTAAGGTGGTGGGTTAAATGCAGAGACCTCATTGTGTTGTGTGCACCGTGTGCTGTGACAATCACTTCACTTTCTAAATAGGCTTGAATGAACCCACCGGGTGTGCTTACAGACATCATGTTGCCGGGAAAATTGTACAGGAACAAGCACATGCATGCAGGACGGCAACTAAGATAAGTCACTGCAAACTACACAAAGAGGAAATATGCTAGCAAACTTTTCCCAGCATTTTGACTGAACAGCTCCATCCCAAAACATTAGCGTTCCTGTGGCGGGCAAGCAAACTCTTATCAGCACAGAGAGGGGTCCACATTTTTATTCATGCATGCAAACGAGAACGTAGTGAACAACTGACCACATGAGGCACGATGTTGATGTTGGCGGGACCCAAAGTCTTTGGCAGGAGCTGTTTCCCTATGGCCACAGTGGAGGGGTGCACCGCCATCACAGACAGCACACCTGAAACACCAAGAAAGGAGATCCTTGAGCCTCATACACAGAAATATGCTCTTGCCGTGTTCACACTGCCACCTGCTGTTCACACAAGTTCATGCAAATCATTCAGAAAGGGGAAATAAGAATGTGTGCAATCTTCCAATAAAACATGTTGCTGTGGAGGACACTCCACTGCAGGACCAACCTTTGCTTGGGCTGACATTTTGATCAATGAAGACCTTCAGTTCTCCATTGGCTTCCATCTGGCTGGCCTGCAGAGACAAGCAACCATGCCAAAAAGAAAGAGAAATAATATAAATATATATACATACACAAACATACATATACACATACACAGAGAGAGACATAGAGAGAGGACTGAGCCTGTCACTTTATTATTATTATAGTATATCAAAGGGAGAGAATACAATTAAACAAATACTTAAACCAGCAAGCATGTGGCATTGTCAAAGCCATTTGGAAGGTTGACCTGCACTCCTGAATAGTACCATAGCAACATACAGACCCCCCCGCCCCCTCATACAGACAGTAAATCACATTGAAACTACCGTCTGAATGGCAGAAGGAAAACCTACACACAAAGGTGAAAAATTAAAGTAACTGCAACAGATTTCCGCTTTTTGCTCCTTCCAGGTTAGCTGAACATCTAAAGTTTACCGAACACCACAGTGAGTACCAGGTTCTCCACAACAGAATGTTTAACCATGCGCCGGAACGACGTTGCCAGGCAACAGTATTAACATCTGGATCATGGACAGAACAGTTTCCTCACAGTACGCTACAACACGTACATGCTCGCACTATACTGTGAGAGATCTAGTCCACTGCACCAACTCAGTCTGGCTAAAATGTTGCCGACGGCACCACCTCCTTTCCTGTTAATGTGGTATTTGTTTGCCAGCTGTGTTGCCATGGAAACCTGCGTGCTTAAATTTCTAAATGGGAGTTACACACAACTTGGTCCAACGCTTCTGCTTTCCAGTCTGTGTTGTCGGCGTCGCCCACAACTTCGCCAGCCGGGCGCAGGGGCGAAGCTCTGCACGGCGTCACTCGGCCAGAAGCAGAATTGAGGGTGCCCAGGGCGGTTAAACGCGATTGGCCTTTACAGCCACTGTGGAAGGTGCGTGTCGGACCAGAGTTCAACCCCGGCATGTCTCTGCGAGGGCGCGCGTGCACGCGCTCCTTGATGAAATTCCTGGCCCAGCCCCAGACACCCAAATGATTTACGACCCCGAGACCATCCAGTCTGCTACAGCAGACGGGGACCAAAGCCCAACAGACTCAACGCGGAGTGCCGAGCATGGAACGAATATGAAATCTGAAACATACAGACATATGGGCAATGGCAACCCCGAACGGCCAAGGTGCCACAGCAAAGCACCGTCCCCACACACTGCTCCCCGGGTGCCTGTCATGGCTGCCCACTGCTCACCAAGGGTGACTGTTAAAAGCAGAGGACACGTTTTGTTGTGTCACTGTGTGCTGTGCTGCACTTCACTTTCACTTTGAAACGTTACAAGAAGGTATTTACTTCCACTACCCCGAGGGCTCGTGACTGATCAGAAAGAAACGAGACGCAAGCCAGAGGAGCGGACGGTAACAACACGTATTAAACGAGAGATGCCGCAAATTGGCTGGACCCATTACCCATTCCCCCAGAACGCACAGGGAGCATGCAAAACCCGGGTGAGTTTAAATTCGCTTCCCTTTTCTACTTTATACTTACGGTCCCGGCTGAGATTAAGTCAAATGATGCACAGTTCAGGAAGTGAGGATGGGGGGGTGAAAAAAAAAAAAAAAATCCAATTTCATCTGAATTAAAGGAAAAGGGGCAACAATTGCACCATAACGCACGACTTACTCGGTTTTTATTTTTAACAGCAGGTACAGAACCATCATTCACTGGCCTGCAAGCTACCCAGCTTTTTTTTCTTCTGTTTGAACAAGCAGACACAGTGAAGAGTACCAGGCTGTGGCCTCCACAAAGAACACTGACCCGGCTCCAGCGCGGCAGGGCCGGCGGCCTTTTTACCCACAAGCAGCCCGAATCACGCAGGCTTTCCGCGGTTTTAAACGCAACTTTTCCCCCCCGCCCGACACGCACGTAAACACGGGCAGGCCTGCGAACCGGGAAGGGGGGTCGAGAAAAGTTTCGCCGCCTTGCGAGCGACGTCTGCGCCGCTTACGGCCGTTTCTTCGCAAGGATCGCAAATGCAAAGAAAACGAGCGTTGAAATCAGGGGCCGCAAAACGTCCTGATGCTACGGATCGCACGGCGATCGGGATCGTGTCGGAACAATGGGAACTTTTCTCGGTTCTCCTCGCGGAAACGGTGCGTTTAGCACGAGGGAAGCGGGGGAAGAAAAAAAAACGCGCACGACGCAAAACGCGAACACGAACGCGTCGGACTTACGCTCCGGCTCCTCGAAATCCTATTTAATATTCGCATGGAAGACAGCGGAGGAAGAGGAGGTCTAATCCCGCAGACAAAACAGGAAACAACAGCGGGCAGGAGGCGAAGCGGGAAGGGGGCGAAATCCGCACGCCTGCCGACGAAAACAGACGAGGCGCTCGGCTAACGCCGAAAAAACGGCAAAAAAAAATAAAGAAAGATGAAGCGGTCCTGGTTCGTGCCACACACCGACAAAATGGATGCTCCGGTCGGGCTGCAGTTTAACTCGCCGCCCGGGGTGACCGATCGACCAATATCGGCGCAAACCCGGCGAGTTAGCGTGAATAGGCCGGGGCTGCGCGGTGAAACGGCGGACGGTGCGTGGGTCTCCGACTCCGCGATCCCCACGGAGAGAGGGAGAGAGAGAGAGAGGGGGTCCGAAGCCGCCCACGTCGAACGCACGACGTGCAACCGAGAGTCCCACCTAAAAACAACAACAATAATAATAACGAGTAGCCGGCTGGCCAACCGATGTCCCGTCGGCGGGGTCACAGTCACCCGGAGGCGATGACAACGTCCCTCACGCTGGGACGCACTTGATAAGCGTCAGCCATTTTATCTCGAGACAAAAGTGACAATGTTTTGGAGTTGTCACCGGGCGCGCGAAGAGCCCCGCGGAGCCACCGTGGCGCGGCGTCCACGCGGCTGTGGCTTAAGCGCAAGCAGACGTCGGTCCTTTTGGCGTCAGCGATCCCCCAGCCGGCCGCCAAGTTCGCGAGAGAGTGCGTCCCGTGGCAGGACACGTCGCTAGTCGCGGCTTCAGGCATATGCTAGCAACTGCGCCCGGCTAGCGCGTCGTCCCCTCCGCTAGCTACGGTTCGACGTCGCACGGACGCGGAGAGGCGCGACGGAAACTCACTCAGCGCGGCATGGAGCCGGCGCGACAGGCGGGCAAGTGTTGGCGAACTTCGCTGAAAGTTGGCGTCGCCTTCGGCCACCTCAGCCCGGCGCCGACTTCGAGCTAGCCCGCTAATTCACAGAACTGCTGCAGCCCAAACTGAGCTTGGCGGTGTCCTCCGGGTTCGCACTCTGATTGGCCACGCGTCGCACGACGTCATCACGCAACCACGTCACGGCTCCGCCCTCCGCCTTATGGTGCGTGAACATTTGGCGCGCCTTTCTCGTGGACCTAATAGTTTTCTACCCTGCCGTGAATACCGAAAATAATGCTTGAAATAAGGCAAAACTATTTTTAAAATAGAATTCAAACACAATCAATAAATATACACATTTTATTCAGCAAAAGTGACATTATAAATATATCACTAAAACACTTTATTTCTGCAGTTGTTGATTCAAACATTTTTTTAAAAATGTACATACGTTTGGTCAGATAAATATTATGCAAACTTAAGAAAAGAAATGGACGGATGCCATCCAGTGTGTATGACACTAACATTCACACCACAGATAGCTGACCTTTAAAGCTCTAGTCTTATATCGAGAAATGCTAGCATAGCACTTTCTGTGTAAATGAACGTGAATTGCTCCCTTTAGTACCTCCCTGATTCAAGTCTATATTCATTTCAAAATATAGCAAAAACACATCCAGAAGACTACTTGGCTCTACACTCTAAAGTAAAAGTAAAGGACATGGTTTTATTACTTTCTAAAAGCAATTTGGTTTCAAATGCAAGTAGTGTCAACTACAACATTACTCTTCCACTGCCCATCATTAGACCAACGTGTCCTTCAGAGATCTCCTCACTGTGGGATCAGAATAAAATCTTCATGTTTCCAAAACTCAAGGTTCCTGATTGCTCAGTGACCCTCAGTGAAGGTCTGTTAGAATCGGTCCCATGACTCTGGGGTAAGGCGGAGGTCAGGTGAGTGTTTTGCGTTCAGCGCGAGGGAGAGAGCGCAGAGTGGTGGCCCACCACAGCACCGGAGCCAGGAGCAGACTCAGAGTGGTGACGCTCAGGACCAGCAGGTACACCTAAAAGTGAGCCAAGAAACCACAGGGGTGGTGGGATTGGATGGGTGTGAAGAGTGGAAAGTGATGCACATGTACATTACAGAGACATACATATGTGGGTGGAAATGAAGTAAAAAAAGAAAAAAAAAAATCATCTAGGACTCACCTCCCGTGAGATGATGCCTGCTCGACGGGCGCGGCTGCCCAGTACGAAGGAAAACTCGCTGACCTGTGCCAGTCCTGCCGACACCAGCCAGCGGATGTGCCTAGAGCCAGGAGGAAGGATGGCTGACAGGATCACCACTGCCATGAAAAACTAAAATAAAAGAATTGTCAGAGAGTTAACGTTTCTAAATGATGCACAATCAAATGGTACCTTCATGATGACAAGTGACAGCGTCAGCACCAGCAGGATGGTCAGTTCATATAACACAAAGGTAGGAAACACATGAAGTCCTGATCATAAAAGAAAGAACAATTAAAAAAAACGCACTCTCACTATTAGCTGGTGTGAGTGCCACAGAATGGCCATTTTACCGATAGAGGCAAAGAAGATGATAGCCAGGAAGTCCCTAATTGGCTCAATGCAGCTCATGACCTCAGAGGTGACCATGTGACCCTGTGAGGAGAGGAGGGCTCCTGCCAGGAAACAGCCCAGCTCCATGGAAACTCCAAGGAATTCTGTAACCTGCACACAAACAACAAAATTCACAGAACATGGTGAGAAAATCTGAGGCAGAGCATTGTTCCAGGCTTTAATCCACTGAAATAAATGATACAGTAAAGGTATAGTATATAGTTTGGCATATAACCCAGCAGTAACTGAAACTATTTCAGAATGCGGATTAGGTAAACCCCCCCTTCCCCACCGTCAGCATGAGAAAGACGAAAGCGGTGGTCCCCAGCACCAGGATCTCCTTGTTGCCTCTGCACTCTGCATGCAGCTTCTTGTAGTACGGCCCAATTAGGAAAGATTTGAAGAACGTGCAGAGCAACAGTACAGCAGCCAGGCAAATCAGCACCTGCGCCAACAGCCATAGGACTCGCAGCCCTCCAATTAGAAAGCTGAAAAATCATGACAATGCACACAAATACCCAGTTTAAACAATTCAACACACAGTATGTAAACCAAACTGCCGTAATGCAAACTACAGACTAGGAAGAATAACATCAATCTATATATGTCATCCATCACTATCTGTGGCTGAAATAACATCAGATACAGTTGAAGGATTTAGATAAAGCTTTATGGCAGGGCAAGAACAAATCATCCTGGGGGTAAAACAGATGCTATTTAAAATGGGCGTGTATGTGTTACCAGCGTGTGTGCACAGGTGTACAAAGGTACAGGTGTGTGTGTGCGCATGTGAAGTTGTTGAGCAAGCTGTATGTCTGAAACTGACCTCTCCACTTCACCATCAGCTGCCTGAATCAGGGTGGGCATAACGGCAATAAACAGACCCAGTTGCACGTCCTGCATCACCAGCATTCCCAGCAGCACACTGCTGTAGTCCAGCTCACCTACAAACAGCAGCACATTCATTTATATAAAGTGAACTCATAAGTAAAATGTTCAGTTGTTACGATATGGGGCAGTGGTGGCCTAGTGAGTGATGAAAGGGACTTGTAACCTATGGATTGCGGGTTCAAATCCTGAACCGCAAAGGTGCCACTGAGGTACCCTCGATCAAGGTACCGTCCCCACACACTGCTCCCCGGGCGTATTTCATGGCTGCTCACTGCTCACCAAGGGCGATGGATTAAATGTAGAGGACACGTTTGATTGTGTGCACTTTGTGCTGTGTAGTGTCTGACAATGACAAAAACAATCACTTAAAATTACAAGTACCTTCCTTGTCAATGCGGGATGACCCAGACAGGAACCTAGACACCAGCGGTGTGCTGGATAGAGACAGGCAACTGGAAACGAACACAGTCTGTGGAGGTCGAAGTCCCAGAAGCTGACCCCACACAAGTCCAGCTCCCACCATTAGCAAGCTCAGGTAGCAAGAACCCAGCACTGAGATTTTCCACACCTGTAGTTTATGTATAGTAAAAAATTAAATAAATATAATCTTAGCACAATGTATTCATTTTTGTGTTCTCATTTTAATCGTTGTATTTTTTCCATTTTAAATATGGACAGATTTCACTTAAATCTCAGATCAAAGCAGGTATTCAAATGATACTAAATTCTATAATGTACCTATACAGGCAGAGAATGGAAGGCTCTGTTTGAGATCAAGTGACAGGCACTTCAGATTTCAGCACAACCTGTTTAACCCCTGTGCCAATCCTATGTTTATATCTATCTGTAAAACTGGTAGTGAAGAATAGGGGTGAAGAAATGCACACACAGATACCATTAAGAAAAGAAGGGTGTGGAAAATAATTCCTACAGGAATGCTGATGTGCGAGTTATTTTTTGGAGAAATATGGGTCTTCAAAACAATAGCCAGAGCTCTCTATGTTCTGAGTGTACTGCTGAAGAAGTCACAGTGCTAAACCACAAATTGGAAAGACTAGAAAGAATGAGACACACACCAGAGACCATAATTTCATGTATCACTGCATACACCAAACCAGAACCCAACGACTATCTACTAATACCGAAGTTGACATGTTTGGTAGCTGTATAATTTATGGAAACGCATTTTATTGGCTCCTGCACCAGGAAATATTAGCTCATCCCCCAACTCTATATCCTAGACCAAACATCAGCGTTTTGAAAGAGACCTGCTATGTCTTGCCATTAACTGCGTTGCCTTTCCACAATCACCAAAGCCTTTTACCTTGCGTAGGCGCTCAGGGGAGAATTCCAGGCCGACCACAAACAGGGTGAAGAACACGCCCAGCTCACCCAGAGTCTCCACCTGAACCATGGACTGGGGGAGGAAAAATAGCATTACATAATCAGAATGGACACTCTCATTATATCATTCATACTCATTATATCATTCATTAATGCTTACAAAGCATTACGAAGTGCACCGCTCACCTTAATGCTATTTAATCCTGACGGTCCCAGCAGGACCCCACACATGATGTAACCAAACATGGGTGGCAGCCCCATCTGAGCACACAGCCAACCACAGGGCAGAGACAACATCACCACTGACACCAAGTCCTGAGCAAACAAAAGAGCAAGTTGCCACTGCCACAGGCCCATATTTACCCAGAGCTAACAATTTAACACTTGACATTTGTTCACTAATGTCGCATTTTCAGGAGAAAACACATTCCAATAAGTAAACACTGCTTGCTGCATCTTGGAGAGCAGGAACTAGCTACCAGCTCAGTCCTTTGTTAGACCTAGCAATTATTTCCAGATAATAACACAGAAGACACATTTAGATGTTCTCCAGGGACCAAATAAAGAGTGCGAGGACACCAAAACCAACCATCTTCCAAGCCAATTCTCAGCTGTATTTGAATCGCCATATTAGTAGAACAGTAATAGAACATGGATAATAAAGCACGAAAAGAATAAGGGCGGAGTCAGGGGCAGAGTCAAACCTTGATGAAATGGTGGTCGGCGTGGGGCATGGTGGAGTCACGCGGCTTGGTCAGCACGTACTGGTTGTTGTGCGAGTCGATGAGCATGCTAAGGCCCAGGTTTCCTTCGGGCGCCTGCCTGTGAGAGATGTTCTTCCTCTTCAGGTCCTCCTCATCCTCCTCCACCCTCAGCACCGCTTCAACATTCACCCCTTTCATCTTAGAGAGACAGGAACATTACAGGGTGCTTAAAAAATGTGGGTGGCAGGTCAAGACATCACTCTCTCAGTGATGTTCCTATTTATTACATTATCACTCATTAATCACATGTTAGTAATGAAACAACTACGTTGTATAAATGCAACATTGACATGGAATGAAAGTCTGGAGTCACTGATGGGTGGCGTGAATATTAATTGTAAGCGGCCGAATGTAATCTATGAATGACAGCTGAAATGTAGATGAATGATGCGAGTTAGGTTCTGTGATAAGAAACCGTTGTTGTGGTTGTTGCTGAGCAACGCCATTCAGCCAGCATTCAGGTAAGGTCGCAGATTTTGTTGACCTACATAAGACACGGTCAATGTACGGTTAAATGACATTTAAACTTATGAAAGATGACACCAAGCTGTACACATGTGCATCTCAATGCTATAAGGTGGTATAATATTTGGTTTATCTCTCTCGGCCACAGTTTGAGTTATTTGCTGCAGTATCGTGAGCAAATGCTCCAGTGCAATATTTGAACCATTTTTAGATGTGGTTTCAGTCACAGTAAAGATAACGTGTGGTCACAGGCTTATGATACAGCCATAAGAGGCGTGTGACTTTGTGGCTCTCATCTGTCTGAAATGTGTGTGTGTGGGGGTGGGGTGTTGATGACTGATTTTAATATATTCAAGTTTTAGGACTCTCATTAGGGTGTGGCTTCTTTACCCAGGGGAACACAGTGCATCTGGGAGTGTGGTTTTCACGGGTCTCTGGCTGGCAGGGTCAGCCGTATTTCAGCTATTCGGTGCCGCCCCTCACCTGTTTGTTGTAGTCGAAGGCGTGCTCCTCAATCTCCTCCTCCAGCCGGTCAGCAGCCCTCCTTACGTCCTCCAGGATCTCCTCCAGCATCGAGAGGGTCTTGTTCTGGTCTTGAGCACTCTTCAGTGCCTCCTGCTGGTGCTTCTCAGCAGCAAGAAGCTCCACATACTCCTGTTCCTCCTGTCCGTGCACACACACACACGCCCATTTAGTGCATAAGTGCATATTCACCAAACGCTTCATATTTCTTTTTTTTTTATTTGATGCAGCCCAGAGCATCCTCACTGCTATGATAACATGTAGCATGCTTTTAGGGAGTTTTAGGGAGGCTATTCACCCACAGTCTGACACACAGAAAGTATGGTGCTTTGAGATTACAAGCAGCGTGTTCTGCAGCGTAATGCTGTGTGTAGCCCCGCCTGTGCTGGGCGATAAGAGCTCTGCCCAGAACACCACCCCGTCTGCTGAAGACACTGGTCTGGCAAGGTCTCGGTGGATCAGACAAGCTGATAATTAGCTTTTAATTATGTAGTTAATAAAGCCATCAGAAAATCAGCAACCCAAAAAGTGTAGCCACTACCCATACTTAAAGTAATATCTCTATATTTTTATGATTCAAAAGCCTTTGTTTAGCAATGAGTGGAACATGAATGCCAACATTATTACATATTTCTGTACAGTCAAGGTAGTCACACACTGCATTCACAAACAGCATTTAAACAAAGCAACATGTCGCTTGGCTCCTCCTAATGTCTGCAAACAGCAGACAGAAAGGGATGCACCAGTATGTGCTGAAAACACCGGACATGCAGGTCTCAAGATGCCAAAAAAAAAGCCACAGTGCAGGAAATCTCAAAAGTCGTCTTGCAAAGTAAGAATCTAAATGAAAGTTACTAAAAGTAATATACAGATAAAGTCAGAGGAAAAAATACAAAGTCAAGTGATAGAAATATAAAAAAGGAAAAATTACAGGCAAAAGCAATGAGAGTAAAATGTTCATGGGGTTGCAGCAGCAGAGATCTGGTGTACCAATGAGGTACTTCTAATAAATCCAGTAAGTTTGCACACTCAGTCAAGATGTCGAGGATTCTGCATGTTGGCAGGCAATGACTGACTGGTGCCGAGTAGTAAAAACAACCTGGAGCTGAAGGAGACTGTGGAGACCTTCCAAGGCTTGAGGTGGGATGACTGAAGAAGAAAAGACTTGCATGGGAGCTGCATATGCAATTCTTCTCCGCAGTCACTGAATTGTTCACACGCTGCTCCATGACAGTCTGGTTTGGCGCAGCAACCAAACGACCAAACAGCAACCAAGATCAGAATGCAACGGATGGTAAAGACTAGAGAAAGAATCACTGGTGCTCTTCTGGCCTTTCTCCCGGGAGGTCCAGATTAATCCTTGCCCGAACAAGCGTGAAAAGTGAAAAGTGATTGTTTCTGTCATTGTGATACACAGTACACGGTGCACACAACAAATTGTGTCCTCTGCATTTAACCCCTACACCGTGAGCAGTGGGCAGCCATGAAGGTGCCAGAGGAACAGTTTGTGGGGATGGTACCTTCATTAAGGGGACCTCAGTGGCACCTTGAATTTGAATCTGGAACCTTTTGGTTACAAGTCTGCTTTCTTACGTGCTATGCCACTACGATCAAGAACAAAAACCCTCTCACATCCGCTTCTCTGGAACTATTTATACTAGACGGCCACTGGATGCCTCAATGCCAACGTCACTCTTGCGCTTCCCGTTACTTCCCATTTTGTACTGCATTCAACGTTGTGGTAGAACACAAAAAAAAAGTCATCAATTGAAAAAAAAAAAAAGCACTCATGAAGACCTGCAGACATGCCAGACCTGATTCGGCAAATCACCCTGATGGAGTCGCACTTATTTCCCCAGAAACCCCCCCCCCACTAAAGTTGCCACAAATTCTGCCACTTTAGAGCACAACAATCACAAACGTTTATCGCGAAAGGCCATTATCCGGCATAGAAGACATCCTCACCTTGATGGCAGCCTCCCGGAGCGCCTCCAGCCTCTGCCGGCTGCTCAGCTTCATGCTCACCACATCTCTGTAGTTCCCCCGCAGCACGTGCTGGAGGCCCTGAACGGCCTGGAACAGCGAGCGCTCGCTCTCGTTCAGCTCGCGCTGGAACACCTCCAGGGTGTGCACCTGGAACACGCGCTCCGCCCCCGAGAGCCCGGGGTCCCGCCCGACCGCGGCCGCCGCCGCCGAGAGCTTCCGCACCGCCGCGCTCTTCTGCCTCAGGAGCCCGGACAGCCGGCGGCAGTTGTCAGACACCCAGCCGTGCCCTCCCGGGGTCCTGACCCCGGCGCCAAGCGGGGCTCCGGGCCGGCCGCGGCCCCCATTCGACTTGGCAGCGCGCTGGACACTCGACTCCCGCTGCTGCTGGTGCTGTAACGCCCCGACCAGGCCCACACATAGCAGCGCACACAGAAAGTGCATCCACGGCTCTTTGGTTTCACCTTCAGAGACCAAAAAGAAAAAAATTTTGAGTTGCAGCGCGGCCCACAGTAGCACCAGTTCAGCAGATCTCGCCTGTACGACAATCAATTGGTCAGCCACTGGATTCGGACACACTTCCTAATGAAAGGTGTCTCAATAGACGAATATCCTACGATGGAGTGAATTTAATGGAACGCGGTCTCATTTTCAACAACAATCACATATTTAGGATTAGTTTGAGGGATTTAAACCCTGCGAAACACACAAGCCTACTATATAGATTTGTTGCCCACAATAACACTTATGATATCTATATTGGACATCCATATTTTACAGGACAGTCAGTGACAATATGATAATGATCATCTTGTGACTGACGAAGTCTCAATTTCAAATATAAAAAAGGCGAATTTGTTCATAAAATCGAGACCTTTTTCCAAATCAGCTGAGAAAAAGCGACGACGTGCTGTGTTAAGTGTTTCAGCATCACGTCCATCACTTCGCTTTACCGCCATAAGAATAAGAGTTTCTCAAACACCGTACCTGAGGGGGCGAGTGTGACCGCAAAATGTTACACGCCGCCGGCCGGAGGAAGAGAAAACAGACCGATAGTGCAGCCGAGAGCGGATCCGGTTGCAGCCCTTACCAAACACAGAGGCGTCACCGTCCTGTAACCTGAGCGCAAACCGCACACCCTTCCATAAAAAGGTGACACCCTAAGGGACCGAGGCGGACAGGTTAAGGTGTAAAAAGTCTGCAGTCTGCATTCACCAGAAATAAAGTGTTCTCATTACACCATCGTTACCATCCGATGTATGAAGCGTTCGTACTTCACCTTTACAGCCACAACAATTACTCGATAAGGTGCAAGGGCACGAGTTCTCAGTGCCAGTGCCGACATCACAATCTGAATAACGTCACTGTCACAAAGGGAACGTCCTTGCGAAGAATTCACTAAAAGAATCTTTGGACATTAAAAGCGCTTCTGTTGAGTGTGTCAGTATACAATATTCCGTGTAAATAAAGAGTCGTGTGAGAGCCCTTACCGAACTATAGGACAAGGCGTATCAAGACATTAGTCTCCGTGTAAGGTCAGTCGGGACGAATTTTTCCAGCCACCCACACCCATGCACAACTTCTACTTTAAATGACACTCGCGTTTAAGCCGAGGCCCACATGCCGGGGGAGGGGGTCAATCGCAGGTTAACACGGGTGTCGCAAAACACGCGACCGACGCGACGACCGTCGCCTTCTCACCAAATCCACGCGCGCTGTCGCCAGAGTCAAACGAGTCGCGGCCAGACGTCCGTGGACGGGAGGAGTGAGGAGCTACCTGCCGTCCTCGCAGCAGCCCTCAGCGGAGAACAATCGGGCTCTTGTGGTAATGCCACCCCTCCCCGGAGCGCCACATAGCTCCCAGCAGCCAGCGTCGGGGCAGCGACCACAGCCAGTCCAGCCGCCTGCCTGCCTGCCTGCCAGAAGCTTCGTTCGCCGCGTAAACTTATAAATCCCCCCCCCTTCAACAGGACCACGTACAAGTAAGCGTTTGTGTATTTTAAGCGTGTGTCAGGAGTCGGCGGAGGGTGAAGGCTGTAGGGGGGACGTCTTAGTCCGGGTTGGCCGTGAGCTGGCTGACAACTCGACGTCCATTAGCAAGACCAGTTAGCCGACAAACAAGCACAGGAACTTGTCCAGAAGTTCGCCGCCACGCTCGTAAAGACGGACGCCGCCTTCGCCCGAGCACAGAGTCGCTCTTAAGCTGTTACGTTAGCCGTACTGTGTTTTTTTTTTATTTTTTATCGCGTGTCATAATTTGTGCCATGTTATCATCTTTAAAGCGATTTCATTTTTTACTTCCGAAACAAATCAGAGCGTTCGGGTCCACCGTTCCAGGGCATTGTGGGACATGTAGTTTTCTCCGCCATTGCTCCGTGGCCATAAACCACATTGTTATTCACCTTTAAAGGGACTTCTATCCAATGTATATGCGCTTAGTATACGTAGATACAGAAACAAGAACGTTTTGTGTTTAATTTGGTTCATTGGCTTATTTATTTTATGAAGTAAATCAGTAGCACCTCTGGTAAAGCAGTAAAAAAATGTAAAATGCATCTTATGCATGCAACTCTCCCAGTGATGCACGTCTTAAATATTCCCAACAAACATTTCGCCTAACAGCATGTTTTCTTCATTTCACTTTAGCGATTGGTAGTTTAAACCAATCGAATGCGGGAATTTATATCACGTGACTTAACGCGGAAGTAAATAGTGAGTCGTCAGATTGTATGCTTTCAGTTTGTATACCTCCACTCGTTCCTTGCTGACTGGGGCAACATCTGTAAGCCAGTTTTTTTTTTAAAAACCTCTGTTTTCATAAACTATTATCCGAATACAGTTGTTTTGTCGTTGACATCTTTGGCCATTTTAACAAGGCTTATTGAATTAGGACATTATTTAGTATAAAGTAATTATGAAGCTTGTCACGGGAATGTGGATTCTAAAACATTCTCCCGGAAGTATCTGTGGGCACTTTTGCAATCGGTATTCAAAAAGCGATTTGCGTAGTTAGCGATGAAACTACAGCTCCCTGCACAAGCCGAACCTGACACGTGAGCGCCTCCGTAGTTTAGCGCAGCCCCGGCGCAGGCGCACGGGAGGCGGCTCGCTATCAACTCCGGTCAAACGGCGGGTGGGGAAATAATAATAATAAAAAAAAAAATGGTAGGTGAAGATCAAAATAAGAAACTTTATGCCGCGGCGTGCAGCTGCGCCATGCAAGGTGTTTTCTGCCCGTGGCAGACGCCCACTGTGTGGCAATTCATCTGCAAATGGGAAGGTCAGTAGTTGGCGTTGTGGAGATCGGACGCCGTGTTAGGCATGCTGCCCTTTCCTGTGCTGGACACCTGAAGTTTTTGTCATTGGCCCGATCAGGGACTCTTCTGGTTCCCACCATGCATTATCAAAGGTCGAAAACTGAAGACAATTTATTCACCTAGTACTATCTGAAACAGAGGACATATCTAATATCTAAAACTAATACACATGATTGCATACTGTCTATATTTGGATAAATTGTACCATTAAATAATTGAGAGCAGTATTAAGAAGCTGAGCGCTGTCCAAAAGGCAGGAACCTGTTCTTGTGAACCCTCGCCAACTCTCTGTTGTCCAAACCTTGCTTTGTTTTGCTCCAGCAAGTTGCAGAATCGGGGCAGGTGGGGTTTTTTTTTATGACAAGGTCAGCACAACAACAGGTTTGTCACCCTGATAACAGTGATTCTCTGCTCTTCTCCCAGCACAAGTTGAAGTCGTCGCAGAGGGACAAGGTTCGTCAGTTCATGTCCTTCACGCAGGCCGGGGAAAGAACCGCCGTGTACTGCCTCACACAGAATGATTGGAAACTAGAGGTGGCCACAGACAACTACTTCCAGAATCCTGACCTCTACTACAAAGAATCCATGAAAACCTCAGTGGACCGTAAAAAGCTTGAACAGCTCTACAACCGCTACAAAGGTAATGTTTCCTCCAGGAACCAATGGTTCTGACAGGTCTCTGTGTTATTCTCTGACACTCTCGTATCCTCTTAAATATTGATTGCAATATCAAATGCTTCATTTCTGTTTCAGCCAACATGCACATGTCCTGTGTGTGTGTGTGTTCTGTTGAAACATTAACATGTTCCTAGACTTTTTTTCCTTTCCAAAGCCTGAGCACTTTTAGGATAGCCCTCATGGTATAGCACGGGCATGAAATTTGTTTGATCATAGATCCTCACGATGAGAATAAGATTGGCATCGATGGAATTCAGCAGTTCTGCGATGACCTTACTTTGGACCCGGCCAGCATAAGTGTGCTGTTGGTGGCCTGGAAGTTCCGTGCTGCCACGCAGTGCGAGTTCAGCCGTAAAGAGTTCCTGGACGGCATGTCAGAGCTGGGGTGGGTTACCATGTCATCTGTCTGCACCACTCTTGATGTAGATTCTTATGTTAAGCAAAAAATGCCAGGTAATTGTAGTGATTTTTTTTTTAATAATTCAATGTGTAAAATAGTCTGAAGAACAGTGCTTTTTGCATTTCTAGTGATTTGTGTTAAAATAAGTTTAAACTGATTCTCTAGTCACTTTTTTCCTTTTTCCCATTATTGTCAGCAGCTGTGACAGCCCTGAGAAACTGAAAGCACTCTTGCCAAGATTAGAGCAGGAGCTCAAAGACTCAGGAAAGTTCAAGGACTTTTATCAGTTCACCTTCAACTTTGCTAAGAACCCAGGGCAAAAGGGCCTAGGTATGCATTTCACTTCCTTTTAGGCACACTGGAAAGTTGTTCCAGACATATGGTGGCGGTTTTGGGTTTTTGTAATGCTAAAATGAGAGCAATAAATAAGATTTCCAGATTTAATACAAATTTTCAAATTGGGGGGGGGTCAAACTCCACTTTCTACCATTGTGTCCCTGAGCAAGACACTTAACCCTGAGTGTCTCCAGGGGGACTGTAACTACTGATTGTAAGTCACTCTGGATAAGGGCGTCTGATGAATTATCCAAACATAATGTAAACGTGAATTGGGCCAAAATATGGGAAGGGCAGTTTCCAAAAAACAGATACAGTCTTCATTACCTTGCTGGAAGGGATACGCAAGCAGCGTTTGTTTGGGTGCTATTTATGCCCCTTCCTGTTGCATTAGCAGAGAGTGACTTTGGAGATGTGGAGCTTTCAGTGTAACCCAGTTCTTTTCCTTGTTGGAAAAATGTCTTGTTTTTCCTTTCTCTCTTTCATCCACTCATTTTCTCGTGTTCTTTCAATCACTTTGCTTCTGTTTGGATTCATTTGCAGATCTGGAAATGGCAGTAGCCTACTGGAACTTGGTTCTGTCAGGGCGCTTTAAGTTCCTGGACCTCTGGAACAGGTTTTTACTGGTGAGTTACAGGTTTCTATTCTTCAGTTTTGTCTCTTTTGACAGTGAAACTTACCCTCGTGCTTTCGCATCATTCAGGAGCATCATAAGCGTTCAATTCCCAAAGACACATGGAACCTGCTTCTGGACTTTGGAAACATGATTGCTGATGACATGTCAAACTATGATGAAGAAGGTGGGCCTGCTCAAAATGAAAAGAGGAATGCCCTGTTTCTGCTTTTCCCTCGAAGCCATGCTTTGTTCATGTTTTATTTGGTGAACGGTTTTGTCTTTCAGGTGCCTGGCCGGTGCTCATAGACGACTTTGTGGAATTTGCACGGCCAATCGTGACAGCTGGCAAACTCAAAACCTTATAATCACTACCTGCCTCTCCCAGAGAGGGATATCAAACTCATTTATTTTGAGACGTGAAATATTTTTTAACGTGACAAAAAAAAACAAAAAAATAGGATGATATGGGGAGGGGGCACCAAACACCAAAGTGCTACCATCAGGAAGGGGGAACACCAACAGCCAATTTGGGAAGGTCTATGCAAAGTCTCTCCCCCCTCTCAGTGACACTAGAGGGCGATGGTGGACCATCCCCTTGCATCCCACAGTGTTTGATGCATTCATCTGTCCCCCTGCCTGTGGGCATTGCCATAACCTTCTTTCATAGAAGATTGTGTGCTGACAACCTCCCTCTTATGGACTGGAGTGTGTGTGTGTGTGTGTGTGTGTTTGTGTGTTTTGCCCTTCAGTGTTCTCTGTATGAGTGTGTGAACACTGTGTTGTCTCTTTCCATGCCTATGGTGTGTGAGAGATTTATTAGCATGTTGACCCATGGTGGTTGGTGTGTGATACAGGACATCAGATTGTTCACGATATTACACCCTCCCCCCTCCTGTTTTTATTAGAAGAATATGAAGCTGCTGGAAAAAATGATCAGCAGCCAAACAGCACATGATTTGTAAGATTTACAGTCTGAACACATCAAGGCATTCGCTTTTGTCATGTGGCGTGTAGAGGTTACTGCAACGTGTGAAGGTGTGGGCCCGTGTTGCAGACATGTGTTATTTACTCTCATTGAATGATCTAAGAAGTGTTCAGTCTAGTCGAGGGTTGAACAGTTGAACAGTGCAAGGCTAACATTGAGTCCCATCAAAGTGTGCAGCATATTATTCATATATTAGTATAAAATTGAATGTTCGCATACATTGAAAATGTTACAATTTCCTCCTAATGCATTTGTACCTGTAGAACTTCCAGTTTAAGTCACAGGGCTGCCTTTTAATGGCACTAAAACCAGTGCAGACAACACATGAAATGTATGTGAAAGCTGTTGTGTCTCATTTCGGGGCCGCATCCAGTCTACGATGGTGTGTAACCCCCCTTGAACATTGTTAACTGTGCTGGTCAAAGGATATTTTCCTATTTGCGTCATCACCATTTATCAGCACAGAATGAAATAATGGCGGTCCACCTGTTGGACCAGGACCGGTCCACATTTGAAGGACGAGATGTCCTTGAAACGGGACTTACCCGTCGTCTAGTCTAGAAACTGCTGACTTCGTTCCTGTGTTTATTTTCCAAAAAAACAGGAGACATTAGTTTAAATGCCTCCCTGCCAATGCGTGTTTGCACCAATCCGCAGTGCCTTTAACATACAGCCCTCAGACTTGCTGTTAAGTGTAAATGTAATTTACATGATCATTGGGTGTAAAACTGAATGTTTTCTTTTATTATTTTGCAGGCTTTTAACAGTGTGCTGTATTATTATTTTTTTTTTTTTAAAGATTAGTATGTACAAAAAGACGCACAACATCATGGTCCAGGTACCTGCAGTAACGCTTGAAACCATTGTAACGTACCAGATCTGTAGAGATGCGTATGCATACGAATCTAAACGAGCGAATGGGATCAAAGTTGTAAGGTATACAGTAATGAAATAAAGGCGTATAGCTATTTAAGTATTCAGTTGAGGCTAAACCACATGACAAATACAGCAGTTTACGTTTACAACACACGTCACCGTTTTTAATGAATCGTTACATGGTGCCCTTTTAATGTACGCGTGGCTTATTTGAAATTAAAATCACAAGGCTAACAGTTATTTATTAAATGTACTTTTAATTACAGGGCCTGAATTTGACTAATATACAGAGATGAATGTGTCACAGATTAGCATTGGTTTCCCACCTGCACAGATATTATAGCGGCCAAATAGAATTTTTCAACAAGAACGAACAAAGAGTAGGTGATTTTAGTAGATTATATAGATGGAGGTGGCGGATGGAGATGTCCTTGAACAGATCGATGCTTGGCCAAATTGCCTGCCTGGATGCTGCCATGTCTGTGCCATCCTGTTCCTTGTACGCTCTCTGCACTACTTTGTACTCGGTACGCACTGCAGTTAGTTTTGTGTGTTGGACGCTGGGATTTGGCCAATCAGATCAGTATTACTGCACATGATGATGTGGATTAAAAAAAATATGATACGGGATTTAAAAACAAACAAAACAATGTTTGATCTCCAACATCATGATTTGTTTGATTGTGGATAACGAAAAGGTGTGCAATAAAGCATGTTTTTATCAAAAACAGAAAGGCTGGTGCATCAATGTCCCATATCATGAATAAAACAAGGACGAGTTTTGATACAGAAGCCCATTCTTTTTGAAAGGATGCTTGTATTTGGTGTCCTTCCATATTTGATTTTCAAATGATTTTTGATGACGAAACGGATACACTAATCAGTCACACCAATAAAACACCATCATTAACTGTCTGTGTGTTTATGAGTGGTCGAGTGGGATCAACTCTTATTCATTACAGTCAGTGTGTGTGAGTGTAACTGCCTGACTGGCTGGTCTCTGGGTCCATGGGGACTGCCTTTTTTGGAGACACCTGATCACAGCCCAACTGAGCCTCACAAAAGCTGATAACGACCAGAGGTCTGGTGACAGGAGGGAGATAGAACTTGGGCGGATCATGCTGGGAGGGAGAGGGAATTAGTGCGAGATTTGGAGCTGCGAAGCACGGAGCACATCGGCCCGGCAGGGGTTGAGTCTCCAGGGAAGGAGTGAGGATCCCAGGTGAGAGGTGCACTGGTGGACGAGTCTGAGAAGAAACTCCATGGAGAAGTTCCAGGCCGCCGTGGTCCTGGGGGGCGTGGGAGATGCCCTTGGTTATCGCAAAGGACGCTGGGAAGGGTGTACCTCAGGTGCTCAAATCCAGCAGGAGCTTTCTGCGCTTGGGGGACTGGGGAGCCTAAAACTGGACCCTGAAAACTGGCCCCTGAGTGACGGAGTTTTAATGCACATGACAACCGCTGAGGCTCTTGTGACAGGTGAGGGACACACCCCATACATGTATTGGGTCACTTGCTGTACCAGGGTGGTCTGTGTTCATTTATGATTAAAACGTTTAATTCTAACAATTAGTTAAACTTGTGTGAGCAAATAGTGATAATCAGTTAATGAAAAAAAACTAACAGGAACTAATAAAATGAGAAGATTTATTGTTGAAGACTTGAAATCAGTACTTAAATAAAACATTTTTGGACAGGTCAGTTAAATTCATTACAAAGCAGCATGTTTGGTTGCAAAATAAACTCACCTAATATAAATCAATTTGCATTACAAATATGCAAAGATTTCAGTTAAATCTAAGAACAAACAAAGTGTGGGTGAGTTTAGTAGATTATATAGATCTTTAAGCAATAAAAAACACACCCAGGAACACATGCAGCTGGACAATAAAACCTTTACTACACTTTTCTTGTATATTTGCAAACTAACACACACTTTACAGTACTCCAGCTGTCATTCCCTCTCTCTCGAACCATCTCAGATGTCCCGCACCATGACCCTCATTATCTCACCGCCAGTCACTCATCATTCCTGCAGTCCCAACGTCAGACTGTATACTCTCACAATAGCATGAACTCATCCCCCTGCCCCTCTCTCTTTAAAACCTTGGACACATGCAGCCAGAACCAATCCCATCTCCCTTGACACACAGAGCCCAGAATAGGGGCAGCCTTTTGGCTTTTGGTAAGGCCGGGTCTTTACAGAGCTCTGGCATGTTGATGCCGGTTCCCATCACTGACCCCTCGACTGTCATAAATATCACACGTGTCAGCCATGGCTCTCTGTCATCCTAATCCCTTCACTCGACATCAGTGTAAATGTCAACGCCTTGTTCCAAATCACCAGCGCAGCATCGTGTGTTTTGGTGCCAGCTAGGGACCAAGTCTGAGTCTGCTTGGCTAAATAGTTCACTTAAGATCCGTGAAGCATAGAATTTGTGTGAAATGTTAGTCCTCCTTCCAACAGATGTCAGAAGTCCTTCTAATTTGAAATTAGATGCTTTAGTTGCAAGGTTAGTGGCTTAGGACTAGACTAAAATGACTTAACCATAAAGTCATTTTGACGTGTACACCCAGTACATGCTCCTGATTGCTATATAATAAAGTAGGGCTTTCAAAAATAAAGTAATAAAGGGTAATAAAGTAATTGGAAGGTTGCAGGTTCAAATCCTGAACTGCCAAGGTGCCACTGAGGTGCCACTAAGCAAAGCACCGTCCCCACACACTGCTCCCCGGACGCCTGTCATGGCTGCCCACTGCTCACCAAGGGTGATGGTTAAAATCAGAGGACACATTTCGTTGTGTCACCGTGTGCTGTGCTGCCGTGTTTCAAGAGGACAATCACTTCAGGTTCACTTTCATAATAAACTTTCATAAAAACGCTTGTCCATAATGTGCCTGTGTCTGAACACGTCTTTTTTCGGAAGGGACATTAGGTGTTTCGTGTCTTGAGAGTTTATTGTGATTAATTTATTAATTTTTTAAAGGTCCCCTATTATAAAGATTTTACTTTGTGAGATTGTTTAATATTAATACCAGTTCCCCTAGCCTGTCTGCGGTCCTGCAGTGGCTAGAAATGGCAATATGTATAAAGAGTGCTTTGGCCATTCCGCTTCACCGTTCATGGCAGCCGCTACTGATTCTATGTCTCTTGGGACAAGATGGCTAATGCCAAAATAGGGAGATGAAATCCCTTGTGTTCAATTTAAATTCTGCACCAGATGAAGAGAATCCAAAGACAAATAAAGAAAAAAAGCAACAGTGCCATTCAGATTTGAAACCGCCTACCATCATGGATTGTTGTAAATCCCTGTGCTCCCTGAAGTGGCACTCAATAGGGGGCAATGACAGTGCCAGGGATTACAGGCTTGCTTATCCAGATTCCAACACAATGCTTCTGTGGAAAAAAAAAAAAAAGCCACCATGAAACATCGCGGGCTAAAATCAGAAGCTTCATGTGAGTAGGGGACAACTACTCTGCTGCAGGGTTTACTGTAGTTTCTCAAAAAGAAACACAACATCTGTCCTACTACATTGAGGGTGCTTTTGTTATAGACTCAAAAGTATTAGCAAATGTGTACAACAGATTAAAGAACACACTTGGCCTACTGTATAGAACTAAAGCACAATCAAATTTACAATCAAATGTAAGATGATTGTTTTGATGTTTATGATTGAGTGAAAATAAATAATTATAGTAGCATTTGAGAGCAAAGCTACTTCCTTTCTGATCTAATGTTACTGTGGAAAAGTCTAAGAACAAGGTCCAAAACTCACTCAGAAAATAACCACTGTCAAAAAAAATGCAGCAAGCGTCTTAAATGGAGATCAGGCAATTGTGGTGTCATGGGCGCAGCGCACTGAGCTCATCCCAATATGGACCGTTTATACATAATAATTAACATAGGTACATTCTCTAATGGGTTTTCCTCTAATATTTCCAAATCATTTCACAGGTCCAACCCTCGTTGGGTTGTCCATCATTCTGTGAAATATCAGTTTGATCATATTTGGTAGGAGTTAGATGCCCCTTGGTTTGATACCTTTTAAGGTCTCTCTTAAACCCCTTGCTTTTCACGTGATCACTGAAACCCCATTGCTTTTCACCGTCGTGTTGGCCAGTTGGATGACCTTGACTTGGCTCGTTTTGAGCAGTCCAGCCTTATCTTCCCTTGGGAAGGTATTGGGAACTGCCCGTACACTCTTCAATATTGACTGGCCATTCACCCCAATAGTGCTGCATGTTGGGTGTCTGCCAATCTCTGGTGGAAGTGAGGTGTTCTCATTGGCAGTCTGCCAACTTCTGATGAAAGAGAGGTGTTCTCACTGGCCGTCTGCATTTCAGCTTTGACTGCATTTTTTAAGGTGTAATAATTAAAATGACTGGTTATTGATAATGACAGGTCATTGATAATAATCTTGATTAATACAAGGCTAAATATGGAATTACATACATTTGTTGTACAAAAGTATATCTAAAAGTTGTAGAAAAGTTATAGCAAAAAAGAAATGCAATACAAAGACTATAAAAGGAAATTACACAACAATATCTGAGTGTGAATGAGAGATCTCATCAACCCCCACTGTTCCTGTGATTGCGGTTCAGCCCCTGTGTTGCAACCTTGCAGTGGAGCCATGAAACTGTAGATGGAAGAGGGTCTGAAGCCGGGCCCTTGTAGAGACTCTGCTGTTAAGTGGAAAGCGTCTCTCCTGGCCTAATCGTGCGCCTAATCATGGCTAAACTTAGCATGGCTGAGGACCCCTCGACTTACGGGAATGTTAAACATGCAGGAGCCATAGGGGGCTATCGCATATGTGTCTGCACAAGTGAGTGAGACCCTGGGGTTGTGTGAGACAGCACAGTGCATTTTAACAAATTACGTACAGTAAAATAACAACGTGCATCTGCACATGCATCGAGTTCACCTATGATGTTATTTGTTTCATATAACAAACACCTTAGTTTAAATTTGGCACTGAAATAATTGAATCATCAGAGTCTAGAAAACTATTTAACTATGTTGTGTTAATAAAATATATGCAGATGTTAAACACCCATGCTGGATGTTTCTGTTCATTTTCAAATGCATAAAAATACCTGATTTGACACTCCAAAAGGATTTGAGCTTTTCCCAAGACCAACAACCCTGTGTAATGTGCCTCTAAAACACAAAGCCAACATGTTTGCTGTTTTATAAATGGACTTTTTCAAGTTAAATTTGCAAATGCAAATATTTGTTGAGTGTTACACATTACTACGCATCCTTACATTCTCTCCTGATTTCTGGACTCGCGTACGTCAGATTACTGGTGTCTGGAGGACCTGTATCGAGAGCTGGTGAGACTGTATGTGGAAGCCATGGTTTCCCTCCAGGGTCGACGACCTGACCCCAACACAGTGGAGAGCTGCATCCACCTGAAACCTGACAACTACCTGCTCGCCTGGCACACGCCATTCAATGAGAAAGGTCAGGGGTTACCTGTCAAAGAGCCAAAAAGTCAAGCACATCTGGGTTTTGATTTCTAGTTCAATTATGGTTGAAATAAATCATGCTAATAATATTAGAGCATCATGGTTTTTGTGTTCATGTGTTTGCAATTTTTGCAATAAAACAAATTCAGGCTCAGGCTTTGGTGCGGCCACGAAGGCCATGTGTGTTGGCATGCGCTACTGGCAACCTGAACGTTTGGACACACTCGTGGAAGTGAGCATAGAGGCGGGCCGCATGACTCACCATCACCCAATAGGTACCACAGCATCCATTTGTGGGATCCAGATAATGCCCCGGTAGTCTCCAGACCTGATCTGCAGCCCTCCCTTTTTGGCAGGTTTTTTGGGGTCTCTGTGCACAGCTCTGTTTGCTTCATACGCTGTGCAGGGCAAACCTGTGGTCAGCTGGGGTCGGGGCCTCATGAAGGTCATTTCTAAAGCAGAGGAGTACTGCAGAAAAACTATTCGACATATGGCAGGTGAGACATTGCACATAGATTTACATTTACGTTTACAGAATTTACCAGACGCCCTTATCCAGAGCGACTTACAATCAGTAGTTACAGGGACAGTCCCCCCCCTGGAGCAACTTAGGGTTAAGTTTCTTGCTCAGGGACACAATGGTATTAAGTGGGATTTGAACCTGGGTCTTGTGGTTTATAGGCAAGTGTGTTACCCACTAGGATACTACCACCCTACCACATAGATAGATAAGGAATGATAGATAAGTGGATGGATGGATTCATGTTTGTGCTTGTTTGTGTCTAGAATATCAGGAGAAGTGGTTCTACTTTGAAGCCAAGTGGCAGTTCTACCTGGAGGAACGAGGGATTGAGGAGGAAGGGCAGAACAACCCCTTGTTTCCAGACCGCTACGAAGCTGAGGAAATGGATAAGGTTATACTCACACACACACTCTCAATTTAACCAGTTCCCCCGTAATCACACTTACATTCAAGTTCAGACGTAACGGCTATTCTACCCTGTGATTGGCTCAGGTGTATAAGCGCTGGAGCTCAGAAGGGAAGCCGGGTAGGCGTGGCCATGATGCCCCCATGATTGCCTATGATGCCCTCCTTGCAGCAGGCTCCGACTGGGGTGAACTCTGCAAACGGGCCATGTTTCATGGAGGTGTGTGAATGTTCTTTTTTAATACATCTGTATGTGTTGTGTGTGTCTATGTGTGTGTGTGTTTCCTAAAATTACAAAAAGGATAGGGCACAGTTCTATCTGTGAGGATTTGTGTTAATCCCATATTTGAGATATATTGGTAGGAAATATGACTGCATTTGAGTGAACAAGAATATGTGTGTTACAGGTTAGGTCTAACTGCAGTGTGTGTGTGTGTGTGTTTTCCCCAGGTGAGAGCAGTGCTACGGGCTTGGTAGCAGGGTGTCTATATGGTCTGCTGTATGGGCTGTCTAAAGTCCCACCTGGACTGTACCAGAACCTAGATAAGCGTGAGCGCTTAGAGGCACTTGGGGAGAAGCTCTTTCAAGCGGCCGCAGCAGAGAAGTAACCGTCTACTGTCCCCTACTGGCCACCCATGGAACCGCACAAGGCCCATGGCTGCTCACCTCTGCTGTCCTCTACCCAGCACGTCCCCTTTCTCTGTTGTGTTACCCACTGTTGTTCAGCCTCAGAGCCCCCTGGAACACAGACATTCTCTCACCTTCTTAACTAATGCCCTACACGACTCCCTTCCACTTTACTTAAACCTTACACTGTATGTGTAATGGTTGCTTTGATGTGGTGGCCCTTACACATTTTAAATCAATTCAATTAAATAAACGTAAGACTCTTTAGTAAAATAACTATGTTAAGATTTGCAAAAATCTGAACAAGAAAATTGCTTTCTTTCCACTGGTTCTAAAGCATGTGGATGATGTACGGTAATTAAAAGTGAAAGGCAATGTAATTGCTGTCTTGTTATTCCTGAGGTTACTGAATGGTTTTAAAGCTGCAAATTGCAGTTCTTCAAAGGGTTCCTTTGTCCTTTCCCTGAGACTTCCTAAGACTGCTAATTTCCCTGCAGGCTTTCCCCCCCATTTCTTATTTTTTAAAGAAACTTTTTTTTGCTGTTATTACATTATTATTACAGTGCATATTTAAAAAAAAATGCTTCTTCCATATTAAGTGCAATCTATTCCATGCAGACCAAACAAGACAGAGAAGACACAGGCAACTGTTAACATGGAAACCACAGATGACAGGACTTTGAGCCAACTGGTCCAAGACCGAGCATCACGGCCGGAGATCAGGGACGTTCTATCCAGCCTCCTGCAGTACAAAACACAGGAGCTGCCATATCTGAAACACACCAATACCCTAAAGTACGCTCTGAAGGAGATTCCTAGACCCAGTAAACCTGGGAGAACACAGGAGAGCAGTAGCGTAAGACGGCCCACCAGCTTCCAGCTCCTCCAGTCCAAGTTCCTGAGGACTACTCCCAAGTCATCTCTCACCCACAGACGGGAGGTGGGACCACTGCCCTTGCGCAGGAGTCATGGAGGTCTGACCAGGGAAACCTCAAGAGGTGAGATGGACAAGGGAGGAGGCAGGGCCGGTGGAGGAAGAGTGCAAGACATGATAGCTCGGTTTGCTGCAGCACAAGAGAGAGAGAGGGCGAAAGGTGGGGAAAACCAGTCTCCCCGAAATGCGGTGCGGCCTGCCGACAAGGGGACCATTTTATCCATCATGATGGAGAAATTTGAAGCTTTAGCAACAGTGCACAAAGGAAAAACAGGACTTGTGAAAGGACCAATGAAATGTGCCAAAGTGAGCCAGGCAGTGCAGCACTGCAATGCAGCTCAAGGGTCATCATCACTCACTAAAAAGGTAAATCACACAGATGCAAGAAAGAACATAAATGGAAAAGTATTTCTCCAAAGGAAGGCTGACATTAGCTCAGAAAACACAAATGCCCACAAGAAGACCTCCACTGAAGCCATTATGAGTTCAGTAGAGGATGTGAGAGGCATAGACAGAAACTTGGTACAGAAGAGGAAATGGGCAAAAATGGAGAGCAGCTGCTCTTCTGTTGCAACAGCCCAGGAAAGAAATAAATTGTGCACGGCACTGGCAGCAATGGAAGATCCTATAATACATCACATGGTCTCAATTGTACCATGTCCTGTAGTCTGGATGCTGGCTCACACTGTTCTAACACCTTCTGCTGACCTTTACATTCAACCAAAGCCTGCAAATGCACTCTCACCTCGTTCTGAAACCAAACCCACATTGTACGTGGATAAACTAAAAGCAGAACCTGAAGAATTAGAACATTTAGACAAATCAAAATTACAGGATGTCAAAATTAGTGCTGAAGTTCATGTTCCAATGAATGAGAAGAATCAGGATGGGGCACAATCACTCCATCACAATCCAGACTCTAAACAAACACACCTTCATTCCAATGCTGATGCAACATCCCAGCATGTATCACCAATGAACATCAAGGGTGCAACCTCACACACCTGTGATCATTTCGATGCAGGGCCAATCCACCAGGGACACCAGTCAGAGAGTAAACATAAATGCATTAACCCTCAAGCTCAGGGATCAGGGAAGCCTGGACAAAAAGTAACAATCAAACCTGAAGGTTCAGACAAATCACCCATTATGTTGCCTACTGGAATAGTGAACTCCATCAAGATGCCACACTGCTGTTCTCTTTTTGAAGAATCTGCTGAGAAACAAAACTCTGGTCAGACAGGTATACACGTGAGTTTGCTTCAGGGACAAGATGGCAACAGTCAAGGTTCAACCAATGAGAACTTAGAGAACATCGACAGAAGCACTCTCATAAAGTCAGTGGAGGATGAGCTTCCAGCTTTAGACAAACCATCAGTACAGGGACCCAGTGGTCAGTGGCCCAATGGCATAAACTACCAAGACAAGCCAAAGTACAGAACCTTCAACTACGAAGAACCTTCAGTAAACAAGACCTACAAACCAAAAACCATTCGATTCACAGACACATTCAACTTTTAGGCCTATGTGTGGAACTGGTTTTATGAATAGCTACACACAGGAGACTGTAATAAGGTGCAATAAAACACCCTATTATCATGACGATGTAAACTGTTCACTTTGTAAAGGGGACTGGGATGAATGAAATAAGATCACACAAACAGTGCGGTGTGTTGGCAGCGGAGTCCAGGCAAGACGCTGTTTCGGAATTCTAGAATTCCATGTTGATCGTCTTTGACTGGAGTCTTTTCACATGGGTATCCACGGGCCTGTGGCATTAAAATATTTTTTTGTAACTGTATGAAAAAAATGGAAGCAACATCCAGCTTCTTTGCACTTCTTCAGAGGGACATTCGGCTTCCACCACCTCTTAAATGGTTTATCCCCTGCCTGAGAGAATTGCTCAGGGACACAATCCATGGCAACAGCCTTAAACCAAACCCCTAAACTCCAACACTGCATATCTTGTTCCGTTATCAAATGGGAAATAGTTGCGCATGCACTCTTAAACACTCTTAAATAATTAGTTTTTACTCTCACGTTCCAAAGTCTAGGGGTCTAAGAAATGCGACAAGGGTGTGGAGAAGGGTGTACATCAGTACAGCCTAAAGGAAGGGATGGTCCAGTGGGGATAACTCAAACATGCAACAAAGTTAACGAAAAGGGCACATAAAGCTAACAGGCAAACAAGAAAGCAACAAAGCAACAAGACACACGACACACCAAAAGAGTAACGGCCTAGCAGACCCTGGGGGCCTGCCGTTCACCATCTGAAGTCTCTTTATATAGGTGGTGGTGACCAATAGGCAGATGGTAGATGGAGCTGGTAGGCTTCAACTCCTCCCACGAAGTCAACCTAAAAGGGACATGACACAAAAACACAGCCAGCCACACAGAATACATGGAAGCATACATCCAGGGACGCAACATTACACGTCATAGAAAATATGTAATAATTTTTTTTTTAAATGTTCAATTAATTAGGTATCCCCAAACACACATTAACACATATCAGTTGGGCATACTGAATGACTCCTTTATGTAATATCAGTTGAATGTCACTCATCTGAGATGATGCAAAACAAGTCTTTTTTAATGCTGGGTATAATGCGCTTTGTATTCAGATGCCCAGATGTTGATTGACATGCTGTGCCCTGTCCGTGAAGGTACAGGCCACCCCACGCGTCGCTCCCTCACGTGCTCGCGCACACGATTGTCACCTGTCACCGCAGGCTCGACCTTCACTGCTCCGCAGATGACGCCGCCGAAGCCCCGCCTCCGACAGGAACGTACCAACAGCAGCTTCGACGACGGGGGGCTGCGGTTGGATGAGACCGACTCCGTATCATCCGATATAACCGGAGAGAAGAAGAATATGTTGATAACATTCACGTCACAGTTCTGTTCAACCTGCAACAAAATAAATCCACAACATTACCGGATTTGTGTAACCGTACGTCCGCCAAGCGCACACACGGCGGTCCCTATTTTGCCAACGTGGTATCGCCCTAAATTCCATGTTGAAATGTGGGCTTCCAAGAAGAAACCAAATACTGTCGTACACAGGTCCGGAGCGAAGGGCGAGCGGCTCCCCGGGTGTATTAACAGTTTATGCGGCGACGCTAGTTAAGGCCCCGCGCCCGTTACAATGTCCACCCCTGCACGGAGGCGGCTCATGCGAGACTTCAAAAGGTAAAAAAAAAAAACAAAAAAAACTTTTTCTCGAAACCCGCCGGTCGGACCGGCCGCCCCGCGGGCCGTGTGATAACCCCCGTCCCTCCCCGATCGCCTGGTGTCGTTCGCAGGCTGCAGGAAGACCCCCCCGCCGGCGTCAGCGGCGCCCCCTCCGAGAACAACATCATGGTGTGGAACGCGGTCATATTCGGGTGAGGACGCGTAGCGGCTTCCCTCGAAAAGTCAGTCGCCTGCCGCAGCCTGTTGCCCTTTTTGACTCATGCGCTCACCCCCCCCTTTTCTTTCAGGCCAGAGGGAACTCCATTCGAAGATGGTAAATCCCGAACCTGCCCTTTAGGCCCGTGTTCTCACGCCTGGCACGCTTTGTTGTGCCCTGCGAGGTGACCCGTCCTTTTGGTGTTCCTTCACAGGCACATTTAAACTCACAGTGGAGTTCACGGAGGAGTATCCCAATAAGCCTCCCACGGTCCGGTTTATCTCGAAGATGTTCCATCCTAATGGTCGGTTCCCACGCACGCTCCTCGGCTCGTTTACTTGTTCGGCCCTCTTGACCGTGGTTTGATTTTTTTTTTTTTTTACATTTTTTTTATTTTATGGTCCTGCTTTGCCCAGTATATGCAGATGGCAGCATATGTCTCGACATCCTTCAGAACCGCTGGAGTCCAACGTACGACGTGTCCTCAATCCTTACTTCAATACAGGTACCGGTGTCCAGCAGACCGCATGCTCTGATGATAATCAGCACTCGCCATATTAAAAGAAGTTGACTGTACAATTTATTTTTGTTTGCAATTTTGCATGTCTTCCATCAGCTCCTCAGAAAAGGATTCAATGGAATGCTTTTGCCATTGCGTGCCTGCGAGTCTCTGTGCAAAACACCACAGCCACAGTGTTACGGTCATGCAGGCCTATTGAAACCTCAAAGTTATCCCAGCTGCACACTGTGGACACCCTTGCTGTAAATATTGTGGGAGCAAATGCAAATCCCGACGATCAGCCTATTCAGAACATGCCATGAAAACAGCATTTATTTCTTATATAGCCCAGAATCGTATACAGTATGTCTCAATGGGCTTGACCCTTCTGCATGCAAGGAAAAAAAAACTCTCTAAGAGAGAAAAAAGAAAGGAACAAACCTTTGGAAGGAGTGATACAGAGAGGGATGCCCTTCCAGGGTAGAGTGAGCCTGCAGTCAAAGAAAAGGGAAGAAAATGCAGGACTATAATCTGAATCTGATGATGGCTGAATGAAATTGGTGTTTTGTAAGTTATAGGTGGTGCTGAAATGACAGATATAGGATTATGTGGTTTTGTTTCCTTCCTTGCAGTCTCTTCTGGATGAACCAAATCCCAATAGTCCAGCCAACAGTCAAGCGGCTCAGCTGTACCAGGAGAACAAACGCGAGTACGAGAAGCGAGTGTCCGCCATCGTGGAGCAGAGCTGGAGGGACAGTTGACTTCTTTGCCGATTGTCCTGTGAAGAATGCTGGAACCCTTTCTTGTGTGTGTTTTAGCTCATGTAGTTGAGTGGTTTTAGTATTTCCCCCATGCTCCGCTTTGTGGGTTGTTCAAGCTCCCATGTTCCTTCCCAATTCTTTCTGTGCACTTTATTCCCAAATGTTTCATCTGAATTCTCACAGAAGACAGTTGTGGCCGGCTCCACAATGCTCTCCCAAATCCCCACCTCTGTCTGTTTTTTTTTTTTTTTTACTCTAAACCAAATGCCAGTGTGTCGCTATCAGGATGTGTGGTGGTGCACAAGGGATGTTATACATCGGTGTGTCATACATTTCTACTGGACTGATATGGTGCTGACTGGTGACTGGTTGATCAGCTGTGCCTGGACTTGAACAGGCCTGCGTGTGAACCCCACCTTTCGTGACTGTGTGTGCGTGCTGATTACATGCATGTACCATGTTTTACATCTCTTTGTGTATCTCTAATATGTATGTAATATGAATACGTTTGGATTTATGTATGGTATCTGCAGGCTGTTCATTTTTCAGCACTTATTATTAAAAGGGCTACCTTTTACTAAATAACCTGCAAGGACTGCACTTTAACACATAGGTAATTACCAAGTTCCTGGGTAACACACTTTATATATGTTTATTATCAGTGTTGAGCCGTCTTACACCGTAGAAAGCGTGACGTGCATTTCATGGAGCAATGGGCGGGTGCTTGTGAGTATGGGCCAATCGTTGCTCAGGGGGCGGGGATTAACGAGTCATTGGTATTATATTTTGCCAAAATGTCGTGTTGGAGGAAGGAGAGCAAACCGTAGATTGTTTTTTTTACTCTTTTTCTTATATGGCTATTAAATCTGTAACGCTTTCGGGCTTTTTTTTTTATCGTCGCCCCGACTGACCTCTAGCCCCGCCCCCCTACGTCATTTTCAGTCGACAACGCATTAGTGTACAGTGGTGAGGGACACTGTCGCAGAGCTGTCAAAACTGTCACTGCACGCGTAATTCCTTGCGGGGACATTTTACGCGTTGCCGGAGCCGCGCCTCGGCGTGTGAGGATGAGGTCGTGTGCGCCAGTGTGCGGGTTCGCCAAGCTGGCGTGGAAAGGCAACGTGCGCGCCCCGTGGACCCCAAAACACAGCGGCGTGCTGCTCAGGTCGCACGCCTCCTGCCCGGGTTCGTCGCCGAGGGGGTGGGCTCGGCCGACAGGGCATGACACAGGAATTAAGACCTATAACAGCCTCACCAAACAGAAGGAGTCCCTGGTACTGCGGCAGGAGGGAGTCGCCACATGGTATATGTCGCCTGTCGCCACATGGCATATGTCGCGCGGAGTTGAACGTGCTTTTTATGTCGTTTGAAGGTACAGTTGCGGACCCACTGTTTACGACCATGCCCACTTGGGCCACGCCTGGTAAATGCATGTTCTTCAAGCCTTATTCTGAAGACGGCGTATTTATATTTGACAGTGTACCATTTATAATCTTTTTTTTCCAGCTCTTACGTCAGATTTGATATCCTGCAGAGGATATTATCTAAAGTTTTTGGAATTAATGTGATACATGTGATGGTCATCACGGACATTGATGATAAAATCATCAGGAGGAGTCTGGAGGTAAATATTCCACTTTAGTATTTGTGGCATAAAGAATACCGTACAATTACCATGGTAACCAAACAATATGGAAACAGTGAAAACTAAATCTAAATATAACATGCCTGAACACGAGTTCTCTTGCACAGGAACGCATCTCAGCCACCGTGCTGTCTCAAATGTATGAAGAGCACTTTAGGCAGGATATGCTGGCCTTGAAGGTGGGCCAGGAAAATAATTTCATTCATTGCGCCATAAACCGCGTAAAAAAAAAAGGAAAGCCAATCAAATTTTTCATTACAAGTGCTGCAATTCTGCCCTCCCAGGTGATTCCTCCTGCTGCGTACATACGGGTCACAGACAACATTCCACAAATTGTTGCCTTCATTGAATGCATCATCACAAATGGGCACGCTTACACCACAGACCGAGGTAGGTCCCTTTAGTCTGGTTCATCTGAATTATTCAAAAACAGAGCAGCGTTCCACAAATGTATTGTTTTCCTTGTAGGAGATGTGTACTTTGACGTCCAGTCCATAGGGACACACTATGGTAAGCTGGTGAACGTGGGAGATACCACTGGGGAGTCAGGTTTGTTCTTTTTTCATATTAATGAGAAACATGTGATGTTTGACTTGCTTCTGATGTAATTTAAATGTACTTTTGTAAATTCACTTTTCTTCAGGGGAGACGGGTAAGCGGGATAAGCGGGATTTTGCTCTGTGGAAGGCATCCAAACCCCAGGAGCCTTCATGGGAGTCACCATGGGGGAGAGGAAGACCTGGCTGGCACATTGAGTGCTCCACAATTGCAAGGTTGTCTGTCATCTTCTTGTTAACTGAGCCTTCCTGGATTGACTCAGGTCACCCAGTTTCAAATGATGTTGCAGCTGTAGATCCAGTGCAGAGCTAGAATGTCTTCTTGGTGGGAGTCAGTTTCGCTTCATACTGCTTCATCTCCAGAACATGAAAAACAAATATTAATCTACAATATGCAAAATTAATTGCTGCAAAAATTAGATGACGACACAGACAACATTGCCTGTGCTTTCAGAAGGATACTGATGTAGATCACATGCTTTTGTCTCAGTTCTGTGTTTGGGAGCCAGTTAGACATCCACTCTGGAGGAATTGACCTGGCGTTCCCTCACCATGAAAATGAAATTGCACAGTGTGTTGCCTACCACCAGTGTGAACAGTGGGGCAACTACTTCCTGCACTCAGGTAGCAGATTTACACATATATACATCTATTTAATGCAGCTGTAGTAGCCATTGAGTAAAAAAAAAAGTCATAATGATGCTGAAATTTGTGTATGCATGCCGTGGTCTATTTTATGACCTACACTTCTTAAAAATCTTAAAGTATAATTCTTTTCAGGTCACCTTCATTTAAAAGGAAGTACTGAGAAGATGTCAAAGTCACTGAAAAATTATATCACCATACAGGTAAGATTTTGAATTTTTGACATTATTTTGTAATGATTTAATAGTGACAACTGCACATATATGTCCAACTGTAGGAATTTCTACAGTCTTACACTGCCAACGAATTCCGTATGTTCTGCCTTTTGACCAAGTACAGATCAGGTAGGTTGTGTTCTATATTAGTAATATACAATGGTTGTCCTAAATATTTTCATTCATTTTTAGCAACTCAGTCTTTTAAAGATACACCCTCATTAAGTAAGATGGAGAAAATATATTTAGGATAGAATAAAAAAAAAAAAGCTTGATGTCTGTGTTGTTTTATTGAAATGTATACAATTTTAGAAATGTGTTGTATCAGTCATATAGGTAACCCCGCCCCCTTCCTTAGCCATAGACTACAGTGATGCCAGCATGAATGAAGCCTGCAGCAAACTGGCCACCATTTCTGCCTTTACCCACAATGTTCAGGCTTATATGCAGAATCGCATGCAATGCCAGCCTGTCCAGGAGGGGCTGCTCTGGGACAGGTATGTATTGTATTATTTCGATTCCAAGTTCAAAAGGTTTGTTCCTCCGCCCACATGACTAAAAATACTATTTTTCCCTAATTCTGCCCTCTGAAGTTTAGCCAGTACCCAGGCTAGTGTCCGCACAGCACTGGCTGATGACTTTGATACCCCAAGAGCAATGGATGCCATCATGAACCTTATTCATCATGGCAACACTCAGCTACAGCCTATCACCAAGGTAACCTGCCTTATGAATGATGGCAGATTAGATGCTAATTGTATTGAAATAACAATCCTGTTTTACTATTTTTATTCAGGTATGTTTATCTCTATTGGATATCTGCTGTTATCACAGCTAAACACTGTGTTTTGAAATCCATTAATGAACTCATTGATTTAGAATGTATTAATAGTGCTGCTTATCTGTGGTCAGTCTATAGGGTCACCAAGGTCTCCAGCTGTGTTTGGGGCCATTTTATCCTACATCAGAGACATTATGGAGGTGCTGGGAGTGGACCTGGTGGATCAAAAGGTCAGCGGTTAAAAAGTCCATTGGACAGCTTTGTTTACCCTACATTGGGGTGTAATGTTCAACCCAAAATAAATACTTACGTTAAGTTTTAGGACACAATCATTGTCCATTTGGGCTTGAACAATGTACCATTACACCGGCTTGTTGCTTTCACAGAAATCCCACATGATGCCTAATTCTGGACTCTTGGAGAATGTGGTGGAACAGCTGGTGCACTTCCGCCGTGAGGTACGGAACTTTGCTCTGACTCCGGCCCCTGCAGATACCTCTGCTGGTGGCCAGGCTGGCAGGACTCGGCTGCACCGAGACAGGCAGCCCCTGCTGAATGCCTGCGATGCCCTGAGGAGAGACCTGGCAACACTGGGGGTGCACATTAAAGTGAGTAGCTGCGTATCAGTATTCATTATATTTCAAACTTCTTTTTTAAATTAGTACAAAGGATATTGTTTGCAGGACCGAGGCACCACATCTACATGGGAGGTGACCCAGCAAACATGACAGAGGAAGGAAATGCACTTTGCTCCTGAGTAATCCCATCTGACTGTGTAGAGTTTGCAATTTGGAGTAAACCGACATTATAGAGTTCCAGTCGCTGGAACTCTATTTTTTATTTTTTTTTGTCTTTGTAAGCAAGACTTGACGATTGAGGCCTGTGATGGTCAGACATGGAAATGGACTTTAGTAGTCCAAGCATATAATGCTGGAAGCCTGATGCTTATTGTATGTAATTTTATTTATCCATGGTTCTTACAAGTTTGGTCAAATGGGATCAATAAAGCAAAAAAAATATGTACTTTGAACATATTTGTCTGGATTTTGAATTGTGCAATCCATTGAGGAAATGTACTTGTAAACAAAATGTGGCAGGTTTAAATCCTTTCAAGGTGCCACTGAGGTACCAGTGAGCAAGGAACCATCTGCACACACTGCTCCCCGGGTGACTGTCATGGCTGCCCACTGCTCACAAATCAGTGATGGGTTAAAAGCAAAGGACATCGTGTGCTGTGCTTGCAAAGCACCACAATGGCTGAAAACAACTTTGACAGGCAAAATTAAACATACATTTTTTATGCTCACTATAGACAGATCTTTTGGCGGAAAGATCATACACCTGAAGGTAGCTGTGCAATTTATTGCAATATTAGACCTTTATTAATAAATCATCCTGTAATAACTCTGGCCAGATTTAGCAACTTTTGTGTTATAGTATTTAAGAATTTAAAAGGAGTTCTGGTTTGCATTTGTCCAAGCTATCATCTTTAGTGGTTTTTGTGTGCTACTATAGTTTAAAAAACTGTTAGGTCATGGTATCTCAACCATAGGCTAACATTTCAAACGTTTTTCTAGCAGTTTCTATTCCATGAATGAAAATGAAGACGTGCTGTGTTGTAAAATTGTGTAAAGTGTCTAATTTCAAGGTATCAACAGATGAAACGTGTCTGGATGTGAAATCGTGTAGAAGCAGTGTAGAAGAGAAAAAGGTTACACGAAATTCACTGCAGACGACTTTATCCCCGGAACACATGGGAATGAGCTCTACTGCACCATCGGAAATAAATGGCCCACACAGTTTTTCTTACGTCCGTGCATTTAAATGATTTCCGATATAAAAAAAATGAATATTTTAGCTGAGGTTGTGACGTCAAACTTTCGGAACTATCCGCAGGTCACGCAGTCCCGTGACGTCAGCGCGTCAGCATTTAAATGAAGGCGCTCGCGCGGCTGGGGCCGAATTGAGCGCATTTCTCGCGAGTTGCTTCTCACCTTTGCTGACGCCCGCACGAAGATCTGATGCGTTTCACGCTGTTTTTATACTGCAAATACCAGAACCGCGTGCCGCCCGATATCTTCTGGCATCTTCTAAACTAAGTCGCTGGAACTTTTTTTTTTTTTTTAAGTTTCTTTTCTTTTTTTTTTTTAAGTAAATGAACATAGACCGCAGCATTAAAGTCGCTGCTCGGCCGTTTCTTTCCACTAAACGGGCCAAGAGGAACATGTACCGGCCGTCGCGGCTGAGAAAGGCCGACATTAAGCTGGCGGTGCTGGGGGACATGAACGTGGGGAAGACCTCGCTGCTGAGCAGGTACTCCGAGAGGCGCTTCAAGGACACCGTGAGCACCGTCGGAGGCGCATTTTACCTGAAACAGTGGGGCCCGTACAACATCTCACTGTGGGACACTGCGGGTTGGTGTCTGTGTCTTGTTTACAAGTCTGCAGCGTTAGGGTGGTGCATACGATGGGAATATTCATTGTTGTACCTCTAGAAAGAGGGGGAAAAGCTGTCTGTGTTAAGTGGGTATAAACACTCGCCTATGAACCAGAAGAGCCAGGTTCAAATCCCCCCTTATTACCATTGTGTCCCTGAGCAAGACTCTTAACCCTGAGTTGCTCCAGGGGGGGACTGTCCCTGTAACTACTGATTGTAAGTCGCTCTGGATAAGGACGTCTGATAAAAGCTGTAAATGTAAGTCTCTTCTCTGTTTAAAGAGCGGTGGGCGCAATTGCTCAATTAGGCCTTGAATATGTTGCCAGATATCGCCCAAACGACGCGAGAGACATTCGCGGTATTCTCCAATTAACCAGTTCACCTCTAAACGATGTAATATACATCCGACAGAATGGAACGTGTTCCCTGGTTAAGCGTTGTTGTTTTTATAGAAAGCCACTTAAAACAGTTTATTTATAAAAAGCAGACATGGCAACCCTGTCAACTCATCTCAGTTGTCCAGGTGTGTGTGGTATTTTTTATTATTATTATTATTATTATTTTTTATTTCTTTTTTCTCCCCCTTCCTTCCTCTTCATTCCCCCCAGTAAGCACATGAGGCTCTGTCTTACCTAAAATCTACAGTTTTACACTTTATATGGGGGAAAATTCCTTCAACACAACAGATGCAAATTTTAGGCCAAGTTTGGACTAATGTTCCTGCCAACTAACTGCAGGCCTGTTTATTACACTTATGCAATTTCTTATCTGTTCTGTTTAGATAATCGTTTTCTGTTGTCACCCCTTGTATACATAATTTTATTGCTCAACTCCTGTTAATTGGACAGTGGACATTTGGTTTCGTCATCATTGATTTTTAACAACGGTGAACATTAACTAACCCAGTCTTTGAGAGGTTCACACAGAGGTCATTGTGGCGTACAGGCAATTCTAACAACATGGCTTTTGCTGTGAAGTACGTTTAACACTGCCGTTTACTACTTGTGTATTGTCTTGCGCCATATCTTGCAGTCCACATCAATCAAGCCTGGTGTTAGGCTTATAGATAGGGAGCAGGTCCATGGCATGTAAAATTCTGTGTAGTAAACCTTAACATGTTCTTAAACCTTTAACCTTTGGATTTCTCCAAAAATGTGGTGACTTTTTAATATAGAGGCCGTTGCTGGGAATAGCGAGGCCTGTTTTATTTTGCCAGTAAACCACTAATTAAGTTTATTATTTAAGTGACTTTTTCTAAGTTGTTTGTATTTACTTGTTTTGTTGCCAGGTCGGGAGCAGTTCCATGGTCTTGGTTCCATGTACTGCCGGGGGGCGGCGGCCATCATCCTCACTTATGATGTCACCAGTTGGCGGAGTCTGGCTGAGCTGGAGGAGCTCTTCCTGCCACTCACAGACTCTGCCAACAGCGACTGCATCTTTGCCATTGTGGGCAACAAGGCTGACCTCACTGACATTGGGGCACAGGTTCCGGAGGAGGTGCGATTAGATGTCACATTCACTTTACAATACCGAACACTAACCTTCGGTAATGTAACAAACAAAAACTGTGGGTGTGTTGTACTTTACACATTGTATCAAGAAGCAGCTGCCAATGCCCATCAAGTAGGTGTTCAATATATCAAGGCATCAATATATAACACATTTATCACAACAGAACCCTCCTTTTTATATATTTATTATTATTTCATAAGTGTAGCAGACCGTTCTGTGTCTTTGTAACAGATTCACACATCACAATATTTGGGTCACACTATGCTGTGTGCACAAGTGGCAGGTACTGTCAACCATCATAATACCTAACAATGATTAATCCCCCCTGCTGTAATTGTGGCACATTTGGGGCTGGACTGTTATCATTGATTCGTTTATGTTTTAGTGGTCATGGTTTGGTTTGACCTTTCACCTGTCTGTCTCCAGGTGATTGCAGAGGAAGGAATGGTCCTGCCTCACCCCTCCTGCCTGACTCCACCAGATTCTCCCGTGATGAGCAAGCAGGTGACTCGTGATGACGCCATGGCGCTGTACAGGCGCGTGCTTCACTACAAAGGGCTGGACGAGCACGTGCACCCACCCGCCGAGACGGTGTGCTTCGAGACCAGCGCCAAGACCGGCTACAACGTGGATGCGCTCTTCGAAACGCTCTTCTCCCTGGTGCTTCCGTCTATGCTGCAAAACCGCTCCCAGCATGCCGAGCTGTCTACCGTGGAGCTGAATGACTGCGTGGACAAGGATGGGTTGAGAAGGGCGGCGTGCTGTGTTTGAGGCTGGTTCCTCTACTGCAGGACGTGAATGGGTGTCGACTAAACTTAAAATATTTCAGGAAAAGAGGCATGTAGATGGTCCAAGATTTTGAGAGGAGAATTTTAAATATGGGGCTGTATTTTAATGGTACTAAGACCAGGATGGATGAGCTGTAGGGGGACTGTGAGGCATGTTTGCTAACGTAGTGTAAAGTGCATCTTCTGCAAACAAGAAAGCAAGATGACTGTAGTGGGAACGGACAACCTAGAAACTTTCTTGTTTTAATTTGGTTTGTGATCTAACTGTGACTAACTTCATGTGATGTTAGCAAACGTACTGGTTTTAGTAAAAAAAAAAAAAGCCTGTATTTGTTATTTTTTAAATTAAACACATGTTATGCTTACTATGGGTTAAAAAAATGAATAAAAGATGGGTATATTTTTCTATACCGCCTGCACAACATAGAATGTTATTTCTGAGTTTGTTTTTTATTGGTTTAGGTCACAGTTATTGGGTTTTTTTTTTTTTTTTTTTTTTTTTTTTTTTTTTTTTTTTCACTTTAGTTTGAATTATACCAAATACAGACTACAATTACTTTAACATCTGGGTGGAGGGGAGCTTCTGAGGTATATGTGGGTGTGTCTTTTATAATTTTTATTTATTTCTTTTAATTGTGGTACTGGCATCTACTGTGTTTAATAAAGAGTATCTCCAAAATACATAAATAGTTTCATTGATTGCCATCGCAAGTTCTCTTCATCTATGGCCACTAGAGGACTGTCTAAGCTCACTGGGTTTGATCGATTCACACACTGTGGAGAACGTTCACGAGACTGGTGAGCGAGGCATGAAAGACTCTTTCCTCAGTGAGAGGAAAAAAGTGGTGCAGGTCAGGCTTCATACAAAGGGAAACCGGCATATCGAGGTCGCTGGTTTTCACAGCAGGCCGTGACTGTCGTAATAACTGGAGGCTTGTATTCAGTACTGTGTTTGAAAAGGGGAAACAAACTTTCCTTCTCTCAGCAGAGAAGATACACATCGTTGCTGTTATGTTTCTTGGCTCATTATGCAGCAAAATTCTATTTAATGCCTGGTCGGCGGTACAGATTAGATCATTAAATCACCATTTACTGTTTAACACAGAAGAAATAAATAAAACTGTGTGACTTTGTAATGTTTAATTGTAACAGGCCTGTCTTCAGTTATCGGTTTTATTTCTCATATGTAAGTTAACGCAGGGACAACGTTACAATGAAATGCGTAGGACAAGAACAAAGCTAAAAGTAACTATTTACATGTAAATGGGGTGGAGGTGTACAGCATGATGAAATATCCATTATGAGAATTTCCAGGTTGCTTTATAATACATTTCTATTGTGCTTAATTGTTTAATTGCCTATTGTCCTGGTCAGGCCTTAGTCTCTACTGTATTCAGAGCAGTGCAAATCTGTAGTCTTAGGTCAGATCTCAGATCAGTCAGTGAAGAATTAATCAAGTCACCTACTCAGGAAGTAAAGACGAGTATAGCTTCTCAGTTCCCGTGCAAGTCAAGCTCACGTAACCTGTCATCCCTAAGTAGTGCAAAGCCGCTGTATGCTCCGCTTAATAGGAACATTCTGAGAGATTGCATAGGTTTTTTACATTATTTTTTTATCATCATTATCTATTGCCACGTCACCTCAGATTAGTCTCATTTCTGCCATTGACAGGGGTTTCGTAACGTCCACTGGTGACCTGGGCGACCAGGTGTGACCTTGATCACACAATGTGACACCTATTTACACTCAGATCCCTGCAAGCCTCTTTGTGTTGTGGATCAGGCGACCCTTTCAGCAATAATCCGCCCCTTCTAAGGAGGCTATCCTCCTGTTTCTGCCTCAGCCTGATAGCATTAGCCACTTCTGGGCCCGTGGCCACGACTACTGTCAGGTTTATTTCCTGCAGGATGCGGTCGCTCAGGGTTTCTGTGAAAGGGAAATTATGCAATTATGATGCTTAACCTGTCCTGTGCACCTGAAAATATTATCCTTCTCGAAAACGGGCTCGGATTTCTTCTTGGTTTCTTCTTAATGAGAAGATGCAAACACAGACCAGGCAAAACATCGGCATATTTGATCTGAAAATATATATATAATATATATATATATGAAAAACATTGGTAGCACGATATATGATACCCCACACACCAATTACGTTAAAATAAGCAATAAATGAACTGAATCTGTGTTAAATTTATTTTGTTATTTATTATGCTTTATTTTGCACACAGAGACCGGTCTGTGGAAATCTTTCATACATGAAACTATTTGTTTGGGCCACAATTTATGACAGCATATGTATTCAGAATGTATGTTTTACTTTTTTCCAGTGAAATGTGTATCAGCTTGTATAACACAGTTGTGTAAGAGGTCAGATACGGCCAGAAAGAGTGTCCTTATGCACGGTTGCTGCTGTTTTTTGGCCATGAATCCATGTCACGTCAAGACACAGCTGGAAGTGAACCAGACGAGGAGCAGCACACTGGCCCTTCAGAGCCACCCACCTCTGCCAAATTCAGGGTTGCGCCTGTGCCGCCACAGGGAGTCCTTCTTCCCTTTCAGCCTCCGGCCTCCACCGGTCACCAACACCCATCAGTCTCCATCAGCCTGTGGCAGCTGACAGGAGGTGCTGAGAAGGTCTGGTAACTCTCCACACTCAGCTACTGTTCTGGGATCAGCCGGTACCGTTGCTTTTCCAACTGCCTGCGTTATGGAAAAGGAGCGGGATCCGGCCTCAGAGCAGTGACCCGCTCCTTGAGCCCCATCTGTTCGGATAGCGACGGGAACACCAGGCTCAGCTACGGCGCTCTTATTGGGGGGTGGCCGTGTTTATACCCTTGCAGGCCTCCTAATCACTGACCCAGTCGCCCATCGGCCCGTAAACAACATTCCACGGAGTTCCACGTTTCAACCTCGAGTCTGATCAATATGGATGGAGGTTTTCTCCCTGAGCACAACAGTGAACACCCGGGCGGTTCAGTTGAAGCCTTGTTCAATGTTTGCTTGTAATGTCCGTCCATATCTGGACTGTGGAGGCCAGGAGAGGTCTGACTAACATGCTAGGAAACATGAATCTAAGAGACATACCAGACATGCACTGCTGGCACCTGCATAGACGACGGGCCAATTAGCCCATAGCACAAACCTAGCGCTTTCGTTCAAATGCTAATTTACAATTCCTCTGCAAGATATGCGCTTGCTAGCATCTGGTTAAATTTCCGTGCTACTGGAGGCTGCAAACTCCAGGCCATAGGCAGCATTTTCACATGTGTACAAATGCAGACAGCATTAGGGTGCTTAGGGTGGTAGTAGCCTAGTGGGTAACACACTCGCCTATGAACCAGAAGACCCAGGTTCAAATCCCACTTACTACCATTGTGTCCCTGAGCAAGACACTTAACCCTAAATTGCTTTGGGAGACTGTCCACTGTAAATACTGATTGTAAGTTGCTCTGGAAAAAGGCATCTGATAAATGTAATGTAAATGCATTAGCATTCGGGCAGTTGGAGGGTGAGGGAGCTTTTGTCATACAGCAGGGATCAAGTGGATTCTTTGTTGTTTTGAGGTCTGTTCTGTTGTCTAGATCTCCAGGAAACCACTTCACAAAGCTTCTGGCGAGTGTATAATCAGATTAGCCTTTTATCTTATTATGTGTAAGGTTAGGAGGTGGACAGTAGAGGCTTGATCCCAGATTAACACTCCTTTCCTGAAGCCCTTTCTGAGCGCAGCCCCAGGTGTTCACACCCGATTAGAAAAAGAAAACAATTGATGGTGGACAGAAATGTTTAAATATTGGACGTTTACTTGGAATTTACATTTACAACATTTATCAGACGCCCTTCTCCAGAGTGACTTGCAGTCAGTAGTTACAGGGACAGTCCCCCCTGGAGACACTCAGGGTTAAGTGTCTTGCTCAGGGACACAATGGTAGTAAGTGGGGTTTGAACCTGGGACTTTGTGAAGTCCCATAAAAGAAGAAGGGTGTCAAATTTCAAACCGGAAACTTTTTAACGTTCAGATTTACAAGCAACAACGCCTTGAGTGAAAGATCCATTTTAATATCCTAGTCTTTAGGGTCCTGGAGGGTTTATGCATTAGTTTACTTTTATTTATGGATGCCATATTGTCATTGGCTACTCACAGGGGCGGTGGTGGCCTAGTGGTTAATGAAGCAGCCCTGTAATCACAAGGTTGCCGGTTCGAATCCCGATCCACCAAGGTGCCACTGAGGTGCCACTGAGCCTGTAATGGCTGATGGGTTAAATGCAGAGATCAAATTTCACTGTGTGCACCGTGTGCTCTGCTGCTGTGTATCACAAGTGACAATCACTTCACTTTTTTTCACGGAGCTTCAGGCTCTACCACATGCAGAGCGGGAGTGCATCTTGACTCACACACTTTCAAGTCATTAACTCTTTGTGTCCAGCCAAAACAAAGGGTCAAAAGGGCCAGTGCCCTGACAGAGGTTTAATCTCTTCTTGGTAAGTTACACTAATTGCAGAACAGAAAACAAACACAATTGACACCATGAGGACCAGTCAGTGCCTCGCCACTAGGGGGCGCTGCCAGTGAGCTGGCTGACAGTTCCTACTGTGTCCCTGAACCACCGTGTCCCTTAGGACCCATGAAACATTCATTCGTTTGACAGATTCTCCTATCCAAAGTGACACATGAAGAGCACATATTCCTCAAAGAACAACAACAAAAAAACTGAGTGCTCAGATACATGGAAAGGGGCAAAAACAAGCTTTAGAATGCAGCAGGGTAATTTTAGCTTGACTCAAATTCCGGTCCCTGCTCGACTATTTTAGGTACTAAAGCATTTTGGCCCATCTTTGGCTTAGTCCCATTCATCACGCACCCAAAAAATTATAGTGACCAAATTATTCCACATATTCACGACTTCACAGGTCACTACATTTCTGTATCTGTGGCCCCGGGATATCTGGGGGGTTCTATGGACTATTGTCATGTGTATAACTGATTGTTTTGGGAAATGAAATTACTTCGGCACAGCAATCATAATGTGATTTTTTTTGGCTAATAATGTGCTCGGTCAAGGGTGGGTGACACGGAATGACCCTGTAGGTTTTCAATGTTCTTCAAATGTGCACAAAGAGGAAACACCAATCAGAAAAATTGATACGATCAATAATCAGATTTGAATTGCCCCCACCGCAACACAAAATCTCTATTCTTTTGACATTTTCATGGGTATGAGAAACACAGTATAATGTAATTAATCAAGTACTATTGATAATTAAGAGCTAATTGATGTTAATGAAACTTTGATGCCAAAAAGGCGATCATCAGGGGTAGACAGTGCTGGAGAGATCAGGGTTACCCAGGTTTTCAACCAGGCCAATTGATTGATAAATGCACAAATTAATACAAAATTCAATACATGAAGTACATTGAGGGAAGAAGGTCAGGTCTTTTTTTGTGGCTCCTGTTGTTTATATATTGATTGCTATTGTGGCGAAACCATTGTCACCATATGTGCATATGTCTGCTTCTCGGGCCCCGGGGACAGCGTCAGATTGGACGGCGCTGTCCGCTGAGTAGCTGTGTTATGGATAAGCTCCGGACGCTGCCGTTATTTATTTATGTATATGTCTGCCGTCGTGTCAGATTAGTGACGAGCTAATGCCTAAAACACATGCTGTCGGGCAGCTTTAGTGGCTTGGCTCGACACTTGAGCATAACAGAGCATATGAGCAGATGTCACAATGCGGGGTCTGGGAGGGGGGGGTGGGGGGTGGGGTGAGATGGGGTCAGGGGGCACAAAAAAACATCAAAAACAACAGCAACAGTGAACAATACGATCCCCTGTACATGAATCCACACAATAGGCAGCTGCTCACTTAACAGCGCGGGGTACGTATCAACAGAGACCCCAAATCTGCTCAGATTCTCAGAATTTAATATCCTAATCTCCTCTAGGAGGGATTATGAAACCAATAAGGGTAAGAGGCGGTGGGAAGCAAGGGGTCATCAGTGTGGGGGCTTTTTTTTTTTTTTTGGCCTGCAATAGGAACACAAAAAGCCAAAGCGGGGACGGAGATAAAAGATTGGGGCCACCCGAACGAGAGCGGCCCGTCCTCAGACGCAGATTACTAACAACACTACCTGCTTATGGCACATCCACGCCGCAACAAAAGGGCTCTGTGCGCCGTGTGCTGCTTATGGCGTCTCCTGCGGCAGATTAGCACCATCCGAAACACGCAGAAACACATAATTCGCATGAGCGAACAAAACAGGATTTCACAGAGTCGCGGTGAAACAGTTTTACCCGGATTAAAAGCGCTCGTAATGAAACGTTGGACAATAACATTTACAGCATTTACCAGACGCCCTTATCCAGAGAGACTTACAATCAGTAGTTACAGGGACAGCCCCCCCCCCGGAGACACTCAGGGTTAAGTGTCTTGCTCAGGGACACAATGGCAGTAAGTGGGATTTCGCAGTCGAGTGTGTTACCCACTAGGCTACTACCAGCACTACCAATAACGGGCCAGGCAGCGTGGAAAACATCGAATGACCGGCCCCTTCCAGGCGCCCTGTGACCCGAGTAGCTTGATGTCACACAAGTTGCTTCCCTGACGTGCCTCAGCAGCAACAGGGAATCAGCTCGACGGGATCTGTAGTCGTGCCCTGACCACCCAGAGTCCCAAGGAGTCACTCTTGCCAAAACGCTGTGATGTGATTGCCACCAATCTGGTGACAAGAAGCCTAGTGTGCACAAGACCACAGAGTCACCCTGAGTGTCTCCAGGGGAGGACTGTCCCTGTAACTACTGATTGTAAGTCGCTCTGGATAAGGACGTCTGATAAATGCCGTAAATGTAAAATGTGAAAAACCGGATTGCCTGCGGGCGGCGCAATTCCCCCATTTTCTCTGGCCAAATTAGGCATTTAAAAAAAAAAAAAAAACCGTAACCCCGAATCCATATCGCGTTCTTCCATTCTTGGACGTGTCTGGTCACCCGGGGGGAAAAAAAATCAATACATCGCACGTCACGGTGAACCCACGCTTGTCTGCGGAGCGTCGTGCGCAAAAAAAAAAAAAAAAAAAAAAAAAAAAAAAAAAAAAAAAAAACACGCAACAACAGCCGGGATGTGCTTCCCTACGTCAAACCGGGATGCGGGGGGGGGGGGGGGGGGGGGGGCCACCATGTATGGAGCGGGAACGCGACGCGTTCAAGTCAGTGGCGCGTTTAGTTGCCGGACCGGGGCGCCCCGGTCGCTCGAAATAGCGCGTTGCGTAACGGGCAACTTTTCGCGCTGTTTACGAGTTGCGCCGCACAGAATGACTAAGCACGCGCACTGTTTGTTTGTTTGTTTGTTTGTTTGTTTGCCTCTCTCGCTATGACACGTGTCGCGCTTGCCCTGCAAAACAAAAGATATTGCACGATTGTTACAACAGTAAAAAAAAAAAAAAAAAAAAAAAGAAAATTTACACCCATGTGAATTTCACAACATAAATATTTTAAATATAGTTTTTTACAAGCGTTCAGATTTTACTGCTGTTTTTGATTGATTTATTTATTTTTTTTATTCCTGCAAGGTCACGCATGCCCCCCCATATAAAGTTCCGTTTAGGTAAACACACATCGACGCGGCGCGTCCCGTATTACCGCTGCCGCGGTTCGCAGCGCGGAGCCGTGCGTTGCCAGATCCCGGCGACAGAATCCCCCCTCCAGCGACAAGTCGCACGAAATTCAAGCGTGCCCGAGCGCGTTACTTCCGCTGCGATTGCGTAACGCCGTCGAGCCGTGGCGTGGCGCTTCGCTCGGAGCTGTCGCGGCGTTTTATTCCAATCGCTGCACTTAATTCGGCTGCGTCCTTATCTCTATTCGTCTATCTGCCCCGTCATCTCGCCAGTGTTTGTGTGCAGTGCACGTGCCCTTTACACTCCCCGTGGAGATGCTCTCATTCCTTCACTTAATACGTCATTTTTATCTATATTTTTATTCCGTACATTTCTGTTTTTGCATCCACGACGGTGAAAGTTGCGCTGCGATACGCGCTCTACGCATTTCACAAGATTTCAGAAGATGATTTTCCGGCACGCTGCAAAACTAACGCGTAAATAAACCAACGAATGTTTTTCTCCACTTGGCACATTTACTTTACTGTATCTGCTACTGGAGCGCTTGCGATTGCTCCGTTTTAAAAGCTGCTTGGTTTCTGAGACGAGTCCCAGCCGACCTTGTTTGTTTCTCCTGCAACCTTGCTCCTGCAACGGCCCGGTTTAGACGGAGGGAGAGGGTGAAAGTAGCGCGCAACCTGGCAACCTCGGATTGTCCGTGACGTGGGCGGGGCCCCCGCGCAGGGCGCCGCCGCGTCACGGGTTCGCCCGGCCGTCCGTCACTCGGGCCCCTCGTCCAATCAGCACAATGAGCCGATCCGGGCGGCGGCTCGGCGGTCACGCCCCGCCTCGGCGTTGCGCCGCCTTATATGACTCTGTGTTTTTCTTTCCCTTTTTTTCCTCCTCCTCCTCCTCTTCCCTCCCTCCACCTTTTACTAAAGCTGGATGTGTAGAACGTCACATGTTGTTTTGCTCTTTAGCGCGGTCGCTCCGTGATCGGTGCTATTTGCAGCGCGAGCGCCGGACCGCGAGCCTCAACGCTGCGCTCGAATATAAATTATTATTATTATTGTTTTTTTTTTTTAATACATATATTTTTTTGACCGCGGACGGCAAGTTAAGAGCGTTGGGCGGAAACCCCCAAAAAAAAAAAAAAACAGAATTTTGATCAACTTTTTTTTTTTCTTTTTTTCCCCCCCGCTCTCCCCGTCCGCGAGGATGGCGAGTCCGCCCGCGACGAGGGGACCGTCGCTCTGCAACGTCAGCGGCGGCGGCGGCGGCGGCGTGAGGAAGTGCGGATACCTGAAGAAGCAGAAGCACGGCCACCGGCGCTTCTTCGTGCTGCGGGAGCCGGCCGACGGGCAGCCCGCGGCGCGCCTGGAGTACTACGAGAGCGAGAAGAAGTGGCGGAACAAGTGCGCCGCCAAGCGCGTCATCCCGCTCGACGCCTGCCTGAGCGTCAACAAGCGGGCGGACGCCAAGCACAAGCACCTGGTCGCTCTCTACACCAAGGACGAGTACTTCGCCGTGGCCGCCGACTGCGAGCAGGAGCAGGAGAGCTGGTACCGGGTGCTGGCCGAGGCGACCGGCGACGGGCCGGCCTGCGCCTCCGCCGCCTCGCCGGCGGGCTCCGACGACGCCGCCGCCTACGGGCCGGCCGCGCCGGCCGCCGCCTCCGCCGCGTACCGGGAGGTCTGGCAGGTCAACCTGAAGTCCAAGGGCCTCGGCCAGAGCCGCAACATCACGGGGGTTTACCGGCTGTGCCTGTCCAGCCGCACGGTGAGCTTCGTGAAGCTGAACTCGGAGGTGGCGGCCGTCACGCTGCAGCTCATGAACATCCGCAGGTGCGGACACTCGGACAGCTTCTTCTTCATCGAGGTGGGCAGGTCCGCGTCCACCGGCCCCGGGGAGCTGTGGATGCAGGCGGACGACACGGTGGTGGCGCAGAACATCCACGAGACCATCCTGGAGGCCATGAAGGCCATGAAGGAGCTGTCGGAATTCCGGCCGCGCAGCAAGAGCCAGTCGGCCAGCACCAACCCCATCTCGGTGCCCACGCGGCGGAACCTGAACAACCTGCCCCCCAGCCAGACGGGCCTGGTGAGGAGGTCGAGGACGGACAGCATGGCCAGGTCCACGTCGGAGTCGTCCTGCCTGCAGCACGGCAGGTCCATGTCCATGCCCGTGTCCCAGTCCCCGCCCTCGGCCCTCAGCCCGCTCAGCGCGGGCGGCCCGTCCCTGACGCCGGTGCACCGGCCCTCCAGCTGCAGCGGCTCCGTCTCGGGCTCGCCCGGCAGCGCCGGGTTCCTGTCCTACGGCGAGTACAGCTCCAGCCCGGGCGAGGCGCGCTACAATCCGGCCGCCCGCAGCGACACGCCCTCCTCCTCCTCCCTCTCCGGCACCCCGCCGTCGCGCGGGCCCAGCGATCTGCACGGGTACATGATGATGGACCGCTCGTCCAGCCAGCTGCTCAACAAGGTCCTGGTCTGCAGCCGGGAGCGGCTGGACGCGGAGAAGTCGTACAGGAAGCGGACGTATTCGCTGACGACGCCGCGGCAGCAGCGGGTTCCCGCCCAGCTCTCGTCCGCCTCCCTCGACGAGTACATGCTGATGCGGGCGGCGTACGGCGGCCACTCGGGCCGCAACTCGCACTCGGCCTCGCCCAAGGTGTCCTACCCCGAGGACTACGGCGACGTGGAGATCGGCTCGCTCAGGAGCTCCGCCTGCAACCTGGGCGACGGCGGCTACATGCCCATGACCCCCGGCGTGGCCCAGCAGGTGCCCCGCGGCGGCGACGCCGGCTGCGACCACTACATGCCCATGAGCCCCATGTGCGTCTCGGCGCCGAAGCAGATCATCAACCCCAGGACCCACCCGCCGGCGACGGCCAGCGGCTGCGCCAGCAACTCCCCCAGCGGCAGCTCCCTGGAGGACAGCGGCTACATGCGGATGTGGTCCGGCTCCAAGTCCTCGCTGGAGAGCGCCGACGGCCGCCTGGCCAGCGGCGAGTTCATGTCGCCCGTGGACACGTGCGCCTCGCCCACGCCGCCGGACTACTTCCTGGGCCTCCTGGGCTGCGAGGCCGGCCAGAGGCCGCCGTCCGGCTTGGCCGCGCGCGCCGGGCACAGGCCGGAGGACGACCAGTACGTCCTGATGAGCCCCCGGAGCCAGAAGGTGGCGGAGGAGTCGAACTATTACACCATGTCGGCGAGCGCCGCCAGCCCGTCGGCGCTCGGCCCTCACCGGCCAGGCCGGGGGGAGGGACTGGCGCACAGGGGCAGGGCCAATAGGCCCAACAGGCTCTACCTGGACACCTTGAGGACGCTGCCCAGCATGAACGAGCACCCGCTGCCCGCCGAGCCGAAGAGCCCGGGCGAGTACATCAACATCGACTTCGGCGACGCCGAGCCGCCGGCCGAGGCCGCGGAGAGCCGGCCTTCTTCTCTCAGCGCTGACTACATGAACATGGACCTGAGGTCGGGGGGCGGCGGCGCTGAGGACGGGGGCTACTTCCTGAACGGCGAGGAGGCTGCCGCAACTCCTGGCACTGGTAAAGACGGCTACGTGGAGATGGTGTTCAGTAACGACCTGGCGTCCCCCGACTTCGTCCCCGGCGCCGAGGAGAATGGGGCCAGGAGTCCCAGCAGCATAGTGCAGAGGTTAAGCGTCTGTGACCCCATCGTGCCCGGTATGGGGGCGTTCCTTTTGCCCGAAGCCCCGTCAGAGCCGTATCAGATGGCCAAGGTGATCCGGGCGGATCCCCGCGGGCGCCGCCGCCACAGCTCGGAGACCTTCTCCTCCACCACCACCGTCACCCCGGTGTTCCCCTCCTTCGCCCGCAGCGCCAAGCGGCACAGCTCGGCGTCGGTGGAGAACGTGTCGGTGCGCAGCAGCAGCGAGGGCTCCGACGAGGAGTACGGCAGCCCCATGTGCCGCGAGACCTCGGCCGGCTACCAGAACGGCCTGAACTACATCGCCTTAAACCTGATGGGCAACCGGGACGCGGGCGCCCCCTGCACGGGCCTGCTGAGCTTCAAGGCCGTCGGAGGGTGCTGCAAGGGCGGCATCAACGGGCTGCACGCCGCCCCGTACGCCTGCCTGGGGTTCAAGGATACGGCCACCGCCGTCAAGGGTGAGTCCAGCCACGCCCGTTCGCCTTTACGGCATTAGCTGGCGCTCGCTGAGGGATTACTGTACGTACAGCGCGCAGGGTTTCACAGGCTCGGTGGCCCTCGCATGTTCACACCGCTTAAAAGGGACACTCCCTATTACTCAGTAGGGCGGTAAAAACGCACAAAATAGCACAAAACACAACTGAATGGGGTGCATGCGTACATTATATATATATATATATATATTTTTTTTTTTTGCTTGAGTCAGCTTAATTTTTTTTCTGACCATGCAAGTTATGCAAACAGGATGATCTGCAGGTTTGGTAGTCGGGAAGGCACGCGAAAGCTTTCGGAGAAGCGGGAGACTTTGGTGGTGGTGGTTGTGGTTGGGGGTCGAGGATTATGTAATATTTTATTTATTTAATTAAAAAAAAAAATCTTCGTCGTTATAAAAAAAAAATAAACATTATGGTTATTATTATTATTAGTGTTGTCGTCGTCGTCGCTTCTGGCGCGCGTGAGGCGCGTTCTGCGGGATTCCGAGGAATCCGAAAACGTGACGAACGCGCCGAGCCCCTCCGAGCGGCGGCGGTAAACAAGCCGTGACGCAGCACGGTGGGCGGCGCTTACGCGCGGTGGGCGGGGCCTGCCTTCTAACGGTTCCGTCGCTGGATGCTGCTGCTGCTTCTTCTTCTTTTTTTTTTTTTTTTAAGATTCGAATTTTGTTCCAAACGATCGAATTCAAAGGCGCCGCGCGAGTCCGTTTGAATTATGTTTGCGACGCGGGTTAATGACGTACAAAAAAAAAAAAAATGTTTTTTTTTCTTTTTCTTTCCACAGTTAAACGTGGCATTTGTTAAGTAACATGCTATTAATAAGATTTACTGGACATATAGGAACAATATGTCCATCTCATCTCAATTAGGTTCTTCCAAGGAGGGGGGAGATGGTTTCAGCAACCCTCACAAACACCTGCAGGCGTGTATAAATGTTCATACATGTATCCATACAGGCCTGGATTAGGATTCAATATATCATAATATAATAATATCATAATAACGGCCTGCGGGGCCGTTCTTGCACGGGCACACCGTACTCCGTAAACAGTGCGCGAGGGAGGGCAGACCGGCCTTAACCCCTTCCCTGCGCGCGCAGGCGCTCCCAAAACAAAATCAGCACAAGGTTGTGTTTGCCGGAATACTGGCGCTTGGGAAAAGTACTGCGCCGCGAATTGGACGCCGGCCTCCGTCCTCTCTTTCAGCCGAGGCATGGAAACCCTATCTGAGCTGAACCCGGTGGCGCCGTGTGCAGGTGTGTGTGTGTGTGTGTGTGTGTGTGTGCGCGCGCGCTCACAGGAGTGGTCGGAAAAACAAGTGACTCAGTTGTTTATCGGTTTTCAGGTACTGATGAGGTTTCACGGTTGGAATGCCTGGCTGTGCAAAGGTTGCTGGCTTGTTTTCCGAACCGTCCCAGCTCCTGGGGGCGTGCGGAGAGGTGGAGGCGGCGTCTCGTTTTTCCGGGAAGACCCCGCGGTCCGCCGGGCGCGCGCACACACCTTCGCACACTCGCGGCTCGTTCCTGCCCGCCGGCTGCCAGGCTTGTCGGCGCGTTCGCTGTGCGGCCCGAGGTCTTTATGTCTGGGAGGTCGGGCGGGGCCATATTGTTTTCCCCGTTCCGCGGCGAGACGAACCGAATGGGGAAATGCGGGGACGTGGCTGGTCCGGGATCAGAGGTGAAGGATGGATGGTAAACGGAGTCGCGGCAGCTGGTGCGGCCCGCGATTATTCCTGCCGTTTCAGATAGCTGGGCCGATAAGGTGCACGGCGGCCTCCTCTATAGGATGAAAGGGCGCCTTCAGAAGGGTACAAAGCGGCCGCTTCGCTTTTTCTTGCGTGCAAGGTGAGAAAAAGTCCTCGCTGGCATTTGGTGTTTGCCGACTGGATGACTGGATTTTGAAAGGCAAACAGTCATTTAAACAAACACTTCCTTACAGATGGAAACACACACACACACACACACACACACACACACTAAACAGGGTGCTGATTGTTATCAGGGGAACATAAAGCTGGTTGAGGCTCTTGGGCTCCTGGAGGGATTGATGGCTTGATTGACAGCTGGATTGTTTATAGGTTAACGATCAGGCTGTGCGGCGGCAGGGTCATCTGATCTTTTTTCCGCTTTGCATAATTGGACAAACAGGAAGAACATTAATGTCTCACACACACAAACACACCCTACACACTCCATTTCACATGCTCTAAACACAATACAACAACACAACACGCCTCACGGCTTCACCTCCAAAATATCCTATAAATCAAATGGCCGACCTTTGACCTCTCACCTTTAACACCCATGAAGTGACAGGCATGGAGATTTGTGTGTGTGTGATTTTCTTACGCAGTTTTCCGAGGTCGCTGTGTGGTCAGAGAAAGGCTGAAATCTGTGTGTGACGTTACCGCGGCGACCGCAGGCTGCGGTCGGCCCCGCTGCCGCGACGGCCAGGCGTTACCGTCTGACGGGGTGAACAGCTCGCTCGCTCGCTCGCCCTCTTTCACTTTTTCTCTGCCTCCGAGGGGACCTCAGCCTTTCTTCAGCAGGGCAGCAGCAGATGGCTGGTCCAGGGGTGGGGCTCAGTGTGTGTGTGTGTGTGTGTGTGTGTGTGTGTGTGTGAGAGAGAGAGAGAGAGAGAGCGAGCGACTGGGAACACCTGCTATCCTGTGCACCCCTCACACTCGTTATCAGCACGCAGACAATACACTAATGACCAGCGGCCATCTGCTGGGGCCAGAGAGAGGGGGCGCGAAAGAGAAAGGTGAAGAGGAGAGAGGAGGAATGAAAGGAGTTATTTAACAGTTGTTTGGTTTGGTAAGGCCGGAACATAGACGCGTGTGTCCGAACGTCCATGTTGTCTTTTCGTTTTTTTTTTTTTTTTGTTTTTCCCCACAAATTCCTGGAATGAGTGGACGTGCACCCTGACATGCACACACACACACACAAGCTAGATTGCTCAGTCAGCCAAACACCAGAAACACACACCCACGCGCCAGGCCCCCTCCCCCAGAGCAGACGTGCACTGTGCGAGGGGGTCTCATCGGAGACATGGGGGTCTGGTTTCACACTCACACTCACTCACCCCGTTTTACCCCCCAGAACAGCGACCACAGGCCAGACCCCTGTCGCCCTTCCCCCCCCTGACTGCCTCTCATTCATTTTCCTCCTCCTCCTCCTCCTCGTCTGAGGTGTGCTGCCAGAGTGGATTAAAAAAAAACCAAAATGTCTCCACCGCCATCCCAGGTTTTTATTTTTATGTGCTGTGCTCAATATAATTACCATTTTTTTCTCTTATGCAAAATACCACACAAGAAATAATAAATGATCGGTTGAATCAATTTTTTTTTTAACCATTCCAATTCATTCTTGTGGTTGGCTGGGTGGAACTCTGGGTGGGTGTCCCAACACGGTTCAGTTTACGTAAAATAGGGAAATTAATATTTTTTATTCTTTTCAAAAATAAATATCATTCTGCTTACACCAACGAGTGGCCGCCCTGTTCTCAGAGTTCATTTTAATTCATGTTTACGACAGTGTAATAAACGCTAATTACGCTCCGCTACGCAGTTTTTTTTTACTGTTTCCTCTGCGTTCACCTGTGTAAAACGTTTTCTTGGCTCTGCTTTTCGGCGAGTCAGCGCGGTGCACGTCACGCCTGTGTGACCGGCGGCTCAGACAGGCGCAGGGAGGGTTAGCCGCTAGCGCCCGCACGGGTAGCCGAACTAGGCCGGGATGTTCCAGCCGCTCCCGCCACACCGTCAACGCCACCCACTTTTAGCCACAGGTTAGACACGGGGATTACATTCCCGCGGGATTAGACATTGTTCAGCAGCTTGTTTGGAGACGGATGAAGGGGGGGGGGGGCGTCGCACATACAGACGCACGGACATTTTCTCGGGTTGCAGGTAAACAACAAACACCTCCCGCTCGAGGCGGGGGTCACGGCAGCTGGAGTTCTCTCTCATAGACGCTGTCGATTAGTGCCGTCTGTTGGAAGACCCCCCGAGCACCACAGGGGTGTGTGAATGACGGGCGAACGCTCTAAAAAGGGTGCGAGAGCTGCTAAGTGCACCCTAGTGAGGATGTTAGGGGTTGGGTGTGCGGTTTCCGGAAATAAACAAACCTCTCCGTCACCCACCAGACGAAAGATTTAGAGATTCTTCGAATTTAGTTTCCATAGCACAGAGCATAATAGAGTGTGTGTGTGTGTGTGTGTGTGTGTGTGTGTGCGCACATCCTTGATAAATATAGACTGAACGAGGAGCATCACTTACAGGAAATGGCGTTTGGCCAAGCTGGTGGGGGGCGGGGGCTTGGTGGTCACCTGGAAGTGAAGTGACACCCCCAACCCCCCGATATTCTTGTAACGCCCTTGGGCTTACTGAGGTCGAGTGGGGGAGCGGTGACCAGGCCTCTCCTCTTCGCGCTGACCCGCCGCGCCCACACCTCCATCAGTGCTCTTCCAATGGGAAATCGGGGCACGGGCCGTGTTTTTACACACACAAAAGCCCACACGGGAACATCTCTTAATTAAATACACACAGAGAGAGAGAGAGAGATGGCTAGATAAATATACACCACAGTTATTAACCTTAGCTTGTATTACTGTACACACCCACAACTAATAATATTATACACACTTCGCAGATTACACCATGCAGTACAGACTAGACATCCGTCACACATGCAAGTGCGCACGCTATGCATTATCGGCCCCGTTTTGCATCTTGAATGGGGGCAGTACCACCGCATGGTCTTGCAGTGTTGTTTGTGTGTGTGTGTGTGTGTGTGTTAGGGTTCTGCTGAGAACGTGACCGCGTCGCCCTCGAGGCTTGCAGTCATTTTCCTCTTCACTGGTAAGATTATGTAATTACTGCTGCTGGAACGCAGCCGCCCACCCACTTGTGCACGCACGCACGCGCGCACGTACACACACACACACACACTCACGACAACAACGCACAATCACACACCGGCCCCTCTGCCCTGCATGCAGCGACAGAGTGGCGGTGGGATTATGCAGGGATTACTCCTGTTTGTGGTAGGTGGGGTTGAGGCTGCCGTTGCTCTTCTCTTCAACAGAGCGCTTTTGAGTGTGAAATGTGTGTGAACACACACACACACACACACACACACAATCACCACACGCACAGAGACAAATTAGGAGGACGTGCACGTGTTTTGAGAGAAATGGGGTCTTGTCTGCCAACACAAATAAACCCACCCGGCCCCTAAAAATGGCTCACTGTGCTGCTAGGACAAACAGCGTGTGTGTGTGTGTGTGTGTGTGTGTGTGTGTGTGTGTTTTATGGAGAGTAATACACTTGGTGCTGTGTACATGCATGATAGAGACGGCTCCATAAAGCCCTGAAGCCCATTGATGCTCATAGTTAAGACTTCTGTATGTTTTTTTTGGAAAGCCAATTGCTTAAAAGGATCATAGGATCACAATAACTAGCAGACCTTTACAAGGAGAAGTTACATGAACTGGTAAATTTATGCGAACGTAAATGACCTATGTTTCTATGGATTGCATACGTCTTTTTATATATATATAAGTTGCATAATTTAACCTTTAAGTTTTTTCCATTTGTTCATTCATAACACTTTCAAGTTTTATTAAAGTACTGTATTGACCAAATATTGGCTGATCATTCGTATCTTACACTACGATATTTTGTAACAAGTGTTTTATAAATATTTCTGTCTTCTTTAGACTGATGGGTGGAATACCCCGACACAACCCCCCTATCTACCTGTCTAGGATGGATGGATTCCGGGAGAGCTCGGCTGCTGACCTGGAGTTGACCTGGGACGTCTGGAGAATGCTGCTGCTGCTGTAAATGACCCCTCGAACTCAATGGAGACTTCCAGACCGCCCACTCGCTCCACCCACCTCTCCCTCTCATCTACTGCGATGTCAGACTGTGTCAGTCAGATACCTCTGTTCCCCTGGCAACGTCCTCGACTGACCAGAGAGCGCGATGCTGCTGTCTGCGAAGTGACCGGTCCCTGAACTGTACACGGCATGGACGTGACGGAGGGGTCACCTCCCCCCTCCCTCTTTTGTTCTGTTCTTTATATTGCATCTTTATTTAAGTCATTTTAAAAATTCGTGCTTTGAAATGCCATCGGCCTGAATCCCCTCAGTCCAGAGTTGATCCTCCTCATACACTCAAAAGCCCTTTTACACACAGACACGCACTCTTGTAGAAAGACGTTGTGGCATTTGTTTGATGTCCTACCTCAGGAAATGACCAGCTCTCACAAGCCCCTTCTGCCCCGAGCACTCAGCAACCAATCAGAACCACTGTATGTTCCTTCTCACAAGTGAATGTTTCCAGTACCCGATTTAAGGCCTTATCGACTTTATTTTTCGCTACCCAGAATTTAACTTAAAATTACGAAATGAATTTATTAATATATTAATAACTCTATTTTTTATTAATCAGTTATTTATCTTATTTACATTGCTGTGTACATAAAAAATAATAATATTTACATCCTCATTGAATTCTATATAAATATGTAAGAGATGTTTTATTGATAACTATGTGAAATGACACATATGCAAGTGGCCCCACATTAGTGCACCAGATGGAGGATGTACGTTAGAACGGAGCCCTGTGTGTGGCTTGCATGAACACACTGCATAACACTGGTCATTAGGGCTGGGACAAATGTATAAAAAAAAAAGTGATAATTCATAACAATATTTGCTATAGCTTTATACGAGTGGTTTAAGACTAGGCTCACACATTTATGCGATGGATCAAAAACTATATTTTGCCCAGCCCTATTGGTCATGTTGTTTGAAAGAATTGCTCTGTCACTTACACGCGTGTGAAACTGTACACACGTACACACATACACTCTTTACTGAATTTTGCCCAGCACACTGCCTGCGTCCCAGCGCTCATCAGCCTCACACTCACTGCCCATCCTTTTACAGAGACCTCATAGCTGATCCTGTGGCTTTGTGATTACTGTAGCCGAGACGCGTGTGGGCGCTGCTCTTTAGTAGCGCAAGTGACAGGGAGCACCGGCAAAGTGACCCGAGTGTGTGAGTGAGAGAGTGAGTGCACCATTCACAGTGACCTCACCAGTACCAAGGCAGGGCATCGTGCACACAAGTTCGGATTGTACGACGCGACGCGTTTGAATGTAGGCCGTTTAGAACCACCCGCTGCCACCTCCTTTCGCCTCCGTTAGACATTGAGGGAAGCCAAGAAAAGAAACCAAATGTCCATACCCTGCTTCCATTTGTCCATTTACTGTGTACGAGTACTGATCTTTCCTCTCAATCCCTTTGGTTGGAATGAAATAAAAACACACTGTAGAAATCCCCAAGAACCTACAGTTACACGGATGTGCTGGAATCCTCACAGGAAGGTCTAGACTGTTTAATTCACACCAATGTATTTATTATTACAGTATATTTTAATGTCATTTAATATGTTTTATACAAGGATTCTGATAAATGTAAATGAAAACAAATCTAAATAATATAATTAACAAATGACTTGATTTTGGGGGAAAATCCCAATTCTTAGGCACCATTTGCCACCCCATACCCTGCATATGCAATATATTTAATTTAAAAAAGTGAATTAGTTTACGAAGTGAAACCAAATGTGTAAATTGTCTGTTATTATATTTGTTGAATTTTAAAGAGAGATTACCTTTATGCTGTTTGTACATTTACTTTCTGCCAACTATTTTTTCCCTCTCCTTCTTGCTTAATGAAACTTCAAAAGTATATAAAGAAATGTTCCTAAAAGGTCTTGAGATCTTTGTATTGTTTATATATTTCAGAAAGGGTTAATATATTTGAAATATTGAAAGGCCTATTTGAACTTTGTGTCTTCCATGGTTTAAAAAAAAAAGAAAAAAGAAAAAAAAATTCATATATTGTTCCTTGTGTTGCGACTAAAGAAATCATTTTCAGTTCTGTTAGGTGTAGTGCTTTTGTCTGTGGTGAAAACAAATGGTCCCATGCAATAATAAAAATAATTTAAGGAAATCCCGTTTGTTTGTTTGTTTGCTTGGTCTCTGTGAAGTGAGCTGTTGTTGTGCGTGGTTCACACGAGAGTGAAACTTCACCTGGAGAGCAGTGGGAAGCAGATGTGATTGATGTTATTAGATCTTGCGGCTGTTATTAGATCCCCAGCGTTTAAGGAGCGAGGAGCGCGTCCCGCCGGAGGCAGGAAGTGGGAGCAGAGTGTTCGTAAACAAACAGGCCAGATTACTTCCTGCACCATGGCCAGAACAAAGGGCAACATGAGAGCAGGATACTCCCTACTTCCCACAGTGGGACTCTGCAGCGGCCCGGTGGTAATAACTCCCAACACCCTCTCATCTACTGCTATATCTACTACTCAAACCTTCCTCTACTGCTATATCTACTACTCAAATCCTCCTTTACTGCTATATCTACTACTCAAACCCTCCTTTACTGCTATATCTACTACTCAAACCCTCCTTTACTGCTATATCTACTACTCAAACCTTCCTCTACTGCTATATCTTCTACTCAAATCCTCCTTTACTGCTATATCTACTACTCAAACCCTCCTTTACTGCTATATCTACTACTCAAACCCTCCTTTACTGCTATATCTACTACTCAAACCTTCCTCTGCTGCTGTATCTACTACTCAAACCCTCCTTTACTGCTATATCTACTACTCAAACCTTCCTCTGCTGCTGTATCTACTACTCAAACCTTCCTCTACTGCTATATCTACTACTCAAATCCTCCTTTACTGCTATATCTACTACTCAAATCCTCCTTTACTGCTATATCTACTACTCAAATCCTCCTTTACTGCTATATCTACTACTCAAACCTTCCTCTACTGCTATATCTACTACTCAAACCTTCCTCTGCTGCTGTATCTACTACTCAAACCCTCCTTTACTGCTATATCTACTACTCAAACCCTCCTTTACTGCTATATCTACTACTCAAACCCTCCTTTACTGCTATATCTACTACTCAAACCTTCCTCTGCTGCTGTATCTACTACTCAAACCCTCCTTTACTGCTATATCTACTACTCAAACCTTCCTCTGCTGCTGTATCTACTACTCAAACCCTCCTTTACTGCTATATCTACTACTCAAACCCTCCTTTACTGCTATATCTACTACTCAAACCCTCCTTTACTGCTATATCTACTACTCAAACCCTCCTTTACTGCTATATCTATTACTGAAACCCTTCTGTACTGCTGTATCTACTACTGAACCTCCCCACTACATATGTATCTACTAATCAGCCCATCCACTATGTCTGTATTTATTAGACAACCTCACTTTCTTCACTACTAATTTCTACATCCCATTTTCTACTACTCACATCTCCTCTACCCCACATCTCCTCCTATTGTTTTCCACTATTTCTACACCCTTCCTTTTTTTATCTTTCTTGGTGTTCAACTCTCTATCACACCTCTAAAATTCTATTTTGTACCCCACAACTCTCTCCAGCTCTGTGACCATCTCTTTCTCTTCCACTGGGCTTTCACACATGCTTACTCTCATCTCTTTCTTTCATTTCTTTCTATTATACACATCCATGCATTCTCACTCACTCCCATGCTCACTCTCTCGTTCATCGTCCCTTCTTTCTTTGGCCATTCCTCTGCTTCTCCTCTGCCCAGTTGTAAGATCCCGTCTGTCTCTCTCCTTCTTCTTTCTGCTGTTTTCTCTCACCTTGTGTCTCGGTGCCCTGATCCCTCTTCCTCTGCAGCCCCTCTCTGATGGAGGGCAGGAAGCTAATATTGTAAATGACCTCCTTCCTGTTCTAACAGCTGGGCAAGCCACTCTGCATGCATCTCTGATAACAGCCTGCAGTACGCAAGTAGCCCACAGTCAATCGCACTGTTTCCCTACAGTCGAGTTTTTGCATTATCACAATAACATAATACACGCAATAAGGGAGTAAAATACTTTATTCTACTAGAGGATGTGTAACATCACTTGGAATGCTCTGCACACACACACACACACACACACACACACACACACAGATGTGAGGGTGGCACAGAGGGACAGAAGGGGCCTTCAGTAGCATTACCTCACCAGCATCAGACTGACTGAACCCAGGAAACAGCCCTGCCGTTATGCAATAATCCCCATCATCACTAGAACTCTGAGAACACCCTGTTCTGTGCACTGCATTCTCCCCTTCAGTGCTTTTTCCTTCCCATTTTTTTTTATGACCAAAATCAGAGAGCGTGGAACATTTAAAGGTCAAAGCACCTTTCCATTTTACCAGAGACTGGGATTTATTAATTGGATGGAATATTACGTGGGAACATTCCTATGAAAACTTGTTTTTTTTGGTATACTTCCAACAGGACCCTTTGCTTTCTCTTGTTTACCCACACGCTACCATTGTCCCCGTCCACCCCTGTCCAGAACACGGGTAGTATTCCCAGTAAAGCCGGCCTAACCCCTCTCTGCCCTGCTGTTCCGGTCTCCATCTGGTGCTGCGGTTGATGCGCTGGGTAGGATGTTAGCCGGGGCCTGGGGGCTCCGCTGGCTTACAGCAGTATAACCCCAATCAACTCAGTCACATCTCATAACTCGTCACTCAGTCACATCCCCATTCTGTGCTGTGCGTTATGACCCCACGCGTCCATTATATCACCAACACAGATGTGCCTTAACTTATCAGAAATAAAAATACCAAAATACAATAATGTGTCTGTTTTAACTCTGCACAATGCCACTTGAAGGGAACATTAGCCAATGTTACAGCAAGAACACACTGCAAGTTCGGAAATTATTGGACAATCCATCAGACCACGTTGTCATCATTTGCAAATGTCTCAATCCCTGATTTTCTTTTTCTAAATGAACATAAACAGTTAACATGCTCACCACAAGTCTTATTATGTTACTTATACTTGACCCATTTATCTGAAGTAAACTTTTGTATTTTACCTGAAAAAGATTAAGATTATTATTAAGATTATTATTTTTACAATGCACACACAGATCAACTAGTGGACTAAGAAGAATGATCGTAATTGGATGGATTAATTATTTGGACTTAAATGTAAGTGACCATAAATCTAAAGCAAGGAAAATAGGCATGAAAATGCTTGGCAGAAGGGAATTAAGCACCCCACCAATCAGCTTTAACCCCTCTAGACTTTATGCTTCCCTGCACTTACCATTTAAAATAATGCTTCTCAGTTGCCATGTCTGAAATGTTAACCTTCATCATCATCAACATTATCATGAGATCTCATGTTTACTGGCATCAGCAAATAGTTAAATGCTGGCTTCAGGTCAGATTTTCCTGCGTTCATGCGTAATCGTTGGCCTTGGGAATAAGGTCGGTTATGTTGACCCAAGAATAGCATCCCAGGGTGGAAAAAAACCAAACCAAAACCTGTTTATTCTGGGCGTGAGTGTGTGGCCAAGTTATTCAGTGTACATACAGCCAGCATGCAGAACAAATATGCTTTCACGAGTCCTGTTTGGAGGGCAGTGCAGGAATGCAGGTCCGATTCTGTTTATCAGGTCCGAGTTGACGAAATATGCACCCTCGCTGTGGAGGAGAAGTGGAAAAGGGGCATCCCTGTGTGAGGCATATCTTTACATTCAGTGAAAATCCACAGCTTGATTGTTTTGGTGTTGAGAGTGTGTGTGTGTGTGTGTGTGTGTGTGTGTTTGTGTGCATATGTAAGAAGGTGAATGCTCGGGGGGAAATATGCATGCTATGCATTTTATGTATTTAGTGTGTGTAAGAGGAAGCTTTACTCTGTGTTTTTGCAAGGCGAGTCTGTCACTATGTGTGAGTGGTTATGAAAGAGGGCATGTGCCTGGGAGAGCATGTGCGTGTGAGTTTTTGCGTGAGAGAGAGGGTGTGTGCGCGTGTGTACGTCTCTGTTGTGAGTGGACATGGCTGCAGCATCAGCTAAAATGGCATCTCAGTGTATTTTTATGGCTGTCTGGGTGCATGTGCCTGAGAACTTGAGATGTGCTATTTTTTGTCGTTTTGCTTGTGCTTATATTTAGGTGTGTATGTGTGTGTGTGTGTGTTTGTTCTGCTAAACACAAAAAGCTGCAAACATGAAGCCGCTTATGATGACAACAACACTGTACATGAAGGCATGAAGGTAGTTTGAGCCACTTGCTGACTGGCCACACATATTGCAGCATACACCTTTAACCTACACCACTAACGTAAAGGGGGCCGTGGAAGTGTAGTGGTTCTTCATCTGCGTTGTGTAATTTTTTTATTTCGTTTCTCGAACCACAGATGACACCAAGAGATTTGCAGTGCCACGTGTATTCTGTACAGAAACAAGGTCGCGTCAGAACATCGCGTCTTTCTGCACCTCTCTCTCTCTCTCACAACTCACGCCATGTGTCCAAGAGAACTGAACCGGGTCTCCAACCCACTAACCCAAGGGCAAGGCCGCATCCAAACAAGTGTCGGGGGGGGGGGGGTGAACAAAGTTTTATAACTTTTTACAATAGCCATAAATTGAACAAACAAAAATACAGTAACATATTTCACGCAACCAGAAACATTAACACACTTCAACATTCTACAATTAATTAAACACCCGGATTGTCATTATAATTCCCTCACCCACACCAGAATACAGGTAACCAAAATAAAAGTCTTAAGAAAATAAGGAAATAAAAGACACAAAGCACATATTTAAAGAAATATACTTAGAAATCTAGTGTAACCATATTACTCCAGCACAGAAGCACCACGGAAGGAGTCTGGTCTGCCGAGTCTCTTTGGTTCCTGTGCAGGGCCTTAAGCGCCGCAGTCCCTGGTGGTGCAATAACGCGTGATGTTTAACAAGAGGAACCCTCCGGTCATGAAGTGTCTGTCTACACCCGTGCGTGTTTGTGTTAGCGTGTGTGTTTGCAGAGCTTTGTGGTTGCTGAGGGAAGTTTACACAGAAAGCTTCAAGCTTCCCCGATGGGAAGTGTATCTTCACCGCTTCATCGAAATATCTATATGAAGAGCGATGTCCTTGTGTGCGGTGTGCACGCACTCACCTGCGCAACGCCGACGTCAGCGGCCCGGTGTTGGGAAGGTAAGCGTCAGAGCCGCTATAATAAGAAATGCGTGAGCCGATGTGAATGCGTTGGCGGATGCTGGAGTGGAGAGTACGGAGCACCCACTCGCTGCCTTCCCGGTGTCTTCTTCCCACGGCTTCCGCAGCAGCATGCCAGTTTTGCTCCATCGGGACAGCTTGTGCGTGTACTGGAATGCGTGTGTGAAAGCCGTGGACGGCATCACGATGAATCCACACACAGCTACAAAGACCGAAAGGGACGTTGAAAAACTCATTCGCAAATGACCAATAAACCCGAGTTCTGGCTATACAATCCCATAACTGGTTTGATGGGGTCACAGCCATGAATCAGAAACCAGTATACCTTAACCTTGACTTTATTACAATTGTTCCACGATTTTGCTGCTTAATATTTATAAATGGAAATTGCTCTTGGCGCTGTTGCTAAGCAACACCGTTCAGTCAGGTAAGTAGCAGATGCTTGTCGTTTTTACGCCATGACCAGCAAAACAATGCCAATTATGTTTAAAGAGTTTTGCGGCTATCACAGAAGCCATAGGTCAGTCCACAAAAAACGTTGCAACCACACAAGGAGCAAGGCCTTCTGGGAGTTATTTGCGATAATAAATACACAAATAACCTTGGTGAGAAACTTTCCCATGAAAAATAGTTCCATCTCAGACATAACTGCTGGTGCTGTTGCTAACTTAAGTTAGATAGATAAATTGGCGTATTTGGGATGTATCCAGAAACAACAAATGCTATTTTCTAACTGGATACCTGGAATAAAGCAGGACAGCTATGACCAGCCATGAATTCTGCTGCATCATCAATAGAAGGGACACACTGCAACTTCAAGGCATGTCTGAAATGCAAGCTCTGTCTTCTCTGACTTTGCTCTTTCACTTTCTGCTTTTTCTCTTCCACTGAAGTCAACACACACGCTCACGTCACCGGCATGCCCCAAAGAGCCCTCTTCACTATCCACCCTGATGAAGTCTTTGTCATTTATATAAACATTACATCATGGTCGGGCCATTTCCTGAAAAGTCCAACAATGGCAAAAAGCAACAGCATAAAAAAAGCACCTCATTGACAGCCTCCGGGCAACATCCCAGCCACAACAATGGCCATTTACTAATGCGATAATCTCGATTGGTACCAAGCCTCCTCTACGCAATACGTCCCCAAATCGCATAGGCCTTTTCAACCATGCAAACTGGGACCAACGTTCCGGTATAGAGTTTAAAAAAAAAAAAAAAAGAGAGGAAAAAAAAGACATTGTTCTCTCCGGGTTCTTTGACAGGCCAAACAAAAAGGGGCAGCTGGGCTGACCCCTCCTCTTCTCTCCTCCGTTCCCCTGTGCCATTGAGCCACTGGTCTTTCCAGGAGTATTGCATTTCCACTATATTGTTTTGTGGTAATGTGTAGCCCTGATGTGTTCTGCCGGCATCTCTTAATGCATTATGGGATTGGGGGAATTGTGGGATATGCCCTCGTAAAAAAACAAACAAACAAGGAAGTGTCTACCTGTAGTGATAACACGCTGTTCTGGTGTAGTGTTGTCATGGGGCAGGGTCACAATGGCTGCTTACGGAATTTACACTTTGTATTATAAAAATGATCTTAGTTTGGACGTTTGTAAATGGGCCACATAATTGTGGTGACAACATTTAAAATGTTTTGTCCTTGTTCCACGGTTGATTTTTTGTGAAAGTGAAAGTGGAGTGAAACCCGTAATTGACAAGATTCAGGGGATTTCTTGGAACAGCGCCAGAAATTCTACAAGTGGCCAAAAATATATTGCAACCCATTCTTTTTAGCATCTTTAGCATGCTATAATAGGGTTTCCAGATTTTTATGGCTCAGTTTGGACAGTATAAACTGTCCAGAATACGTGTTATTCCTGCAGCAATAATACGAGGTTCTGTTACATAATAACTGTTCGCTCCACACCTGCATTACACTGAAATGTCACTGCTTTGATAATAGGGTCCAATTAATGCCTAGCGTCACAGAAAAGAAACAGAACAAAGAAGAAGGCCACTCGCAAGGTATGCCGAGGACTGAAGAAGCTGTGTGACGCATGTGGCTTACATACACCCAGAGGACCTTGACTGCAAGCATAATAGCCTGTTTTTATTCACACGGCGTCAGAGATTTCATATTCAGTTTGCAGGGGAATTCTTAATCCCCTTTGCCCCGATTATTGCTTGACAGATAATTTGAACTGCTGATATGACTTTAAAGCTCATTTCTTCACAGATTTTTGCAACCGAGTTTTTGTTCCTCTAACACCTTCTTGCAACCACGAGCAGCGACGGCGTCATTCCAAATTCATAAACGTGCCGAGCAAATCTGTTCTACTGGGACGAATTTTATAATGCAGTGGAGGGAACAGATAACCAAACATGCCATCATCCTGGGAACATAGCAGATGCATTAAATACTTAACGTCAGCGCCGGGGTCAGCCTCTGTGGCCTGCCCTTAAAGGTTAGAAGGAGTGTGTTCCTGGAGCTGAAGTTAAGGCCGGGCGGGGGCTGGCGAAGATTATTAACAACTCTAATCCAGGTCCGCATCCAGCAATCGATCCTCTGGTGTCACAGAGCACAGCGCGGGGCGCAGGCTGATTACCAATGTGATTTACAAGCCCGATAGCAGTGGCCATCCGATCAGCCCACGGGTGCACTCACACACACACACACATACACGCACTTATTTTATTAAATACAACAAACCCTGAAGAAACCCTGTCTGTTTTCTGTTCCTGCACGAAATGTTCCTGTTGATGTTCCTATTACTTTAGTAACACTTTTATTTTTCTTCCAACCTTGTTGCAGTTTCTGGGTTTTTTTTTGCACGTGCGCAGGACTGTGACTTTATTTTTTAAGGTGTGAGTTTATTTATCTTCCCATCATATTGACCTGAGCTGAGTCACCCACCTCCATCACAAAAAAATGACTGAGGGAAGGTTCAAAGAGGAGAACAAAGAAGACAAACATGAGAACCCTTAAGGTGGAAAAGCATGCAGGATCTGTCACTAGGATGTGGTCTAAGCCCTTTCTTTCAATCGTTCGTGATATATTTAATTCGTTGTTTCCTCTTCTGTGTTTCCAAAATACCCTAACATTACATTTACAATACCCAACAGAACCCTAATATTAAGCAAATGAACTGTGTTCACCACGTGAGCAGCCCCCACATGTTCTAGTTTCTCTGCACACCGTCTGCTTTTCAGGATAAAGAAGTGGTTACCTTATTTTCATCACACTTTCCTCTTTCCTTAATTCCCATCACTTATTGTTCTTTGATCCTTCATTATAGAAGAGTTGTGTTTTATTCTAACCCCTTTTAACATGGAGTGGAGCAATTGCTCTGGTCATTGTACATCTACAAAAGGACAAGTTTAAAACAGCTCCGCAATGAAATAACAATTCCGTCCGTTATTCGCCCTCTTCCCATCTCTGGGGTGTTTAACTTTTAGAGACAGACGAACGCTCCTTTTTAACCCCCAAGGTGCATTTGCCCAGTGCACTTAAGGTGCTATTGTAAGAGATTACAGCAGGAAGCCATAATCCACAGAGAAGGGCGGAAATGAGTGCGGATAGATAACGCGGTTTGACAGTAAGTTAATCTAATTGCTAGCATTACCCCGGGGGGTCTCGCCCCTCGGCCGGAGGACATTTAGGCTTTTAAATAATGCATTGAAACGGCTTCATTCAGGTAATGGCTTCATTGAACTGACAGGCATTTCCGATCATCTCGATGTGTCACTAAAAGGAACATCTGTCCCTGATTCCCATCAGTGTGTTTTACTGTCCTATCTTTATTTATTGTCTGTGTGGTAGACCTGCATATCTAGCTGCTGTAGGTCCGGGAATCAGCCACAACATTAAAACCACTGTCAGGCGAAGTGAAGGAGTAAAGAGGCGAGGTTTTATGAGGTTTTCCCAACACCAGGACCACTTACCATCATGGTAACACATTTGGTAGTAGCCTAATGTGTAACACACTTGCCTATCACCACAGAAGACCACAAAGTCCCAGGTTCAAAGCCCCCTTACTACCATTGTGGCCCTGAGCAAGTTCACGTTGAGCTTTATTGCTCAATACATACATGTTAGTGAAACGAAAACAACGTTTCCCCGGAACCTGGTGCCACACGTAACATTTAAACAAAATTTAAGCGTACAGACAAAACGTGCCCATTCATAAAGTGCAAACACGGGACACAAGCAGTAACAAGACAAGCAATGCAAAAATAACCGAATAAGAACACCGACAGTGATAAAAAGCAGCGAAACAAGTCACGAAGGTGCAGAGTAACAATGTGCAAATCCTGCTGTAATAGAAATGTAATAGAGCTCTGTTCTGAATACAAGAGGCAGTGTTTGTCAGTTCAGAGTGGAAAGTCCCGGAGTGTTCAGGTGTCCGATGGTACCTTTTTCCGGATGGTAGGAGGGTGAAGAGTGCATGTGAGGGGTGTGTAGAGAGCTTTCCTGATGTGTTGTAAATGTCCGCTATGTTTTGCCTGATAGATAGATGCCTTTATTGTCGGTGTACAAGTACAACGAGATAACGTTTGGAGCAAACTGACAGATGCACATTTAAACTAGGGTTCAACAAAGATTATTAATAAAAAGGGCGATAAATAAAGATATATTGCAAAAAACAGCTATAATTTGTTTCTAATGACTATATCATTAATAATAATAAATACTAATAAATAATAATAATAAATACGATTCTGATTCTGATCTCCTATGATACTGGCATTACTGGATGTAGTCTGTTTAATAAATCGCCATTTATTCTTTGCTAATTCATGAAGTGAATCTCATTTTAAACCAGACTGGTTCACGCACCTGCAGCCAGTGACCTGCGTGGACACTGGTCCTGCCGACCCACGCAGCCCTGCGCCGGCATGGGAACCAGGGAACCACGTGACCCGCTTCAGCCGTAAACAAACACCCCTTACGCTCTCAGGCCCCACGTCCGGCACGTCAGGCACGGCGCTCGGCTGCGTTGGGGGGTCGGGGGCGCGCTCACGTGGACCTCCGGCGCGTGAGCGTGGGTGCGTGGGCCGCCACGTCACGCGAGCGGAGGAAAAAGCTTCTGAAATGAAACCGCCCCAGCCGACTAGAATGCTGCAATAATGGGTATAGATAAGATAAGATAAGATAATATAGTAATCCTTTAATAGTCCCACGAGTGGGTATTAGGGGGTAATTTGCACAGTCACGTCAGAAATGGGACAAAAAAAATCTAAAATAAGCAATCGGAAAAATTCAAATGGTTTCATTCAGAGACAATGAATGATAATTTAAGGTTGCAAGACCGTTACACCAACACAAAGAACTGAAAATTGACAACAAATTCCTTACTTAAAAAAATTAACGTAACAAGCCCTCAAATTACAAAATGGAAAACCTTTGTACTTTTTCTCCTGTGTTACATTCAATAGCACATATGATATTACAAGGTAATACAACACTATTATAGTTTATGTATGAAGCATCAATTAGAATACCATAATAATATACTAAAAACTTAACATATCATTGAATTATGTGCAACATCTCTAGGCTTTCTGCCTTACATTTCATTACGTTGTTTTACACAGCACATAGTTGGTTGGTCCTTTGTACAGTACATACATAACATATATCAGGGTATTTTTTGGTGCCGGTCCCACATCAGGAAGGTCATCCGATGTAACATTTTTACCAGGTTTTTAATTTTACCAGTTACGCAGACTACCAGACTGGCTGATCTGCCGTGGCGACCCCTGATGGCAGCAGCTGCGGGAAAAAGAAGAGGAACGTCGCACCCAAAATACTCTCCGAGTTAAAGAGCAGCCTTGCCAGCGATTACATGCAAATAAATGCTCAGAGACTGCGAGCTGTTAGCCAGTGCGTGTTTTGCATGAACGAGCCATTCCACACTATGCCGGGCAACGTTTTTCTTGTTCAGGAGGTCGCTTCGGAGCTGCCTGTTCAAGCTTTATTGCCGCGACAGAATGAAAAGGGGAATTCAGTGCAGCGGGTACCAAAAGGCATGAAACGGCAGTCACCTTTGCTGACATGTAGCAGCTGAAGCTCGGACCTCCCTTCCCCCATGCTCAGGGTTATGCTAATGACGTCTGCATAATTCATGTTGTCTGCCGTCCCTGGGGCCCACACCCATGACCACTCGGACCTACCATATGGGATGAATACCAGACTTCTACCAGACCAGGTAAAACTGGTGACATTTTTACCATGTGACCACCAACATGTGTTGGTTAGGTTTTATGTGCCATTCAAGTCAAACAATTCATAAAAGGATCCATTTCTGATTTCATGATGAGTGAGAGAATTTAAAGTGTAAGCCATAAAATGACCAATAACCTGTCCGGAAGAGTTATGGGGTGAGCAGAGTCTTCAGGCCCAAGCGAAGTTCCAGCTCATCCGTCGATTCTCCCTGCTCTTCATTTCTGTGCATTTCGCCCATCCCCCGACCTCCAGGCTCGATAAACCCCAACAGCTTGAGCACAATGATCTGGCCAGTCTTCATTAACAGGATCGCTCATTTACAACCGGTCGTCGGACACAGGAGGGTATTTTTTACCGAAGACTATGCTAAGCGAACAACAATTGTTATCACGGTGATTAGGCACAAACATCCTCCACTGCAACCACTGTTGTGCTGTGCAGAGCTACAGATACCTTGGTTTTCATCTGAACTATAAAGCGGCCTGGATTCACAACTCAGATGCTCTCCACAGGAAAGGGCAGCGCAGGCTGTACCTGCTGGGGAGGCTCAGGGCTTTCGGAGTGAAGGGCCCACTCCTGAGGAACTTTTATGACTCTGTGGTGACCTCAGACATCTTTTGTGGTGTTTTATGCTGTGGATAGAAAGCCAGCTCTGTTCTGGGATGTCTTCTGAACCCAGTGGAGGAGGTGAGTGACAGGAGAATGACAGCTAAGCTGTTGTCCCTGTTGGACAACATCTCCCACCCCATGCAGGAGACTCCTCCTTCAGTGGCAGGCTGCGGCACCCACGATGTGGGACGGAGAGATTCCGAAAGTCTTTCCTGCCAACTTCTGTCAGACCACACATATATAGACTAACAAGCACACACATCCAGTACACCATGTGCAATATGTGTATATATATAAATGTGTACACTTACATATACATAAATTATGGGGCAGTGGCCCCGTAATGAGAAGGTTGCCGGTTCGAATCCAGATCTGCCGAGGTGCCACTGAGGTGCCACTGAGCAAAGCACCGTCCCCACACACTGCTCCCCGGGCGCCTGTCATGGCTGCCCTCTGCTCACTCAGGGTGATGGGTTAAATGCAGAGGACAAATTTCACTGTGTGCACTGTGTGCTGTGCTGCTGAGTATCACATGTGACAATCATTTCACTTTATATTCTATGTATACATACATGACAAAATATATTTAATCTTATCACATAACCATCCTTGTTTTCATGGCGATGCACATGGCACAAGAAAAAAAAACCCTCAATCGACTTCGTCACCTGTCAGCACTATGACAGCTCTTTTTTGTGTGTTGATTTACTGAAACAACCCAGTGAAGAAACGCCCAGCTTCCTGCGGGGTTAGAGGAGTAATCCTTGCCCCGAGCGTGGAACTTCCCTCTGGATTTCCCACGAAAAAAAAAATATGACAGCGAGCGAGAGATGCAGTGCAGTCACGCCCAGCACACTGTCAACACCAGGTGAAGACGAAACAGCTTCCATTCAAACAGCCCTGACAACATGAATGGTGTCGGTCATGGTTTAGATAAAAATGACTGAAAGTGACTGAATGGGCTTACGAAATGTGCAGGATTTGAACTTTGTCCTAATTGTGATTGTTGGCACTGGTGACAGGAGTGCTCATGAAGTATTTCTGAAATGTTTATTATGAAATTTCTAAATGAGACGAGCAATAATTTGTTAAAACAATTTAATGGAGGCCGTGCTCATGAATCAACCATAGAATAAACGAGCCATACACGCTTGTTTTCATCTAGACATCATAGTTAATAAATGTCGTTCTTTTTATTTCTGCATTTTACCTTCATGCCACACCCCTTCCTGCAGTCAATAAACCCGGCATGAACCCATTGATCTGGCTATTGATCCACAAATTAAGTCACTAAAGTCATTGGAATGACCAAAGCTGCAGTGTCACAATAGACAAAGGTGCCATGCTGGGCAGGACATCAGATCAGAAATTTGAGTGCAAGAATACTTTCATTGTGGTCCATTGATGGATTTCTGGGATCCTGCTGAGCTTTTGGCCCAGCTTCCCCCAGCCCATTCTCATCTGACCAGTGCTGATCAGGAATAATCGTTTGTCTCATCTTTCCTTCAAAGCCTGACCCAGAATGACTCCCATGCATTGACATTTATGCCACTGATTGGAATGGAGGATGATGACTGACTGACAGGTGGCTCATCCAGTGAAACTAATCCTTGAAGATGACCCTACTGGGGACAGTGGCCATATGGGAATAAGATGCATCAGAAGCAGACGGTGAATCAAATGCCAGTCGGGCTTCCCTTGGAGGAAAGCACATCACATCATTTTCTACGTTTGCGTGTCATGGGGGCTGAGGAACGATCTTCGGTTCAGGGCCCTGATTCAAGCAGGCCGAAGACTGAATGATTCCGGTTCGTATCACGCTTCCCCATTCCGCTCCACAAGTATGAATGAGGAAATTGTGAAAGGCCCATAACAGTATTTTGTTCAGTGCACAAATGTCTTTTTCATTGTGAACATTTCGTTAAGAAGTGTTTGATTTTATTCACGGTGGGGATTATTTATTTATCACTATTTAGGATGAAGGCAGATTTAGTTTCCTGCGCAGTCCTATGGTGGTCAATATTTCATCGGCGAGAAATGCACTAAACTGCCGCGTCACATTAACCTGTTGATGCCTTGTCTTCTTTCTATTACTAATTATGATTCTCTTCATCAGTAGTGCGGCAGTTTTCTAGCTGCACTATTAACGTTAGCCATTTATGCCTTACATTCACGTCTAGCATCTGTTATTATTATTTATATAAATTATGGTTACCATGACTGCAACCATTCACTAGCCAAATCCCATCTTTTCACACACTTGGGTCCTCAGCGACACCGAGAAAGCTTCAAATCAAATCAAATGGAATGAGACAGTAGCTCCTTCAAAACTTCCTCCATTCATGAGACTGTATTGCACGAATGGTGAAAGGTTTCCATGGAAACATCATCCAAATTCTTCCTCTGCGGGAAGCTGCGGAACGCGGGGCCTGAAAATGAATGAGCCGCCGGCAGGGAAGTACAGCAACGCAGCTCTACAGGAAGCGCTTTAGGACGGACAGCCGGTCCCTGATCTGAGATCAGTATGTTTTAATGAAACCCTCAGGGGGGGTGGAGGGAAGGGCGAGCGGCCCTGCGGAATTTACATTCCATTTACCTGCACCGACACAGCAGGAATTTAACTACAGGCAACCATTCAGAAATAAACTAAGTAGATTGTTTGGAGGCAAGAAAGAGGAACATGTCCCATTCCCCTAAAGACGAAGAGGTGACGAAAAAATGTGGAGGGGGCATCGTTGTCATGGAAATAAATCTGTTTTCATTTAAATTAGTGAACAAAGCGCGAGTAGGAGAGGGAACAGGAAGGAAGTGGTGGAGTAAAAGGAAAATGGATTAAGGGAGACAGATAAAAAGACAGAGATAAATGGGGAAAGTTGAAGAGAGAGACATGGGGGTGGGTTTTTTTTATAAAACAACAGAACCGCCTCTGAAAAAGCAGCAGGTTTAGACCACTCAGTCAGCCGTGAGGACATAACATCACATAATCACACAAAAACACACACTCTATACACTGTTAATTGTCTCCTGATTTACATCAATGGATTAAACTAGAAATGACCACTTCCTAGTTATCTGTAAATGAAAAAAGAGAGCCCATTGATTAACAGCAATCACACACACTAATTCCTCACTTTGGATTAATTAAACCAATAAACATGGTAAAAATTGGGTTTCTTTCTATTTGTCTATGTATTTTTTTTCATCATCATCAGCAGCAGCACAACACCGAAAGAGTCAACATTCACAAGGTATTTGTCACCAGACAATCGCAAAATTAAACCATTTTGGTCAATGTTGACTATTATCACCAACCAAAAACACAATAGAGAAACGTATCTTTGCAATCAATACTTGGTTGGGGATGGAAGTATATCATGAAAATCAATTGACCTTTTACATTACACAATTTTCAAACATAAATATGTAAACAGACAGATGTATTCTCAGCAAATTACTAACTCTATGTAACATGACTTTTCTGTGTCTGAATGAAACACTAACCCTAACCGTAGCCTCATGGCCAAAGGCTAATGGTCCACCAAGTCTGAGTTAACCTTAAACTCTTCATGTGAGGACATGTGTTCCATGAATACAAAGCAGAGTCTTGCACGTGAGGGTCGACTTGTTTGTGCCCCAGCACAACAGATCTTGGCCTATCGGCAGGTGCGTGGTTTTTACGAGCCCTTCGCAGTAGTGGCACGCCAAAGGGCTCGCGCAGTTCTGAACACAGCTACCGCGGCGCCTCACGCAGCTATGCATTCTTACGTAACCGTGCTGTTAACTCTGAACGCCGGCGTGGGTGTGAGCCTCAACGCAGTCTACAGGTCGCTCCACGTGGACAGTTCGTGCTTCCTCAAACACACCCAGAGTGACAGATTCCTCGATTGCAGCGAGTGTGCATGTGTGCGGATCCACAGCAGGATCCAAACATTTTAGGAATTTGAAACTTAAAAAAAAAAGAATTAAAAGTTTCTACACTTATAGCCAAGTGTAAACCTTACTTATTAAGGTATCATAACATAAAAAAGGCTGTGAGGGTAACTTTTAAAATGGATTTCCCAGCTGACTACAGAATACTTCCCCTTAATGTAATTCCGGATTGGATTACTCACTGTGTGTAGCATTTGTACAATATGAGTGTACCAGTAATAATGCAGTATTCAGTATTTCTGTCACGATGGGCTGGACATGGCGAGGAAGGAGGACGCATACGCATGACGTCACAGGACAGGGGTTTAATACTTAATGCACACGACAAGGGAAACATCGCCAAACAGTGACCTGACGCCGAACAGACACGAACAGGATAGTTTTATACAATTATATAATTATACACCGGGTGAACACGATCAGGGAACATTACACAGGACGAGCATGAAACTAACCCAGTTTAGCAAGCTAGCGAATTTACCAGCTTGTACAAAGACTCACCAATAGATTTTGCTCAACTGCTAGCTCACATCAAGGTTGGCAATTAGAACAGGCAGGGGCTTCATTTAAGCAAAAATAAAATAAATAAATAAATTAATTAATAAATAAATAAAAACTCTAAAATTCATGTCAAGTTTCGACTTTCATTAAAACCATTTTGCAGATCATGCTATTTAAGTGGAAATCTTTTAACATGGTTAAATATGAAATCCATGGATTTTCAGGCTCTGGGGCCTTTGACCCAGGCTGTTTTTGTGCACAAAGTGAACCCTGGACTTTGCATTTTTGGCAGTCTGGGAGCGACTGGAATCAGGGGCTACTGAGAAGCCGAGATTAACCATTGGGAAGTGACTGGAATCCAGCGGATTTTCTCTCGCTGCCTGTCCTGCATGCAATCTGCCTGTCACGACTACGGACTTACGGGTCTGACATGCTGGGAAGGGATTTTATTATAACAAACAATAAACACAAAGAAAGAATGGCGCGGTGGGCAAAAACGTGAAATAAAGGGGAACAACACAAACAAACCCGCAGGCGTGTGGCGATTGCCAGAACTGAAATTACTAACACCTACACGGTTACAATGTCAAGTTCACGAAAATGCCGGAGATCTCGAAGAGGCGGAAGTCTCTGGCATTTATGGGGCGTCAGGATTGGAGTCAGGTGCGGAGCCCAGCTGCAGGCAATCCTGACACTGCCGCTCAGAACCCAGTAATCCCGAGTTTGGCCCGAGCCGGGACAGATGCTGACCTATAGTACGAGATCAAATAAAGAAATAAATAAATCAACGCGACCTCTGACCTGCAGGGTGGGGTGTGACCTTATACACACACTCTACATCTGCTCCTCTACCTCTGTCACACACACGCACACCACGACCACCAGAATCCACGTCCATGTCCCTGCCCTGGCCAATTCATACAAACCTCATTACAGACAAGGCAGCTCAGCGGTAAACAGCAGAGGGAGGCGGGGGCAGTGGGGGAGAACCGTGGGCTAATAAAAAAGGAAGAAGGAGAGCCTGGCGAAGGGAGAAGAGGTGCGTGGTGACAGTGACAGTGAGGTATGGGTGTAGAGACGGGCCTGGGGGGCGGGGTTCTGTGTGGCAGGCAGGGGTAGCGTGCGAAAGGGTTTTTTTGTGACGGCCTGTAATGCTGTAAATCGCCAGTGTAATATGCCAGAAAAACCTTGGCTTAATGACTCTTATGGAGTCCAGTCAGACACTGGCTCTCTGCAGCTTAGAGATGGAAGCACGCAAAGTATGACCACACACACTCTTACACACACACACACACACACACACACACAGTCCTACATGCTCGCAATGCGCTTTTAGATACGCATGCTAATAAACTCACATGCACAATGAGATAGGGCCTCACACACACACACAGACACACAAACAAACACACGCTTTAGTGCCTCCTGTTCTTAGAATTAGTGTTGTAAAACTGGCTGACAATTAAGGCCGTAATCTGACGCCCTGCGCTCTAGGAACACAGAGCCTATTCCTGATCTACAGGAGAACACCGGCCTTTACTGTACTCACCCCATCATTTATAATTCAGAAGCCCCGTCTCTCTCTCTCTCCCCGCTTCTCGCTCTTTCCCTGTCTCTCAGGCCTCCGTCTCACCCTCTCTCTCTCGTTGATCTATTCTGAGCCATGAGAACAGAACACCAGGGGAACACAGTGTGCCGCCAGTATGCTCATCAGTGGGGTCTCACATAGACACACAAAAACACACACACACACACACACACACACACACACACACACAGATATGCTGTCAGAACATGCACATCATCCTCATTCTCATTCAAATGTACACATACATAGGAAAGGGTACTATATATATATGTGTGTGTGTGTGTGTGTGTGTGTGTGTGTGTGTGTGTGTGTGTATATATATATATATGGAAGTGGCCCTGGTTCGAATCCCGGTCCGCCAAGGTGCCACTGAGCAAAGCACCGTCCCCACACACTGCTCCCCAGGTGCCTGTCACAGCTGCCCACAGCTCACCAAGGCTGATGGTTAAAAGCAGAGGACACATTTCGTTGTGTCACCCTGTGCTGTGCTGCAGTGTATCACAATGACTATCACTTCACTTTCAATATATAACTTGCCATATATCACATTCCCAACACTTATTCTGCCATAGAACAGTCTAGTAGTTCCTAAACTTTTTCACCACACACCATAACACACATAGAATTCTTATGCTTCCAAACGCCACTGAAATTCATGTCATAGATAGCGGCAGCTACAGTGAATGTACTAAAATTCACCTGTTTTTACTATGTAACAGCATTCATTGCCTTCAAAATATCAGCATGTCTCCGTGCCCTCCTTTTTGGAAACCACGGTTCTATGCAATCTTTAAGGCGTAGGTCCTGGGATTGGAGAAGAGAATGCAGATTGCTCAACTAATTTTAACCATAGACCTGTAAACTGTAAATATTGCCTTACAATATACTAGAACCGTGTTCCCCAGCAGCCGATGCGCTTTATGGTCTTTTGAAGTATTACCCTGTTGTACGCAGTCTGTATGCGTAGGCAGCTCACTGTGCACTGTACGACCTCTATATAACAGAAATAAAGCACATTGTCTTATGATTCATATGCAAGCAGTCACCCATTCTGATTCTAGTAAGCGAAACCCTTTTAAAACTAATGTCCATATGCATATACGCAAAATTTAATTGGTCCATAACCACTTATCTGTGAATTTACATGTAGCCGTCTGGTAGTATTTTCCCTTCACAATAAAATGCATGGGAACAAACAAAAAAAACGCACGTGGTCCGTAAGTGCATTGGGTGAGGTGCGCCAAACGAACGTCAGCAATTTTTCCCGTTTATTTCACAAGGGCAATAAATAGCACGTGCAATTTGCACATATTCATGCCCGCCTCAGATAAGCGTTGCGACCGGAGATCCCTCATCACCCTTATGGAAGGTGTCTTATTAAGAGCATGCCACATTTCCTGATAGAAAGTTTAATAGGACATTTCTCATGCTGACCGAAGCCATGTTATTTAGGCCATCACACACACGTACACAGAATCACAGGTACAACATTTAATTAACATGCTTAACGTGAACAAATCCTTCAACTACTCTTTTTTTTTTTTAACCACACACATTTGACATCATAAATAAGCCACATAAATATTACACACAAGCAGAATTAAATAATAAGTGCTTTCAAATGACTGGTACCAGTTGTTAAAATTTTTTTCGATAACTGAACTCCTGTGCCCTAATTAGTGAATCCTGCAGATGTTTTTTTTATTTTTTTTTTTATTATTTTGCCCCATTGTTAATCGCAGCGTTTGTGTTTAATATGCGTGCGTAAGCTAATCTCTGTGCGTGAGCTCGCATATGATTTCAGTGTGTGTGAGCTCTGCTTGTCCTCATTCAGCCCCAGAAAAGAGGATCAGGGGGAAACGCTGATGCCTTGCGTGCAGCAAGAGGAGATAAACTTGAGTAAAGTGTCTGTAAGCAAGTATGTGCATTTTTTGCGGTTTATTTGGGTGTCTCACCAAATGTGTGAGTGTGTGCATTTTGTATTCATGCATATAAATATTTGGAAGAGGTTGTGCATTTGCTGAATGCACATCTGTATCTGCATGAACATGTCTTTTGTGTGTGTGTGCATGTGCGTGTACACCCTGGTACATCTACTATGTGTGTATGTGCCAGCTGGGTGGTTTGTTTACAGATCAGCAGCCACCAAAAGCCTGTGGTGAGTAATTGGATTGTGGCGCGTGCCAACGGCATAAGAGCAAGACCACAGACAAGGGGTCTGTTAAGGGCTTAAGCAGTTGAGCGGCCCAAAGAGGCTCAGGATGACCCCGCACTCCACACACGCTCATTCAGTTTCCGCCGACGCCCCTGACGCGCCCTTTCGTGCTCCACTCCTTCATTTCCGAGCATGTAAAGCGCCCGCTGGTCGTGCCAGTGTTTGTGTGAAGGGGGTGGGAGGAGCCTGTAATAAACATGTACTGGGCTTACTGGTTCTGGCTACCGGTTAGGACACAGCTGGCTGGATGATTTTATCGTGTCGGGACCAGATCACCGGCCTAATCCAAACCTAATCTCAAACTCAGGTTACAATCGATCAACTCAGGCACCTCAAACCCTTTTATATCCTTTTATTTGTTGAAGCTAACGCGTATATATTTATTTGCCATTCTTCATAACAATTTCTTACATTAAGATATACATTTTCCACCCAAGGGATTTATAATTTATAATTATAAATATATCTTGGATGCTGGATCTAAAGTTTTAAATCATCTCAGTTGGTTGGTTGACACAACATCCTGATCTGGATGTGTAGTTTCCAGGAATGCCCATCACTGCCCATCGAGGTCTGAAGGTATGCTGGGGTATCTTGCACCAGGCCGTCAGTCACAGATGCTTTGCCCAAAGCGTCACACTGCCTCCCCGGACCTGCCTTCCTCCCATGGCGGAGCAGCCACATGACGTAAAGGAAACATGATATGTCCGCCCAGGACACCTTCTTCCATTGCTCCATGCTCCAGTTCTGATGCCCGATGATGGTGGACACGGGTCGGCATGGGCACCCCGTCTAGAGTGTAGCTGCACAGCCACATAAGCAACAAACTGTAATTCTTCTGACTATTGCCGACTGTCAACGTCACGAAAATCTGAAGTTCTGGAGATACAACCCAGCTACTCTTACCATGCCAAGTTACTAAATTCCCTGCTTTTCCCCTGCTTCCACACTCAAGGATAGCATGTTGCTGCCTAATATATGCCACCCACTGCCAGGTGCCACTGTAACAAAATAATGAGACCCTCTTCACCTGTCAGTGGTCATAATGTTATGCACATACCATTCAAAGTTTAAGTAGAACATTTAGAAGGCATCAAAGAATCATTTCTCTTTCTAGTTTCTAAAGATAAATGCATAAATATGCACACAAACACACGGTTGGTCCAATGGCATGGGTCATTCTAGTTCAAATCGCAGTAACCAGGCCACCAACAACCCCCTGCCAACAAATCACACTCACACACACACACACACACTAGGAGCCTCTTAACTACTGTTGAGGATTTTCTGCATACTGTAGACAGATTGCATGAAATCTTTCCTTTAAATGAAGCTACTGCTTTTTCCCTATCTTATATCACCTCAACCTAAATATGTGCAAAACACACACACTTTCACACAAGCCCAATGTTCGGGTACTGAGCTCTCGCGCGTCTAGGTAAAGATCACTGAGCGGAAAGACCAGAATGGTGCCCAAGTCTCTGGCATCTTGTCCTGGCACTCGATGGGGGATGGAAAGTGCATTTGAATCAAATCCAAAACTATGATCTTTAATAAAAAGTCTAATGCTTTATACAATCTGTCGCGAGTAAAAAAAAAAAAAAAAAACTTGCAAATGAAAAAACAACATTGGGGAAAAAGGTTTTTCATTAGACAAAATGTTTTCCAGTCCGAGGTAAAAATGACGTCCATACACTTTGCAGTGTGTTGGGAGTAAAGTTGAGTGCTGATGTGACACACACATCATTAAAACATCCTTACGAGTGCGTGGCTGTGTGTGCGTGTGTGTGTGTCTGTAAGGGAGTGTGAATTAAAACCGTGTGCGGGAGATCAGTGAGTCACGCAGCATGATGCCATATGGAAACTAGCCATGAGGTTGCCAGTTCCAAAATAGCCTCTGAACGTCAACAGAGGAACGATTGGCGTGTTCTGAGAGGCGCGTGGCCAGCGTGAGACTCTTGTCTGGCCGTGTAGCCATGACCTCATAACCGACGCTGCTGTCTCTTTCGGCTGCATTTAAATGTGTGAAATAGCTGGTGGCTGTCATGGGTGCCATATTTACCCATGATGCCACAGGAGGTTGACGTTTAGTAGCGGGAAAGAAGTGAAGGTTAGATTGTGGGGAAAGGGAATGAACTTGGCTGCCAGCAAAGGTGACTAGCTAGCACAAATGAGCTAAGGTAGCTGGTAAATGAAGGTATAGTAAAGATATACCTTAGTCATGGTATAATGAAAAAGTGTAATGAAGCCCTGCAACGAACAAAACAACCATGACTATTTATTGTATTAATATTGTATTCATTATTGTATGTAATATTAATAACATTATTTATACAAATATGCTATAGAAACATTATTTAATAGCTGAGGAATGTATTCTGACATCTGGATGGCACAAAACAACTCAAAATAGCCTAATTGGTAACACCACATAAATGAATTGAAGCTAGAGTAATGAGTCAGTTCCAATCATTTCAGGAGCGATTTCTAAAGTTTTTTTCACATTGGAACTTCCCATCAGTGAAGTACGAAAGTGTTTCAGCGTCACCAGTGAAACTAGAGCGTAAATACATCGGCCAATTGAGCTGACTACCACCACTCAACAACTTGCTATGGAGTTTTCTTTTACTCTCTGAGCTTTAAGAAAAGCTTTAAGAAAAAATTAAAAACGGAATGTTTGGTATAGTGGCACCCAGAGTGAGAGACATTTAACCATCTGTCACCGCATGGCATGGGGGACTAACCCTGTGATTAATGAGGTCACTGTAGATAAGCGTGTCACCGCTAAATCAAGACAGTGGATGAAAAGATGCATTCGGAGTGTTTTTGGTTTCTTTAATGATCTGCGCAATGCTCAGAAAATGCACCAACACATTTGCAGATATCCACATCACTATAAGCAAGTCAAAACTGACCAGCACAAGCATCAAATCAATACTCAGAATTTATTATATTTTTGTTAATAATAACCATTGTTATACCTTGTTTAGTTGTAGCATGTTTTTGTGTTGTTTGTAATATAGTTTTGTATTATGTACAATATAGAATAAACTCATTTTTGAAATGTGGGAGTTCTTGATCTGAATCTACAAATCCAGACCAGAATTTGGTCAGCCGGGCATTCTTGCAAAAAAAAAAAGTCAAAAATTCCTAAAATCCCCCCCTCCATCCCCCGATGAAAAGAAAAAAGCGATGTTTGTGTATGATTTATACATAACGCTGCCTTGTTCCTCACATGGGCCAGCTTCTCTGCGAAATAAGCCGATACCCAAGACTCTCGCTCTCCGACGACGACTGGTAAACAGACTGGTCCGGTCTCCTAGACAATAGAGTCTGCCTCATGCAGCCCTGCATTTCCCTGTTACCTCAATTACCTCCCATTAGCTAAATCACAGTGTTTTCTACTTAAGCTGTTTAGCAAGCCTCTTAACCTGAAATGTTTCAGGAACATTGTGAGATGGGGTGAAAGCGGTTTCTCTCGGTGCACATTAGAGCATGGCAAAGCATTGTGGGTAAACCCATTTTTGTTTTCCCAGGGTCACACAAGGTTGTCAGCATTAGTGCATCTGTCCACTGAAATGGTTAACGGTGTACCAAAAAAAAGATACCGGGGAGCGGTATCTAAACCTCAAGACCCCAGAATGCATAGATGCATAGCCACATGGGACATGCACAAATACAAACAAACGGCATTTTGGGTCTTTTTACTTTTTGAAAGTCTAGTTTAAACTCATTTGGATGGCGTTATCCATTATTTGGCTGTATTTTGTCATTGTGATCATCCAGACATCAGGGAAGATTTAAACGTAATTGGATGGGCTCAGAAACACATTTAAACACGAATAGAAAAGAAAATCTCATCGCTGCGTCCATCTTCGAGCCCAACACGCACGCAGCTCCTAAAGGGAGTTTTTTGCCCTTTTACAACTCTCGCCCGGCTAGCTTAGCCCCAAATTTTTTTTGTTGTTGTTGCAGGGCTGCATTTTAATTTTTAATAACAGTGATTTTTTTTTTTTTATCTACAATTTTTTGTGGAGTAAAGCATGCCTCTTTGCATGCCCTCTCGGATAACGGGCAGGGTTAAACTGGGAGTGTCTGGCCGGCCAAGGTTTTTTTATTTTTTTTAAATCACACGTGCTCTGAGCGACTGCGTTTGATTGACAGGATCTGCAATCAGGCTGTAATTGCCCGGGCATTTTGGACGCATGAAAGGGCAGCACCTGATTGGCCGGTCGGATCCCCTGCACCAAGCCTCCGGTCCCCGCAGAAGATAACTTTACACGAGGCCGCCTCGCCGGGTTTATTACTCGCTTATGCAACCGTGCGCGCCCACCATCGCGTGTGACAGATAGCGCTAGTAATTCAGGATAAAAGCGAACTGAAACGCCCCGACCGGCTTTTAAAGCGCCGGAGAAGGAAAGAGAGGAAGAGAGAGAGAAAGGAGATGCAGACAGATGGAGAGGGAGATTAAAAAAAAAAAAAAGCCCCTTTAAATACATAAAGCGCATGTACTGTATATGAATTTGATGGACCCTTACATAATTTGTCCACGTTCCGGGGACAGGAAATCGCGTGGTCACGGGTCTCGCAGGAAGGTAATCGGGGTGCAGTCCTAATTAACGGCATGGCAGGTTATTGCATGAAGACGTTAGAAAGTCTCAGGGTAGCTGGTCCCGCAACGCCGACGAGGCCGCCGCCTACTAGCAAGAAGGCACCTTCTGCCAGCACTGCCACGCCCGTCTTACCCAGTTCTTAAACGAGGCATCGATCACACAGCAGCGAGACAGGGAAGGTTGGAAAACTCGCGGCCGTCCTTCAACACGCATGTTAACGGGCCCGTCCCGGGACATCTCTGCCCGTGACCTTATTTACGACCTGCGCGCTCGTGCGAGTCGACCCCGGACATTGTCAGGCAGAAATGGCGGCGACTTCTAACTCGAATGCGGGGGCTTGAGTCACGCCAGGGACTTTTTGATGTCACCCCGAAATAGACATGCGGCCTTGACCCTGCAACCCCGGTCACATGACCCCAGCTGAGCGGGCAAACGGACCGTCGCGACCGATACAGAGTCCCAGACCAAACCGGGCAGACGCGTCCCCTCCCGTGTCCCCGGCGCTGGACAGGGCCCAGGCGCCGGTACAGTTTGTTACCGTCCAGGAACAGGTGAGACAATCAGAACAGGGACACAAGGCGGCGGAAGGTCGTCCTGTGCCCGGTGCCATCTGCCAGCGGGCTCGCAAGCCCACATTTCTGTGTTGCTCTGGCACCCGGCTTGCCGGCGACGCGCGCTGGATTTAGCCGGGACGGCGCGCGGCACATATCGCGGGCCGAGAGAAGGGACAGGATGATGGACAGGCGGCACGTCCTGTTCTGCCCCTTGGCAGGCGCTATTGTTTCGGCATGTCTGTTTTATCTAATTGAGGTGGGGGGGGGGGGACGCCGGGACGAGCACGGTGTCTTCTTTGGGCTTGTGATGTAACGCACACCCCGGGTCACCTCGCACGCAGCCACTGGCCAGAACAAAGCTGATGTCGCTTTCAGATCGGCCGTGAGGTCACCCCGGTTCCACCGCCCGGGTGCCGGTAAATACGGAAAGGAGCGCACGGAATTCAAAAACAAGGCACCTGTCACCCGACACCACATATCCTCAGGTATCCGTGACAACAGGATTCCACTGCCCTGCCCCCCCCGTTCACTTTTCCACTCTTTCCACGTATCTAATGCCCTCCCCATCAGCACTTTCTCTTTCCCTTTTTCCGCTCCCTCTCTCCGTTCCGGCTTACAGCGGGCCGGGATGGGCCGGGGGGGCCGTGGCTGACGTCACTTGTTTACAATCTTCCAGGTCAGCTCTCTCCTTCCCTCCCCGTTGGTGGCACTTGTGCGGTTACGTAACCCACGGAGTGGAGGCGCGCTTCGTTGCGGGTGAAATGCGGGCCTGCTGCTCGGTGACGATGCTGTGGCAGCGAGCGCGGAGATGTGTGGGAGTGATGATGGCTGCTGTCGGTGCCTGGGCTTCCTCTCTCTCTCTCTCTCTCGTCCCCTGACCAGAGCTCCGCTGCACAAGAGATGTAAACAACTCAGCCTGGCGTGTGACACAGTTCCTACTGCGCAGTTCCCTTCCGCCCGGCGTCCCCATTCGCCGGAGCAGGAGGCGGCGGCCCCTGCTGGCCACGCATGCAACCTGTCCTGGGTGTTTTCCAGCATTTTCCACCGTGTAAACACTCCGGGCTGTTTCTTCTGTCCCTTTCCCGGAGACACCTGAAGCCTCTGAGTGACGTAGCTCACTTTCAGACATAACTGATGATCTTGGGGTGGGGAAAATGGGATGGGTTATCGTGGCTAAATTACAGACATTAATGTTACATTTACATTTACAGCATTTACAGACACTCAGGGTTAAGTGTCTTGCTCAGGGACACAATGGTAGTAAGTGGGATTTGAACCTGGGTCTTCTGGTTCATAGGCGAGTGTGTTACCCCACTAGTATACTACCTGCAGATAGAAGGATAAAATGTTTTAGCAAGCGGTTTTAAATCTGTTCTAAAAGATCGTGGCCTCTGTGTTTGCATTATTGTTCCCTAAAATAGGCTACATATTCTACGATATAAGCACCCTAAACACACTTACAACAAACACTGTGCACTGTAACACACTGTAAGATATTCTGGTGAGACCTGGGAGGGCTTTTGTGCCCCGTGACTGAATTCCAGTGGATCTCAAGCCCCTTTCGTGCGACGGCAGGGAAATGATCCACCCAGTGTTTTTCTTCTTCTCCTCCTGCTGATGGAGCAAAATCCCTCAGTAAGGATGAGAGGGAGGCGGGAGGGCCGCACGTGATCATGATTCATGGGAATTAGTCATGTTTCCGAGAAGAACTTTCTAAATGTATGAAATTATGTGTGTTTTGAAGCATGCCTTAATGTATTAATGTCACATTAAATAATTTAGCGAAATGAACACAGCATGACTGTGCAATCATTAAACATTTACTACATTAGTGTGTTACCAAAATAAACCAAAACTCGGTGGATGTGTGTAGTTTGTGGTAATATAGAGAGGGGGGCGTTAATAATAAAGAGTCTCAACTGCCTGCTCTTTTATCCACTATTTAAGTAGTTAATTAAACTAATTCACATAAAGCACAGGCCAGAAGTTTGGACCGACCTTCTCATTCAAAGTGTTTTCTTTATTTTCATGACCATTTACGTTGGTAGATTCTCACTGAAGGCATCAAAACTATGAATGAACACATGTGGAGTTATGTACTTAACAAAAAAAAGGTGAAATAAGTGAAAACATGTTTTATATTCTAGTTTCTTTGCTCTGATTACTGCTTTGCACACTCTTTGGCATTCTCTTGATGAGCTTCAAGAGGTCGTCACCTGAAATGGTTTTCCAACAGTCTTGAAGGAGTTCCCAGAGGTGTTTAGCACTTGTTGGGGTCCAGCTCACCCCAAACCATCTGGATTGGGTTCAGGTCCGGTGACTGTGGAGGTCAGGTCTCCACTTTTTGTTAAGTACATAACTCCACATGTTCATTCATAGTTTTGATGTCTTCAGTGAGAATCTACCAAAGTAAATGGTCATGAAAATAAAGAAAACATATTGAATGATAAGGTGGGTCCAAACTTCTACTTATTATGTACTGTTCATAATAAGTAGAACTATACAGTTAGTTTTTCCGAAAGTCTACCTCGCTATGACGAGCCATTCGAGGCATTATGAAACATTCCAGCGCCATCTTCAGGATTTTGCGATCCTTTATATTCCTTAACTTATCGTTTTATTACAGTATTTGATTGGGACGGCTGTACAGAGCAATTTTTTTTTAAATATACAAAAACATCACTCACAGTGTTACACAGTTCAGCTGCCGCTCGTTGAACAGTTTAACTGAACGGCAGATTTTCGTTCCGCGCTTTGTTTCCGGGGGGCGCGTTTTACTGCCGGTTCCCGCCCCAAACACGGAAGTGAGTCGGCGCCTCAACAAGCATGGCGGCGGACGAGAGCCTTCGGAAATCGAGCGACTTTTAAACTCCTGTTGTTTTTTTATATATATTTTTTTAAACCCCGGTGAAGGTATGGCAGTTTTGATTTTGTTTGGACCGTTTCTTTTGAAGCGTTTAGTTCCAAACGTTTCTTTCGAATACTTAATACTGAAATCAATACTACATATTGTGACATTATTTTGATTTCTTTACAACACATTTGTATGTGATCTATTTAGCGCTTTTAGTGCTATTCTAGAAATTAAATTCTCCAGCGTTCTACCGCCAGTCTCATCAAAGCAAGAAGGTCATGTCTGGACCTGCTCTCTCGTATCCACCTTCTGTTTACTTTGTTCTGAATGTCGAACTTATGGTCACTTATGCTGAATAGTAATAACAGTACAGATAAGTATTCTCCGTCGGTTGACATGGGTAAAATAACCACCTCCCTTTACCTTTAGCTGTCGTTTAAATCCGTCTACGTCAGTTTGCAAAGTAGCACTTCACGCAGATTGCCTACTCTATGGCATTGTTTAGAATTGTAATATCTATAATATATTTTCCTGTATATTTATTATCTTAGTTTCATCCATTGTTAAATTTTTCTTTACTCAAACTTTATTGCAGAGTCTCGTGACTGCTTCTGTATACATTTCAAGACTTCTATTGCTGTCTATGTGAAAAATATCAGATAAATATCAGATAATCACCTACACAAGCATTAAATGTATTAAAAATATTATTGCTAAAGCACTGTAACGTTCAGAATCATACCACAGGTATAATACAGGTATTGATGTTTGATATGCTTAGTTTACGACTACTGTAAGTAGTGAAAGTGAAGTGATTGTCATTGTGAAACACTGCAGCAACATGTCCTCTGCTCTTAACCATCACCCTTGGTGTGTGTGGGGATGGTACTTTGCTCAGTGGCACCTCAGTTGCACCTTGGCGGATTGGGATTCGAACCGGCAACCTTCTGATTACGCTTCCTTAACCGCTAGGCCACCACTGCCCCCAAATAATAATCATCATCATCATAAGGATAATAATGTGTGTAAATACTGGTGGTTATATAATCTCTCTTGCAGCCCACCCATCATAGTTTTTCATTCTGGAATATAAATAATTTAACAATATATTATTATTATTTATTACCATTTTATTTTAAACATGCTTATTAATTCAGTTTTAATTTTATTTTTTTAGAGGATCATCCTAAGCATGGAAGGAGCCTCAAAAGGAGAATCTGGGTCTCAGAGCTCAGTTGCTGCTCAAGTCCCATTTCTTCACTTGTGCACAACCCTAGAGAGGATTCAGAAGGCAAAAATGCGCCCGGATAAGGCAAAAATTCTCAGAGATTTCATTGATTCTTGGAGAAAATTCCATGGCGCCCTTCACAAAGACGACACCAACACCACCGACTCCTTCTACCCTGCTATGCGGCTCATTGTGCCCCCCTTTGAAAGGGAGAGAATGGCCTACGGAATCAAGGAAAGCATGCTGGCAAAGCTCTACCTTGACGTTTTGGGTCTACCAAAGAATGGACCAGAGGCCAACAAACTTCTTAACTACCGTGCACCCACGACATCCCAGGGAGAAGCCGGGGACTTTGCCGGAATGGCTTACTTTGTCCTGAAGAAAAGGTGCACAAGTCAGGGAAATTTGTCCATCAAAGAGGTGAATGACTTTCTGGACTCTGTTGCCATCCACAATGCCAGCAAGCAGAAGGAGCAGGTGAAGAAGAACCTCCTGCACCTCATCACGCACAGTACAGCTCTGGAGCAGAAGTGGCTGATCCGCATGGTACTGAAGGACATGAAGCTCGGCATCAGCAAGGAAACGGTCCTTCAGGTTTTCCACCCGGACGCCGCCGAGCTCTACAACGTCTCCACCGACTTGAGCAAAGTGTGCCAGCAGCTCCACGACCCGACCGTGTCGCTCAGTGAGGTTTCCATAGGTCTCTTCTCTGCATTCAAGCCCATGCTGGCCGCGGTCGGCAACATCCGTCAGGTGGAGAAACAGATGGGGAATAATGCATTTTTCATCGAGACCAAACTGGACGGCGAACGCATTCAGCTGCACAAGGATGGTGACGTCTACAAGTACTACACCCGCAACTCTTTTGAATACTCTCAGCAGTTTGGCTCCTCGCCTCTAGAGGGCTCCCTGACCCCTCACATTCACAAGGTCTTCAAGCCCCATGTGGTTAACTGCATCCTGGACGGGGAAATGATGGCCTACAACCCAACAACCGAGGCGTTCATGCAGAAAGGAAGCAAGTTTGATATCAAGAGGTTGATGGAGGACTCTGAGGTGCAGACCTGCTTTTGTGTGTTTGATGTACTGTTAGTCAATGACAAGAAGTTTGCAAACGAGCCACTGAAGAAGCGCTACGAGACCCTCCAGACCGTGTTTACACCGGTGAAGGGCCGGATCCAACTGGTGCCAAAAGTAGAAGCTCAAATCATGCAGGATGTGGTGAGGGCGCTCAATGAGGCTATAGACAGCCGTGAGGAAGGGATCATGGTCAAAGACCCCATGTCCATCTACAAACCCGACAAACGCGGGGAAGGCTGGCTGAAGATCAAGCCAGAGTATGTCGACGGCTTGATGGATGAGTTAGACCTTCTGATTGTTGGGGGCTACTGGGGCAAAGGCAGACGCGGGGGGATGATGTCGCACTTTTTGTGCGCGGTGGCCGAGTCACCGCCCCCGGGCGAGAAGCCCTCCGTCTTCCACACCATTTGCCGCATCGGCTCCGGCTACACCATGAAGGAGCTCTACGACCTGGGCCTGAAGCTGGCCAAGCACTGGAAGGTCTATCGCAAGAACGACCCTCCAGCCGCCGTCTTGTGTGGGACGGAGAAGCCAGAGGTGTACATTGAGCCGCGCAACTCGGTCATCGTTCAGGTGAAAGCGGCGGAAATCGTGGGAAGCGATATGTACCATACCGACTGCACCCTGCGCTTCCCCCGCATCGAGAGGATCCGCGAGGACAAGCAGTGGCACCAGTGCATGACCCTGGCTGAGCTCAACCAGTTCCGGTATAAGGCTTCCGGGAAGCTGGCTTCCAGGCACCTTCAAATCCAGGAGGACCAGGTCGACAAGAAAAAGCGGAAGCTCGCACCCAGGCCGAAGAAAACCATCGGCGTTGTAGACCACTTCAAGTCCCAAGACCTTTCGGCTGTGACCAAGGAGACCGACATGTTCGAGGACGTGGAGTTTTGCGTGATCAGTGGCACCGACCGGCATTCGAAGGCTGAACTGGAAAAGGGCGTGGCGCGGTGCGGCGGAATTGTGGTGCAGAACCCGGGTAGGGACACCTACTGCGTAGTTGCAGGCAAAGAGAACATGCGAGTGAAGAACCTGGTCTCATCTGACCTGCACGACGTGGTGTGGGCCACCTGGCTACTTGAGTGCCTCGACAGGAAACAGGTGGTGCCGTGGCAACCGCGGCACATGATTCACATGTCCCCCTCAACGCGGGAGCATTTCGCTCAGGAGTACGACCGCTACGGCGACAGCTACTTTGTGGACGCGGACGCGCAGCAGTTGATGGAGGTCTTTGGCAGGATCCCCGAGCCAGGTCAGGGGTCGCTAGACGTCGGTAGTCTGGAGCAGCGGTACGGCTGGGATGACCTGCCAACCAGCATGTTCCGACCATACACGGCTTTCCTGGACCGCTGCAGTGACATCGGAGACCCCAGGAGCATTATCCCAGGGACCAGCTTGGACACGCGAGGGTTGGAATTCCGCTTTCATGGCGGCACGGTGGCGGAGAAGCTCCAGGAAGGCGTCTCCCACGTTCTGGTGTGCGAGGAGACTAGGCTGCTGGACCTGAAGACCCTCAGGCGGCTGTTTAAGAGGAAGTTTAAGATAGTTAAAGAGGAGTGGGTGAGGGACTCAGTAGCAGCGGGGCACTTGAAGAATGACAATGAATACCTGGTGTGAGTTTACAGTTTACCACAGTGACAAGTATCACCTTTTTTATAGCAAAAAAAATTCAATTTCAAATAGCAATTTATTGGGTTTTAATGGTATGTAAGTTATTTTATGGTTTCCTCTTTTAAACAAAGATACTTTTCATTGTGATGGTTTTTTTAATCTGTGGAAGATGCTGGATTTATTAAATGTTATTGAAATTAATATTTGATGTTTTTGCTGTTCAAAATAAATATTAATGACCTTTATAAAACTTGTGCCTATGTTGGTGTGCAGTTTAAAAGCTCCTATGTGATTAGCTCCTCATCATACAGAGATTTTTATTTATTTATTAATTTTTTTACAAACTTCTGCAGCAGCCTTATTAAATGAGGGAAGTTAATGCAATAACTTTCTTAATTATTTGGATAGCAGGGCACTTCTGTGTCAAACTGTGTAGCAAATCCAAAGAACGATGGTAAAGCAGAAGAGAGAGAAAATGTAGATGGGGGGTCAAGCTCTTAATTAAGGGCTTCCCAGAAGCACGAGGGAAAGAAGGGCTGAAATGAGCTTTTGAAGCAGAGCATGTTCCCTTGCAGTATGCGGACATGGCCTAAGCTCACGTTATATTTTACACATGCTCATCAAGGCACCTAATACAAGCCTGCCTAAATGAAACCCTGTAAAATAAATTGAATTAGACATGCCTGCCTTATGCCCACAGTTGGTCAGCCTGACCAGTGGACCAACACTTAAAAACACAAAAGGACATGGCAACAATTTGGTTATGCTCAGCCAAATAGTGTAGGGTGGTCGTAGCCTAGAGGGTAACACACTCGCCTATGAACCAGAAGGTTCAAATCCCACTTACTACCATTGTGTGCCTGAGCAAGACACTTAACCCCAAGTTGCTCCAGGGGGACTGTCCCTGTAACTACTGATTGTAAGTCGCTCTGGATAAGGATGTCTGATAAATGCTGTAAATGTAAATGTGTGTGTTTCCTTGACTGTCAGCTACTGACAGACCTGTGGGCATTATCACGCGAATGGTGGCAAGCGGGACCCCCCAACACCCGAGGTGCGCTCCTCTAACTGAAAGGTTCCTGTCTTGCGAAAGGGCGCACTGGTATCAGGAGAGGGCCTCTGCTGCGCGTGGCCTTTACAGGTTCCCCGCGCCGCGCTGACCTCGGATGGGCCCTAGGTGGTGCCACCTACACTGATCACAATCACCCGCCTGAGGACCACCGCCCAAAACAAACGAGATGATAGTTCCTATGTTTCCGTCTTCTGAAAGTAATGTCTGTGGAAACCAGAGGAAAATGTTTCTGGGGATCCCCCCCCCCCCCTCCCGTTGGCTGAGTCTGAAGCTTCATCAATCAGTAATTGGCCGTATCTATCGAGCAAAGAAGCGAGGGGTTCGGCGTGGGGATAAATGGCTGTGAAATTGCGGCGTGTTTTTGACAGAACTGAGGAGCCCCCCCGGTGGGAGCCAGCAGACGTTTCCTAATAAAGGGTAAATCTGCATTGCAAATAAGAGCGGCGCTGCTCCGGGGCGGCAGCGCTGTAGCCCCGAGTGCCCGGGCGAGATCTATTATTACACATCACCCCGAAAATATCAGTGTGTCTTCTACACACACACACACACAGAGAGAGAGAGAGAGAGAGTGCTCAAAAAAAAAAGTTCAGCCACATCCAGAGGTCCTTGCTTTCATCGTCCAAGCGGACATTCCGCCTCTGGGACAAAAAAAAAAAAAAAGGACTTGTGTTCCTGCCCTTGAAAGTTTATCAAGGGAGTGTCAAAAAGCATCAAATCTCTTCCCCAGTGTGGCTGGTCCACCTTTCATAGGGTGGCGGGACCCTTCAAGTCGGGCCGCGGCGCTGCATGCAAATCCAAGCCGTCGGCGTTGGCGGAATCTCTCCGGTTGTCCACAGTCCATCAGATCTGAGACAGGGTCTAACCTGATTTCAATCCATTTGTCCATAGAAGATCTTGTTGGAAGGCGGCAGTGTGTTCCGCAGTTTCTTAAAATGAAGAATCATCAAAGAATACGTTGTTAAATGTTACATTTCCGGTGGGCGGTGGCGGCCTAGCGGTTAAGGAAGCGGCCCCGTAATCAGAAGGTTGCCGGTTCGAATCCCGATCCGCCAGGGTGCCACTGAGGTGCCACTGAGCAAAGCACCGTCCCCACACACTGCTCCCTGGGGGCCTGTCATGGCTGCCCACTGCTCACTCAGGGTGATGGGTTAAATGCAGAGGACAAATTTCACTGTGTGTGCTGTGCTGCTGTGTATTACATGTGACAATCACTTCACTTTCACTTTAAATTGTTAAATCTGTTGCCTTCCACACGAAACATGCACTGGGTGATTATATAATAACGCAGGATAAGGGTTTTACGAAACGTGTCCTCTGCATTTAAGCATCACCCTTGGTGAGCAGTGGGCAGCGTGTGGGGACCAGTCAGTGGCACCTTGGCGAATCGGGATTCAAACCCGCAACCCCTCCGGTTACGAGTCCACCTCCTTACCTGCTAGGACTTCGCTGTCCAATAAAATCCCTTTGAGCGTGTGGATTTTTCCGCGATTCAGCCCCCTCGTTGCCGCTGTTCCCAAGCCGCCTCAGCCATGGCCTCTGCTTATCTCTCCTGTCCGACGATAACTTTAACCAGATTAAAGCCCATTTGCACTGAGCTAATAATTAAAGCCATTCCTGTCAGAAAAAGGGTCTCATTTGGAATTGACTTCCGGCAGAGCTGTCCACCCCACCGCCCGCCCTGCGCAAAAACGTGCACCTGTTAAGAGACAAAGACATGTGAGTTACTGTCCCACTGGCACCAGGGATTTATTCAGGGTGTACGTGACTCTGTGTGTGTGTGTGTGTGTTCGTGTCGTTTTGCACTGCATTGCTTCGCACACACACACACACACACACACTCACACGGACACACACTTCGCACACCGAGATGACCGCATTGCTGCTATAATTCAGTACAACAGTCTCGGCTCTCGCAACGCATTGATTTAACGGAGCTATTTTTGGCAGCAGCAGCAGCTAAACAGAGGCGCGGGCCTGACACCCACCCCCACGTCCTTCCGTCAGGCGCTGCAGATGAGATTTAAAGTGAGTGTTTTTTAATCTAGTTGCTGTAAGCTGCTCGAGATCATTCAGCTGCTGGAATCATACGGGAGGGAAGCTCGTGTCAGCGGCTGAGCAGTCAACGCTTCCTGAATGTGTGTTTCCATGCACTGTGTGTGTGTGTGTGTGGAAAAGGCCGCAGGTTGTTCTACCTGGGTACGTTCTTATGAGTTTTAATTATTCCACTCTTCAGAAAATGACTATGCGCCAGTAGAAAATTGAGAATAATTCACTTAATATGGGGCAGGCGTCTCAGTCCGGCCCGTTCCTGATCACGCTGTAGCAGGTGAAGTGACAAAGGCCGAAGAAAAGCGTCCCAACAGCAGTCCTGAGTTGGACGAAGCAGCTTACGAAGGTCCAACAGCCCCCAAATCTCCAGTTTGAGTCTCAAGCTGTTAACGGTGCGTGTTCGGCGAAAGGTCAGATCTTTGAACCTGCTCTGAACTGCATGTGTTTTTGGCCCACTGAAGCTCCTGGGACAAAACAACTGGATCTTACACACAAAAAATAATGGGTTCGGAAGGCCTGGTGATGTGCCACATGCCCTGAGAATGAGCATAATGATGTCACATACTCGGTATATATAGCGTTTTATTGCTAATACATCAGCGCTCATAACTTGGCAGGTCCAGTGGAGTGGGGAGATGTGACGTATTCTTCACAACAAGTCAGACGTTTTCAAAATCCGAATTCTCTTTCGATGAACTCGATGAAGCGGAACCGCAGAATGCCGCGCGAGGCTCAGTAAAGGCCTTTTTCTTTCATAATAAGCAGCACAGCACATTTACATTTACAGCATTTATCAGACGCCCTTATCCAGAGCGACTTACACTCAGTAGTTACAGGGACAGTCTCCCTGGAGACACTCAGGGTTAAGTGTCTTGCTCAGGGACACAATGGTAGTAAGTGGGATTCGAACCCGGGTCTTCTGGTTCCACTAGGCTACTACCACCCTCGCTCTTGCACGAAGCAAGAGCATAAAAAAACCCCACTACCTGGTCCGATGCTTCTGCCTCGGCGCCGCCTGACGTCTGACTCGTCTTAATGAGCCGTGATTAGATGTCGTATCGCAACGCCGGCTCATCAGCGCGGCGTTGGGGCTTCTCTTCCCGTCCCGTTCAGCCTCCCGAGTGATTGGTACGCCGTGGGCCGCCGGATGAGCGCACGCGGTCAGCAGGCCGCTCCCCGGGTCAAGTCCCCAGGTCAAACTTCACCGTGCCAAGAAGAGAAAAAAAAAAAAAAAAAAAAGACAGATTTGGGTTTCAAGCGAAGAGAGATCGATCAGAAATAAAAAAGCCGGCGAGGTGACGGCGGAAGATCGCGTCTCTGCTAATTGAGTTTAAAGCCGCGCGGTTGTGCTTGGCGGCGCGGTTTAATACGGCATTCCTTTTCTTCGGAGACAGTAAATTTTATGGATCAGTCAATCGATCTGTAATTGCACGAGTGCGCGACTTTCATCCATCTTGGCGGCGGAGCATTGATTTAAGGTCTGTCCATTTTTTTTATTTTTTTTTAAATACAGCGACCTCGCTCATTAAAATGGCTTTTTGAACGATCTTCCGACTGAACGCGGCAGTTAGTGAGGGAAAGGGGCAATTGATGTTGAGGAAAGATACTTGTAGGAGATCAGAAATGTGGAACGCTTTGATGAGGGCAGGAGGCACGACAGGAACATCATTTTATTTAACAGGGAACAGAATAAAAACTTAAACTGGACAGAGGTCCAGTTTGCCAGAGACAAATCAAGTTCTTATGCACACACATGTTTTAAAGTGAAGTGATTGTCACATGTGATACACAGCAGCAGCACACGGTGCACACAGTGAAATGTGTCCTCTGCATTTAACCCATCACCCTTAGTGAGCAGTGGGCAGCCATGACAGGCGCCCGGGGAACAGTGTGTGGGGACGGTGTGCAGACTGGGATTCGAACCGGGAACCTTCTGATTACGGGGCCACTTCCTTACCCGCCAGGCCACCACTACCCCCATAACTAGACACACGTGGAATGAACAATTAAGACTTTGACGCAATAAAGATGTGCACCATAAGGAGATAATGGTCTGAATCGCGAGAAATTCTAACTTAAACTTTCAGCCCTGAAGAGACAGTGTAATGACTTCCCATATAAAAAATCTGGTTATCTCTGTTAACACTGAGACAGTTTATAGCTACAGGAAACCATTTGTCAACTGCATTTAGAAAAAGAATCGGTGTTGTTTTAGGATTGAATTCTCATAATACCTGACAAGAGAGGACCACGGTGTGTTATTTGCTTATTAGCTGATTCTGCTCCGAAAGTGAGGTGATTGTCATTGTGAGACACTGCAGTGCAGCACACGGTGACACAGCGAAATGTGTCCTCTGCTTTTAACCATCACCCTTGGTGAGCAGTGGGAACCATTTAAAATCCTCAGAAACTCCCAGAAAAAAAAAAAAAACTGGAGAATTTCATGTCAGGCCATATCAGCACAAAAGTCATTAATAAGTAATGTTTTTTAATAGTGTAATTACAGTGTAATAACTACAAACAGTGGCATGGAACAGCCCTGTTCGAGCTGCTCCTGTGGGGTATTTTGAACTTGTGAGAGTGGCTGGCTTCGTGTATTCGGCAGAACGAACAATTCTCGCCATGTAAATGTCTCTGCCGTGGCGTCGGTGTAATTTTAGATCAAAGATCATCCGTGAGCCGGCGCGCACACGCTGAGCGACTCGCCTGCGCACATTATCCACGTTCGACCAGACAACAGAGCGGAGGGCAGCCCGGCTCGCTCCTCCCGTCCTCGGGGCCCAGCGGGGCGCGGGCGGGGCGCCAGCGAGTGGTCACATGGAGGGGGGGGGCGAGAGAGACGGCCCCAGGAGGCTTCCCCGCTGGGTGCAGGAGCCCTCGGCGTGCCACTTCAAGATGGCATGGGAGTCGCCGGTCGTTTTGGGGCGTCGTTTGCTGCTGACTCACGGCCGATAAACGCCGGCTTTATACCTTACGCAGGCATCACAGCACTTATCTCCCCTTTTATTCTTGCCCCTCGGAAAGAGTGTTCCCCGATCCATTTCCCTCCTTTTTATTTTACCGCGGTACAGCGGATACGCTGAAGGGAATAAGGATAATCGCCGCGGCCGCAACAGCCAATAACAGGCCCCGCTTCCCTGTAAGGTGTCGGAAAGATAAAGAGGAACGCCGGGGCTGAGGCACGGAGAGGCGCCACACGTTCCCCTCTCTCTCACTCTACGCTCCGGCCATTACGCCGTCCTTTTTCAGGCCGATAAAAGGACCTCCCTCTTTGATGGCCGGGGAGGGGAGGGGAGAGTGGAGGTGGCGGACGCCCCCTTGATTGGATTCAGGAAACCTGGGCCGAAAGGATGGGCGAAAAATCAGCCGACGTGATGATGCCTCGCTCCGTCCCTCCCTCCCTCCCGCTTTCAGGTGTGATGTTGGTCTGAAAAAAGGAACGGTCGGGGTCAGTCGGTAATCCTGACATTTTAGTACACTTTTAACCTAAATTTCAAGGCTATTCGAGGCTCTTTTCTTTTTTTTTTTAAGCGATGTGAGTATTTCAATATTTCAGAATGTATGTCTCTTTTCTAGTGTGTACCTGGTCCCTTGTTGGCAGGTGTGCTCCGCCTTAATGGTGGCGGTGCAAATGCATGATATGGGCAGTGGTGGCTGAGCAGGTAAGGAAGCGGACCTGTAATCAAAGGGTGGCGGGTTCAAATCCCAAACTGCCAAGGTACCGTCCCCACGCACTGCTCCCGGGGCGCCTTTCATGGCTGCCCACTGCTCACCAAGAATGATGTGTTAAACGCAGAGGTCACATTTTGATATGTTGTCTTCATTTCAGTTTCAGTCTACTCTTTGCATCATAGTTTTTGTTAGTCTTAGTCACGCACATACTCATTTCAGTCAAGTTTCATTCGACTAAGAGTCTGAGCATTTGTCATATTGTAGTCAGAGTTATCCATGATCATTTTACCCTGGTTTTAGTCAATGAAAATTGTATTTTGGTCTCTTTGTTAAGTAATGCATTTCTATTTAACCCAGTCAATTTAGTACAAGTACCTTAGTAGAGAAGACAAAAACAGCATTCTCTTTTAGTCAAACCCCTTTCACAATTGAAACAAGGTTATCTTATTATTATATTGTTGCTACTTTATTGACTCCAGAAAAATCTATTCTAGTGGCCGCATTTCTCCACACATATTGTTTCCTTTTTCCACTTCATTGTAAAGACAGTGCGTCCAAATGTTGCTTTGCCCAGCCATCTTCTAACCCACCACCGTATATCTGTGGCCCACCACAAGCATTCTGAAATATAAATAATGCGCGAATGGAAACTGAAGAAGTGACACAGAAACAGAAATACTAAATAAAAATAATGACGCAAATAGACAAAAAGAAATAATGAATGAAGAGACAAAAATGAAGAGACATTTTAGTTTCGTTTTTTTTTTTTGCAAACCACATTTAGTCTCGTTTTTATTCATCAACAATATTACATGATATATTTCATTATAATCATCGTCACTTCTAGCTTCAGTATCGTCATAAAGTTCGTTGACGAAGATATTTTGACACAAATTTCGTTGGCGAAAATGACACTACTGTTCTTGCTGTTTATCATAATGACTGTTAATCAGATCTTCTCAGGGGCCTCCTTCCATCTCGGGGCCCCAGGCATTAGGTTGCTTTGTCTATCCTGCTGCAAAGGCCCTGTCGTGGGGGGGGATGCATCCCTTACAATATTATATATTCCCTACAACAATAATTGCATACGACAAGCTGCATACTGTGCGACTGTATACGGTCATGGTCATATGCGTAGAGAATCAGCACTGGCAATAAAAAAAACCCTACATTTCCTGGGACAGGACAACACCCTATCAAATTTATTAATTTCCAAATCAAGCCGGCACTCTCGCACCCCACCCCCTTCGCTTTTAACGACTGCATGACTCAAGCTGCTTAAATATTGTCAGTGACCCAGAAAAAGCGCGGAGACTTTGACGTTTCATAGTTTAAAAATGTTCAAGTTCCTACAACGGCCTTCGGAACGTAATAAACCGTTCCGCACGAGGTCTCACGTTTTATCTGCATGTTGTGAGCGGTTTGCGTGCGGTGCTCCCGCACCAACATTCACACGCGCACACGCAAAGAGGGTAAACAGGTTCCCCGGTCCCTGCTGTGCGCCACATGGCCCACGAGTTGTAGCCGCAGCATCCATTATTGCGCAAAGCGTGACACACGATGCACATTCTCACCCGAACGGCGCTCACAAGGCCGCCCCGCCGCCGATAAAGCTGCCGGATAGGAGCGCGACAGAAGCCTACCTTGGGCTGGCCAGGTTGGCACACTTCTGGTTGTTTATTAAAAGGCCGGCGAGGGTGTGGGCCAACACATATGTTGTGCATTAGACACCTCCGACGTGTCAAAAACCATGTCAACGCACGCTGCGATTGCGCCTCGCTCTTCCTCCTCCTCCAGCCTCCATTTATAATGCGCTTTTTTTTTTTTGTTGGAGTTACTGTGTGTGTGTGTGTGTAGAGGCACACATGCGTCGCGCTCCATATGGCTCTGAACTGCGAGACAAAGTGGAGACACGGGCCGACCCGGCGAGTGAAAACGAGCGCCTGATCGGGGCCCTCACACGTCCCCGCACACCAGGGCGCCACGAAACGAGCCGGGCTTTACTCGCTACACAGTCCTACGGCGGGGCGGCGGTATAATTGGAAGCCAGTATTACTCAGAGGCTCGCGAGGGGATGAGGTTCGGCCTCTTTTTTTTCCGTCTCAGCGTGGCACGGCATCCATTATTTCGCTCCCCAAAGCGCCACTGTCCTCAAACGAAGGGGATCGGGTTTTTTTTTTTTTTTTTTTTCAAAATTTCTGCCATGGCCCAAAATCGTTAGCCAAAAAAATGAAGGAAGAAAGAAAGAAAGAAAGAAAAATGCAACGTGGACCAGTTCCACACCAACCAATTAGATGGTCTGTAGATGTCTGTAGATGTCGTGGAGGAGAAGACGGGCTCCCGGGTTTATCTTCTCAGGCCGCTGCATTCCGGCCGATTATTTCCTCTCGCTGGGATGCAGCATTCGGGCGGGCCTGTGTGCGGGTGGGTGAACATGAAGAATTGCACCGTTCGGCCTCTTCGCGGGATTGTCACCGAGGCAGGGACAGCCACCGAAGGCCATGCGGCTGACGGTGAAACTCACAGATGCCTCTGGAATTTCCGAAACTCCTGAAACACGACATGTCCAACACATAAAAACACATAAAAACATGCTACTTACATTCAATCTACCGTAAGATGATTTGGTTTGATTTTGCTGATTATGGCTGAATATGTCACATTAATAGAATTTCACCAACAGTGAAATCAAGAAGGATTCACAATGGTCCACAAAGTGTCCAAGTTCCGAAAGGTGTCTTCAGGTTTGCCTTTCACCTTTCCCAATTCTCTGAGTTGCATGCATAAATTTAGGTCGTTATAGTGGATTCATATTGTTGGTTTTATGCTTGACCCTTCAGGTGGGGTGCAGTAATGCTCCCGAGATATATCAAAGTCAAAGCAAATGGAAAATTGCAAATGGCATACATTTACCAGACGCCCTTATCCAGAGTGACTTACAATCAGTAGGTACAGGGACAGTCCCCCTCTGGAGACACTTAGGGACACAATGGTAGTACGTGGGGTTTATACCTGGGTCTTCTGGTTCATAGGCGAGTGTGTTACCCACTAGGCTACACATGCACCGACACATATAGTGCAGGTCGAGACAAACCAGGCGGACAAGTAGCAGCAATATGACATATATCAGTGCATGGATGTAAAGGGCGTCTGATAAATGCTGTAAATGTATTCAGTATATTGTGTATATGATATAATAATGAGAGTAGTGGTGATATGATATGATAATAACACAGCAGCACAGTGTGACTGCATATATGTTATGTGGATGACTGTGAATTGTCTTTCCTGTAGTCGTTTCCAGTCACCCACTAAGACTCCTGTGTTACAATTTTTGGAAAAAGCCCCAAAACCATCGACGTGTCTCTGTACTTTCATGCCGTCTGTCATTGGAGGGTGACGAGTATGATTTAGGAATGGCATAAAAAGGCCAAGCTCCGGGACTCCATAAGATTTAGTGGTGGATCTTTTAGTTGGCTAGATTTCATATGTTGGGATTTAATTTACCAGGCAAAGGACAAAAGACCGGGTAGCAATTAAAATCCCGAGAGGAAGTGGGAACAGTAACACAGGCAATAAAGTGCAACACGACAGTAAAATGCATTAACATTTACATTTACAGCATTTCTCAGACGCCCTTATCCTGAGCGACTTACAATCAGTAGTTACAGGGACAGTCCCCCCCTGGAGACACTCAGGGTTAAGTGTCTTGATCAGGGACATGATGGTAGTAGGTGGGGTTTGAACCTGGGAGTTCTGGTTCATAGGCGAGTGCGTTACCCCACTAGGCTACTACCACCCTAAAATGCATGATTTTGGGGCTGCAAATCCTGGTCTACAACAGTACGGCCGGATTTCTTTTATTTTGTCGTGTTTACAGACGATCGAAGAAAATCTACGCGCCCGTATTTGATGGCCACCGACGCACTTTTCGACGCGGGCGACCTGTTGGCGGGCGTCTCGTCGCCCCTCCTCCCGCATCAATATTTATCGCCGGGGAATGACGCCCGAAAAAAAAAAGAAAAGAAAGAAACGTAAAGTGCCCGTCGGCCGCGGACATGGGACCGAGATGACCGCGATTCGCGGGGGAGCGCATCGTCGCCGGCACCGACGCGCCCTGACGCGGAAGCGAACCGCGGCGTGTTGAGACGACGTCGTCTCTCTCTCTCTCTCTCTCTCTCTCTCTCTCCCTCCCTCCCTCTCTCTTTTTTTTTTTTTTTTTTTTTTTTTGGAACCGGCTGGAGCTCCGCCGACAGCGGCTCTCCGCGCAGGGCGCCCGCGGAGCAGCGACGTGTTGCTGCGGACGGCGACGCGCCGAGCACGGGGGGAGCCCCCGCGATGCGCGCCGCGACCCCCGCGCAGCCCGTGGACGAGGCGAGCCGGCAGCGTTTGGCGGAGGGAGGGGGGCCGGGGCGGGCGTGAGGAGCCGCGCGTCGATGACCATTGTGGCAGAGGAGCCCCGGCGGTGGAGTCGGTCCGCGCCGCGCCTTCCCGAAATATGACCCGGGGCGCCGGGACGCGTCGGCAGCGAGACGACCGCCTCGCCATCCGCTTCGCGCCCCGCCTGAGCGAGAAGCCCTGCACCGACTCGGAGAGGGCCCAGCGATGGCGACTGTCCTTGGCGTCCCTGCTCTTCCTCACCGTCCTGCTCTCTGACCATCTGTGGCTCTGCGCCGAGGCCAAGCTGACCGGGACGCGCGACGAGCGGCCGCACGGCGGCCCCGGCCCCGGCCCCCGGGGGAACCCCGCGGAAACTCGCCTCGCCGCGGCCGACGCGGACCTCGTGTGCGCGGCCCTGGCGTCGGGCCCCGCCAACGTCAGCGCGCTGCGCCTGTCCTTCTGCGACGCCTACTCCCTGCGGGACCTGTTCCGCGGCGCGCCCGGCCCCGACAGCCTGAACTGCAGCCTGGAGGCGGCGCGCTGCAGCCTGTGCGTCCAGGCGTACCAGCGCTACGACCAGCACGCACAGGAGAAGTACGAGGAGTTCGAGGCGCTGGCGCGCCGCTACCAGACGGACGTGTACTCGACGCGGACGTGCATGGAGGAGTGCAAGGTGAGGATGATGATGGTGGAGTCGGGCTCCCGCATCCGGTCGCCATGGTAACTGCTTCTTAGTAAGCAAAAAAGGGGGGAAAAGTGCGAGTCGAGGATGCGCCATTTGTTTCGTGGCGACTGTCGTCTCGTTAATCACGTTCCAGGCGACGAAGCTTCCCGATATCGAAAGAACATGGATCTCATAAAGTTCGTTTTTTTCTAAATGAAAGATTATTGATAATGGATTATACCTGTCACAAAGGGTGCAAATTCACTTATCAAACACAGTTTAACATGGATTCTGTCACTGAGTTGTTGAGAAGTGAAGTGATTGTCATTGTGATACACAGCAGCACAGCACACGGTGCACACAGTGAAATGTGTCCTCTGTATTTAACCATCACCCTTGGTGAACAGTGGGCAGCCATGACAGTCGCCCGGGGAGCAGCGTGTGGGGATGGTGCTTGGTGGATCGGGATTCGAACCGGCAACCTTCTGATTACGGGGCCGCTTCCTTAACCGCTAGGCCACCACTGCCCCTAAAGAGCACAAATGCACGAGCCAGCCAGGAGTCTAACCTAGAATCTCCTGATTCTGATAGACAGATAGATAGATAACATGCACAACAAGTGTCTACAAGCAGCAACGTATCACGGTGCAACCGTAAAATGCGTATAACGCATGATTTTATGGACGACTTGTTCAAACACAGACATTGGCTTGTATGCAAATATTAATTAAACCGTGCAAACACATTCTCTAAAAGTAAATAGCACTTTCCGAGCATAGCCAACAACGGTAAGTTATTGTGAGGTTATTATTATTATTATTATTTATGAGGTGACCGATAAAACTGATGACTGGGTGCCCGCCTGCTGGAAGGGGGAGAACAGGGGCTTCCCCCACCCTACTGTCCTCCCTCACTCGCCTTTGTTTGCGCAGAAGTCTGGCCCCAGAGCGCCCTCTTAACAGCAATAAAGCCCACATTAAAGTTCATTTCCGACTTCTGCCGCCGTGTCCTCTCGTATGGATTATCTGGCCTCCCAGGAGAGCGCGCGACGCCAGATCCGCCTCCTTCGACTGAGGGCCGCCGAGCTACGCCAGATCGGGCGACTGGGTCGCTTTGCCATTTTGAGATCGGTCGATAGCGAGCGTGTGTGGGATAGGGTTACGTTCGCCCAGAACCTCCAGGCTGCTGGTGTCCTTGACTTAGGAATGATTGGACACACTGCTGCATAAAATACTGTCAGAATGTAGGCCTGGAAAACACAATTTCACGGAATTGTACTTAACTTACAGAACTTCAATTTCAAAAAACACAGTTTGCATAGAAGTTTGCGTTATTATTGCACTATTATGAAAGTTTCACTTTGTGAGATTATATAACAAGAATACGACTTCCACTATCCTGCAGTGGCTAGAAATGGCGATAGGTGAAAAGAGTGCTGTTGGCCATGCTTCACCAATCAGAGAGCGGCAGCTCAGATTTTCTGATCTGGAATTTGTCCCCTTATGTCGTCATAAGGGGAAAGGTTCATTCCCGTTTCTCATGCTTACATTTACATTTACAGCATTTATCAGACGCCCTTATCCAGAGCGACTTACAGTCAGTAGTTACAGGGACAGTCCCCCCCCCTGGGGACACTTATAGGACACGATAGTAGTAAGTGGGGTTTGAACCTGGGTCTTCTGGTTCATAGGCGAGCGTGTACTACCAGCTACCAAGCTACAGACACCGAAACCGAATAATGATATTTTCCAGTTCGGATATACTAACCCTGAGCCCAGATGGCTTGTAAAAGTAGTTTTTTATATGCAATGGAGGGCAATAAGAATAAAAATAAAAACGCCACTCATGCTAATAGAAGCGGTCCGGCTTACTGGATTCATGTGCAAAAGAGGCGTGCGCTTTACCAGTATAAACTGTACCGTCTGAGCGGGAATACCCGCCGGCCCTAAGTTGGCGTTGCGTCAAACAGTCCCTCCAGGACTTCGCAACGTCGCCAAGGCAAAAGTTGACACGAAAGTCCACCAGATTCCGAAGTTCCTGCCGCAAACGTTGGAATTTGCACAGTTTTTTTTGCAGTTCCATGGACCCCCAATTTACACGTTCTTTCCCAGCGTATTTCACTGCAAAAAATCTCTGCAAAAATTGCAACGTTTATTGCAATACTTTCAAAAAGGAAAAGTTGCCGCAGGAAACGGCTTCCACTCGGACCGCTTTCCTCGCCGCCGCCCCCCCGGCTTCTGGGCCCTTTTCGTTCCACCGGCCCGAGTCGGAGTGAACTACAGGCGCTGAGTTGGCAGCGTAATCGGTGCATAATCGTGGCGTTAAATGGCGCTCGCCTCTCTCTCTCTCTCTCTCGAGCGGGTGACCTTTCGCGCCAAGGCGGCCCCGGCCACTAAATTAGAACACGCGGGTTGTAACCCGGCTGACGGTGGGAGAGCAGAAAGCGGCCCGCTGTTACGCGCAAGACGCCGCGCGTTGCACGTGCGACGTCCGGCCGAACGGGAGCTCGGCCGCGTTCCGTTAAAACTCGCTAATGAGCGGAGGATTTCGGAGATTCGGTTTCTAGGCAACTGGTAATTTAGGACATTTCTGATGCACAAAGGTCAGATTGTGAGGTTCTGTGGAACGTCGGGGGTCTGAGCTTGAGGAATAAATCCCCAAATCAGGGAAATTTCGTAAAACCACGCACGTGTCCAGTATTCCGTTCTTGAGCTTCACTGTATGTACAGGATACACACACACACACACACACCTACCTTGTTAAATATGCATGTTGCTGCATCAACACCTGTTGTCCCGTTTTTCTTGTTGCATGCGCCGGCGCGGCAGCAGCAGAGCCTCGGCCGCCGCTTTCTGAGCACGCCGCATTAACCCCGCGCCTTCCGTCGACAAAAACTAATTTGATTTATTGTTCTGCGGCCTGTCTGGATATTTTCCTGGACAGGAATTAGGGCCCCCGAGACGAAAATTGAATTTTGGGGGGCGGGGGTGGGGTGGGGGGAGGGTGGCTGGCCACGGAAAGATGAATCCGGCGTCATTCGGAGGGCAGATGGATGGCCGGGGACGGCCCCTGCTGCGGTGTGTTTAACCTTCTTTAAAATGGCCTTCTACCTGCGGTGGGGAAAACGAACGCTCCCACAGAAGGGCTGTCGGCCGGTGTGTTCCTCACCTCATAATCCCAACCGCTACCAAATAAAAGGGGAGGGAGGCGGGATGGGGACAGGTGGAGAGAGAGAGAGAGAGAGTAATGAGTTGGGGGGGTGGAGAGAGAGAGAGAGAGAGAGAGCGAGAGGGCGGGAAGCGGAGGGGGTGGGGGGGTAATCACGGGTTTGACGGGCAGCCGGATCAGCCGGCTGCCTGATTTAATCCGCGTTTCCTCGCATTTCCTCGCCGCCACCAGGCCTCCTGCGCATGTGAATTTGGCCGCGTGTGTTTGAGTGGGTGGCCGTGCGAGAGTTGAACTCACTTTTGCACGCAGGTGTGTGTGTGTGTGTTGCAGTGGTTCCCGATTCAAAGTTAAAGTGAAGTGATGGTCACATGTGATACACAGCAGCACAGCACACGGTGCACACAGTGAAATGTGTCCTCTGCATTTAACCATCACCCTGAGTGAGCAGTGGGCAGTCATGACAGGCGCCCGGGGAGCAGTGTGTGGGGACGGTACTTTGCTCAGTGGCACCTCAGTGGCACCTTGGCGGATCAGAACTGGCAACCTTCTGATTACGGGGCCGCTTCCTTAACCGCTAGGCCACCACTGCCCCATGTGTTTATTTTCACAGTGCTGTGGGTTCGGTGTTCGGTGTAGGTAGCTGCCCTATAAACATGCGTGTTGTTGTCACGGCTGCCACCCGTCTGCCAGGGGGGGCGCCAGGGCACCCTGACCTCGTGTAAATGGCGGAGCGAGAACGCAAACTCATACGCTGAATTACTTCTCCCTTGCCGTACGCCGTACTCCTCGCGACTGCTTCCTGTACCTTGATTATGTCTCCTGGATCGCCCTTCGATTGGCCCCCCGATGTTGCCGACCGCCTTTTCCGTACGCGACCGAGCTTCCCGTCTCGTTCGTGATAGTTGTGGATTCATAATTACTGACAAAGTGATTGATAACTGGCATGTTAAGATGGTGATACATGTTTACGGTCAGATTGCCCCATCTAGTGGTGCTTCCTTAAATGACAGAGTATTTCTTTGCAACACTGCAGATTCGATGAAGATATAATTACTAGAAACAAACCACATTTTATATATTGGTGGGAATATTTAAGATGAAAAAAATGATGCCACTTCTGTTTAAATGTGCAGCACCCGGTGAAATCCCAGAATTCCTGGCCTCGCTACCAAACGAAGGTTGCGGCGCTGAAGTCGTCTCTGACTAATGCATCATCTGTGCCCCGTGGAGTCGTCTAATGGGGACATCATCGAGGATGCATTAGCATTTTAAAAAGCGGACCGTCCAGTCCAGCTTTCCCCCCTTTTCTGTGCTGCCTTGGCCAGAACAAGTAGTTGGTTCACACTGGGGCCAAGCGGCCAGCGCCAGAGGGGTCCAGAACGTGATAGATGGCGTTGTCCCATCGCTCTGCTTTGGATGGCAGATTTTTTTTTTTTTTTTAAGCATATGTAGTTTGAGCAGATTGCAGGCTGCATAGATAATGACAGTATCGATGCAGCGATGGCGGTACTGCGCAAGAGGACAATGTGCTCGAATCCCGGAACCGAAATGACAGCTCTGAGACTGTCCTCTCTGCTTGTCACTCATTTCGCTTGTGCACCGAGCAGCCCGTGAGGATTGTGGAATTGCCGGTCTCGGGTAAGCGGCCTCGTAGGCGAATTTGACCAGATGCTGGGTTAGAGGAGCATTTCACTTCCACAGCGGAGTAAGGTGTCTTAACACATTTACATTTACGCCATTTACCAGACGCCCTTATCCAGAGCGACTTACAATCAGTAGTTACAGGGACAGTCCCCCCCTGGACAATTTAGGTGTGGTAGTAGCCTGTGAACCAGAAGACCCAGGTTCAAACCCCACTTACTACCAACTACTGATTGTAAGTCGCTCTGGATAAGGACGTCTGATAAATGCTGTAAATTTAGGGTTAAGTGTCTTGCTCAGGGACACGATGGTAGTAAGGGTTTGAACCTGGATCTTCTGGTTCACAGGCGAGTGTGTTACCCATAGGCTACTACCACCCACCTAACACAACTTTGCTTTTATAACATAACTCCGTTTTATAACGTAACTCCTTTAACAACATTCGTGTCATCACCGCACACATTCATTAACTACATGGTACAGACCCATGTGAAGACGGGCTTGAGTTGGGACAGAAATGGCTTGAGTTGTGCTTTGGATGGTGTCCTTGTGTGTGTGTGTGTGTGTGTGTGTGTGTGCTTGTTTTGACATTTTCTGGCAGAGAAAGGCAGGTTTTGTGCTCAAATTCCTAAGAATTTGAAGTGTTTAATTGTCACCCGGCACCAGACCCGGCGACTAATGAACTTCGGCAATCTCTGGTTACTAATTTCCCTTAATCAATTTATAATTAATGTGGGCAAAATCCGACGTTGATGTAAGACACCGGTCCCCAAACCTCCGTCGTGCAAAAGACGATAATAATTAGGGTGCCGCTGTCCTGCTGACTGCAAAAAATGAATAATTTTAGTTGCTGACCCTGCTGGTTCCTGTGCCATCACCGTACTTGGCAGTAGACTCTTTCCGTCACAGTTATTACGAAATTAAAGCCAGGAGGGGGGACCGAATCTTTCATATTTAAGATAAAGATAAAGTGAAGTGATTGTCACATGTGATACACAGCAGCACAGCACACGGTGCACACAGTGAAATTTGTCCTCTGCATTTAACCCATCACCCTGAGTGAGCAGTGGGCAGCCATTCATTACGCAAAAATGCGTAATTAAAAAATTTTTCATTTTGTATTAAACGGTAAAACCTTGTTTGCTGGTTCATTTCTGCCCCGGTTTAAAAAAAAAAAAAACAAGAAGGCAACCAAGGAGACTCTGCGTTGTGGAAAAAGTGAAAAATAAGTGAAAGTGAATGAGAAGTAAAAATGACCTTTAAAAGGGTTTATGTTCATTAGCTCTCATCGCATGGCGTTTCAGTAGTCAGCGCGAACACCTCCGGGCTCCGGTGACCCTGACCGCTTTTTACAGAATGGATGAACGGTAATTAGCTACCGCGTTGCAATATTAAAATTGTCTGATAATTCTTTGCCTCTTTTTCGCGGTAGGTGTTAAGCGGCATGAAATATTACTGTTTTTTTTTTTTTGTTTTTTTTTTTGTCGCAGTCAGCAGGACAGCGGCACGCTAATCATTATCGTCTTTTCCACGACGGAGGTTTGGGGACCGGTGTCTTACATCAACGTCGGATTTTGATCACATTAATTATGACTTGATTAAGGGAAATTAGTAACCAGAGATAGCCGAAGTTCATTAGTCGCCGTTTCCTTTTCGGGGTCGGTCCTGAAGAGGGGACGCCTGAAGGGACGCTGACGCGGAAGACCACAATAACAGAAGAGGTGACGCTCTTATTTTTTTTTTCACCCCCCCTTAAAATGGAATTTCCCGTCGGACCAGGGGAGCGAACGCTTCTACCGGCATCCTGCCTTTCCCCAAAGGCCCGATAAGACACGTGGTTGGCGTTTCCATAATTGCTAAACGATTCGGGACGATATCTCCAGTACGCGGTTTGACATGCGGGTCCAGGAAAATCCATTTTCTGTCATCCAGTGCTTGTTTGGACGCTCCCTCCTGCCGTTCCCAGCGATGGGATAATGAGTTGGAGGCAGGCCGCTCTATTATGGAGCCATTTTTTATAGCGCGGCGCTGTCAGCAGGTACCTATTAATGACTATATTGCATTTACAGATGTCTGTCCTGGTGTTTTTAACTTAATTCCAAATGCACCACAGTGGTAAAATGTGCATGTGATGGTGCACAAATGTGATGTTGTATAGGGTGGTAGTCGCCTAGTGGGTCAGACAGTCTCCTATGAACCAGAAGACCCGGGTTCAAACCCCACTTACTACCATCGTGTCCCTGAGCAAGACACTTAACCCTGAGTGTCTCCGGGGGGGGGGGGGACTGTCCCCTGTAACTATTGATTGTAAGTCGCTCTGGATAAAGGCGTCTGATAAAAGCCGTAAATGTATATAGTGTGACGAAAAGCACTTTCTGGACAAACGCAAAGTCCCAGGTTCAAACCCCATTCAATACCATTGTGTCCCTGCGCAAGACACTTAACCCCGAGTGTCTCCAGGTGGACTGTCCCTGTCACTGCTGACTGTAAGGTGTCTGATAAATGCTGTAGATGTAGTGAGTGAGTGGGTACTGAGTGGCCGTACGTCTCCTGTGTCTTCTCTCTCGTGGGAAGTGCAGCTATGTAGCGGGCGCATGTACGGCGCCCGCGGCCGGCGTAATGTGTTTGGACAGCTTTTGTAAACACCTGTGTTAATGTGTTATTCATGGGGCCGCGGCTCGTTTTCCTGCTCACTTCAGCTGAAGGGCTTCCTCACGCTCCAGCGGCACCGTCCACTTGGAGAAGCGCCGCCGCTCCGGACGGTCGCTTTTGTTCGCTTTGTTTGTTTTCAGACTCCAGCGTCCAATGCTGAATTTGTCCTGCGTTCAGAGATTTGAATGGGCCAGCTCAGCGTGTGTGTGTGTGTGTGTGTGTGTGTGTGACAGTCTTGTTCCCAGCTGAGATGTAGCGGATCATCTGCGCGCCATGAGAATGCAGACCGAGAGTCTGTCCTCCCTCAGGCCCTGTTCTGTGGGCTGCTTGTGTGTGTGTGTGTGTGTGTGTCTGTGTGTGTGCGCGTGTGTGTGTGTGTGTGTACACGCCCGCGTGTGTAAGTGTGTTTTTTTGCGGCCTGCGCGTCTCTGAGATTACAACGCACAGCAAACGCGATTAAGCAAGAAGCACAGACGGGCGCCTCGCGAGCTTCTCCCGCTCCGCTTTTAAACGGGCCAAATTCCATACAGCCTGTTGCAGAAACATACGCTCTTCCCATCATTTATTTATTTCACACACTCGCACACGTTTAACACATACAAACTCGCATCCACACTCATCCTAATAAATGCACTTTCAGAAAGGACAGATGAGTACATGCGGTTATTTACTGTCGTTATTTACAGTATTATCCAAGTCCACATGTCAAATTGTTAAAAAACTGATTTGGCACAATTCTGTGTTGGTGTCTTCCTGCTAGTGGAGATGAGTGATTTGTTGTTAGATTTACGACACTGGTGCTGATGGGAATTATGTGAATCTGCTTCATCTTTGGTGCTGTAGGGTTTATGTGTGGTGATTCTATAGATTTTTTTATTATTATTACATTTACATTTAGGGCATTTGGCAGACCCGCTTATCCAGAGCGACTTACAACGTGCTTTCAAGTTACCATCGATGAAGTGATCAGTTCTGGTTCATTAGGACCCCAACTATAAATACAATCTTTTTATTCACTCTGTTGTAGCTTCTATACCAAAGTAAGTCAAAAGAGGGTTACAAGTTAATCGAAATTATTATAAACCGATATTGGTTTAATTGCGATAGCTAATTCTTATCATCAGGTCTTCTCAACGTGAGGAGCATCATACATTATCTAACGTCTCCCTCTACAACAACCTCACTCTTTCTCTGTCATATTAGCCCTAACTGGCTAACTGCCCCGACCATCCGGACGGATGCAGGCTGCTGTAATTATTCTGTATTCGTTCGAATACAGCAGATAGCTATCACCAGCTGGAGTAGAGCTGCATAAACATGGCCTGAAGAGCGATCCATCTAGCTGTCTGTCTGTCTGTTGATGGGTCTGTATGTCTGTCTAGGTGGTAGTAGCTAAGTGGTAACACACTCGCCTATGAACCAGAAGAGCCAGGTTCAAATCCCACTTACTGTCCCTGAGCAAGAGGCTTAACCCTGAGTGTCTCCAGGGGGGGACTGTCCCTGTAACTACTGTAAGTCGCTCTGGATAAGGGCGTCTGGTAAATGCTGTAATTGTAAATGTCTATCTAGCTGTATGTCTGTCTGTCTGCCTGTCTATCTATCTGTCTGTCTAGCTTTCTGTCTGTCTGTATATCTAGCTGTCTGTCTGTCTGTCTAGCTTTCTGTCTGTCTGTGTAACTAGCTGCCTGCCTGTCTGTCTGCCTGTCTGTCTAGCTTTCTGTCTGTCTTTGTATCTGCCTGTTCTCTGTCTGTCTGTCTGTCTGTCGATCTAGCTTTCTGTCTCTCTGTGTATCTAGCTGTCTGTCTGTCTGTCTATTTAGCTGTCTGTCTGTCTGCCTGTCTCTCTGTGTATCTAGCTGTCTGTCTGTCTGCCTGTCAGTCTAGCTTTCTGTCTGTCTGTGTATCTAGCTGTCTGTCTGTCTGCCTGTCTCTCTGTGTATCTAGCTGTCTGTCTGTCTGCCTGTCTCTCTGTGTATCTAGCTGTCTGTCTGTCTGCCTGTCTCTCTGTGTATCTAGCTGTCTGTCTGTCTGCCTGTCTGTCTGTGCATCTAGCTGTCTGTCTGTCTGTCTGATCTTGTAAATTGCCCATGTTGTGGTTGCCCAGGGCGATGGTGGTTGGCCCAGGGCATCTCTCCTCCCACGAGGACAGTGTGGTGCTTGTCCCTCCTTGAGCGTGGGACTGCGCTTCCAGCACCGGGGACGGCTCCTCCGGCGGTGGCGTGGGGAAGCTCTGCTCTAATCCGGCGGAGAGCGCACGCCCCGATAAGACCATCTGCCTGCCAAATAAACGTTACGCAACCAGGTCACCATTCATGCAAAACACAAAGAAAGAACCCGAGGGACCCTGTTTACGTAACCGCGCTCCGAACGGCGGCCATCGAGCGAGCGGCCGCCACGTGCGCTCTTCATCACCGCCATTCGCCCCCATCAGCAGGGAGAATCCGGCCCGGCGAGAGAATAAGAAGGCTGCAGGCCGGGGATGTAGAGTATATCGATCTATTCATCTCCATGAGCACATTCCGATCGCAATTTCTCCGTTTTTCGACAGCGGGTAAACGAGAGCGACGACTGCAAAGCCAGTCCGAGCTGTACGATGGCACCCGTACCGCGGTAGGTACCGTAGTGTCGCGGCGAGGCTCTAATCGGCGTCATGGCACGCGCCCGGCTCAGCGGCTGCTGGCTGTCGGATGGGGCGGAGTTACGTAACGCGGGGATGGGTTGCATTTCTGCCGTTCCATCGCGTTATGAAAGGGGGGGTCTGGCGCCGCAGATGAATGACAGAAAGCGGCTCACGTGGGTCGTTTGTGGGCAGCTGCCACTGAGACATTTCCGTCTTTTTGCGGTTCTTTTAAAAAATAAATAAAATACACAAATTCTTTCTAAGAGCAAGAACACATACCGCCTCCTAACACATTCACATGAGAACGGTATTATGTAGATTCGGGGAAGTGGAAGAAAAGCGTGGACATAGGTGAGAACAGCACCTCGCCGGACCCTGCAGAAGCGGCGCGGGCCGCAGCCGTTCGCCAAAACGTTGTATTTTTAAATATTTGCGAGAAGACACTGTTCCCGAGTCATTTTCTTTGTGTGTGTGTGTGTGTGTGTGTGTGTGGTCCTCATATTAAAGGTTAAGAATTTTTTTTTTTCCTGGACTGATGCGAGAGCTCCTGCCTGAGGACAGACAGTAAACAGAGCATGGAATGCACTGCCTCTGTGGACAGTTTTCCTGTGTGTGTGTGTGTGTGTGTGTGTGTAAAAGAGAGAGGGCGAGAGAGGCTCGCTTCATGCACCTTTATTAAAGCTCTCAGGCCTGGGCTGGCTGTATTAACGTTTCTTTCTGTGAGTGTGTGTATGTGTGTGTGTGTGAGAGAGAGCGCAGCTCGGCCAGTGTTTAGGAGGCTCCATTAAAATGCCAGTGGTGTTTGCTCATTCATAAAAGGCTCTGCCTGAGAGGATAAAACCTCTCCAAGGTCAGTGTCCCCCAGCTGCCTCTACTGCTCTCCTCTGCAGTACACACTGCACACTACAGAGATCACACACACACACACACACACACACACACACACTCATGCTGGATTCCACTCAGACCGCACACATGCAGGCCGCACGCCACTTACATCCCCCACACGCACAATTAGTTGCAGTTAAATAGTTGCACGTACAAAACTGTTTACAATAATGCTGTTGAAATTTGAAGAGAAACTGTATAATATCTCATCTGATCTTATCTCAGTTTTCCTGGCAAGAGCTAAGCAGGAATGTCTGAATAAAATGTCTATTTGAGGAATGCCATCGTCACTGGTCACTTGTGTCTCAGATCGAATTATGATATGGACTACGTGGTCAATGGTCACAATAATCATAAATTCATTTGTCATTTGTAGGGCAGCCATACTAACTTCTGTATGGCTTCTGTCATTTCTGAAGTTTGGAGAGGAGGTGCAAACTACTCTGCCGCACTTTCATATATGAAAATCAGCATTGGCCCAAAGCTGTCGTCACCTCCCTGGGGGTCATGTTACCTAGGAAAGCACACATCAAATGAACTGTTACTCATGCACAATCACACGATGGCACCGCGGAAAACAAAGCGGCAAAAAGAGAAGATCAGTGCGCCTCGTCAGCGGTGGAATGGCGGCCTCCCCGCGCCACAGCATTTCATGCATTTATGGATCGCAGCAGCGCTGTTATCTCTTGTGGAGACCCCATGACCCGCGTTCCTATTCATATTCAGCATGCACAGACCTTCAGCAAATGTTCACGCCCGGAGCTTCCGGTTTACTTCATCAGAAGAATCAGCATGTGATACCTTGCGGATGTGCTCGTTTTGCCCCTAGATTGGGCAATTAGTTTCTGTTAAATAAGTACGTCCAGCTAGGAAAGATTTGGTGAATCCTGTGAAAAATATTGATACTTTCCGACCACTGGGGGACATTCGGGTAAAAAAAGACAGCAAATGAGGGCGATTTATTGAACATACTTGATGCGTCGTGGCTTGTTTTACATGCGATGTATAAAGGACTATATCGACTTTAAATCCTGATGTTATTGTTAAACAGACAGCATGTACTTCGCTTCTCCTCCCATCAAAGCAGACAGCTCGCTCCCCAACTCACCCAGAAAACTCTCCTGCTGCAAGTGGAAGTGAAGTGATTGTCATTGTGAAACACTGTAGCACAGCACGTGGTGACACAATGAAATGTGTCCTCTGCATGTAACCATCACCCTTTTTGGGTTTGAGCAGTGGGTGGGGAGCAGTGCGTGGGTACCAGTCAGTGGCACCACCTTCAGTGGTTGCCTAGAGGTTTAGAAGACACTGCACTGTAATCAGAAGGTTGCCGGTTCGAATCCCGAGCCACAAAGGTGCCACTGAGGTGCCACTAAGCAAAGCATCGTCCCCACACACTGCTCCCCGGGCGCCTGTCATGGCTGCCCACCGCTCACCAAGGGTGATGGTTAAATACAGAGGACACATTTCGTTGTGTCACCGTGTGCTGTGCTGTGTATCACTTTACTTTCACTTTTTCACTTTTAGCCGCACCTGTCCATGGCTGTAGCCCTGCTTTCGAGCTGATCGGTGCCAGCTGTGTTCCCAGCTGCACCCAGCCGTGACACTAATGTTGAACTTATGTTGCATACTGTCACGTGATTCCATCCACATGACTGGTGGCTACACAGAGATGAGGTAACGTGACTCCCAATTGGCAAGATGGCCACTGCCAGCTGCTCAGTCATTGATTGCATTTGTTAGCAACCGACTCGGCAGCAGAACCCGAAACCAGCGTAAGATTTGTCCTGTTTGTCTCCTCACCTCTCTTCTCTTCCCTCACGGCCTGTCCCTACCCCGAGTAATCCAGGAACGCGAACGTCGGCATACATGGGGTGTTGCGGCTCACGCTGGCTCTCCTTTTTATTGTTTGGGAGAAAACGTTTTTATAATATAGGTGAACCGGTAAGTGGTGTTAATGTCCATAATTACCGAGCTGAGGCAGTAAGGTGGCCGAGGTTAGCACATTAGCTCCGTGTTAACATTTTAGCAATCTACAGATGCCCTGTCCCAGGAACTGTATTTCTAAACGCCTTTTGAATAAAGCAGGACAACTGATCTCAGGCCGGTAGTTAAGCATTGTAATGAAGGTTCTATCTGTCAGCCCAGATAACGTGCATTATTATTTTTTTTGCCCTCTCATTTTTGCAATTGCACACAAGCTGCGAGGTACACATGCGCTAACCTGCTAACACAGCAGCATAAACACCCCAGCTAAATGTACAGTTATAGGGGTTTGCCACCATTTGTTGCTCTTATGTCGTAATGACTGATATGGGATTTAAAATGGATTGATTTAGTTTAAGTGAGGACATTATAAATAGCCTCTACATATGTTATAACACAGTGATATGAAATTATTTCCCATTGTGAGTCTCCACACGGCCCCAGTTTTTGTTTTCGCACGGGCCAACTAAATCAGATTAGGAGAACTAGTGGCGCTGAATTTTCACCATGAGAAAGCGTGCTGCGATTGAGAGATATGTGAGCTTTTGCTCGATATAACTGGCTGAGGGACACGACGCGGAGATGCAGGTCAAATGTAGGTCAAAGCCGCCATGCGGTGTAAATCCAGTCAACGTAGAGCATAATGCTGTATTTGCTTATTAAATTGGTTTTGGTGTGTGCGTGTTTGTATGTTTGCGGGCGTTTACCCTGTGATTTAATGCTCGTTGCTGCCGAAGATTACATCCCTTTCTTCACAGATTCCATATGACTGTGACAGATATTAAGATTCAAAAATAGATAGATAAAAACAAAGGGAGTTACTCGGTTGCGGCCCGCTGTCTGTTCAAGGGTCAGATTAGCGAATCCAGCTTTTTTAAAAAAAAACTTAAAAGTGATTAAAAAGTCACATCGAAAGTCCTGCAGACACACAGTTCCGTTTTTGGAGAATCTTCCGGTCTTTAAAAACCAGGTGGTGATGGTCATTAGTGATTAGATCCAGGATCAGAAGTACCATTTTGAAAAAAATGGTGAAGATGCGGGCCTGAGGTACACGACCCTGATCCAAGATCAGCTTTCACAGGGACAGAGTTCTGTTCTCTGAAGCGAGAGAACAAGGGTGAGATCATGCGACACGTCTTCACACCCAGCATGTGTAGCCCAGCTGTTACCGTGACGATTATCTCCATCTGCGCCCCTTATAAAGACAAACCTTCATTATCTGACTGGAATTCAATTTGGCCATATCGCCAAGTGGAAAAAAAAGCTGCCTGTGGCCTTTAGCTGATGCCGTGCCCTGGGTGAGGAAAAGTCCTTCAATGTGGGAGGTGTGAAGGAGATCGATGAGGGAATGTGCCACAAACAGCGCTTTGATCAGTCGAGCTCTGCCAAGCAACTCACTTGCTCACCACCACCGGTGCTTCCGCTCCATGGAACATGGTAACGGCACGGTCATCTCTTTTTAGACACGGAGAGAACGGTCAAGCTGAACTGTTTCCGTACACCGTGTGTACCTGCCCTGCTCTTCTTGTGGCCAACTCCTGATTTGTACAGACCTCATTAAGGACTGATTATACTAATAAGAGGCCTGACAATTGACAAATTACATTTGTCAATTTAGCGGATATATTTCAACTGATGTCTTAATTCATCAATTGTCAGTTTCTGACAAAATACTGACAGTTGGCTAGATATATATTTAGGTGAGGTGAGGGTTCATGCCAAAACAGCAGTTGCACTAATGTGGTATATGAATACATCAATGTATTCTGTTACAGTTCAACAAAAGCAATGCACTCAGAATTCATAGTTGAAATGCATGTGATGTGTTTGTTTATTGGTCATTCAGCATCAAAATGAATAAAATATCTGCTTGAATACTACTGACATAAGTGGTTAACTTTCTCACACATGTGGGTTTTGTGACCATTGAATATGACAGTATTATGGGACTAACATCAACATAGATTAATATATATTTTTTATATCAGTGCCATCATCATCTGCAGTTGAAAAACTAGCTATGTTGTAAATACTGACTTGTAAAATATAACATGGACTGGATACTTAATACTTGTAAATGCACATCACTATTAAATGTATCAGCTCAGTCTTATTATTGTAAGTGTATTTACCAATACAGCACTGCGATTTTAATCCAAAAAAAAGTATTGGATATGGAAAAGCTCATCCTGCTCAAGACATGTAAGCCTTTGTTCTAAAATATTGTGTTCACATTTTAATTCAACCTTTGTTCTAGAATATTGTGTGAACAATTCGATTCAAGCTTCTAAGTTTTGCATATTTCTGCGTGCACCCTGGACAACCACTACCTGATGTGACTTGTCTTTGCTGATTAAAATATAGAAAGCTACCGCTACGGAGCAGAACATATGTCGAGCAGGTGTGCTGGACATGTTGGAGCGCTGGTGCTCAGCTGTGGGCTGTGTGTGGGGTCAGTGCATTTTGTACAATTGGCCACCATTGTAGTTCAAAGAGATCTGAGAGTCACGTTGCGTCTCGCTGCCTTTGAAGTTTCGCTTCATCAATGAAAGTTGTGTCTTGGGAGCATAGTTGGTTGACCTGCCTAGGCATACTGGAAGTTTGAATTTGTGCTTTTATGAAGAAGCTGAAAAGGCTTTTAGCTACACTACACTGGAAGTCATTTTTCCAAATACCAGTAATCACATCAGCAAATTTCACATTCGTATTGATTGTTTGGAGAGGGAAAACATTTATTGATGCATGGTCATTGCATCAGCTCACAAAATGGACGGTTACAACAGGTCAAGTGCTTCTTCTGGCTGGTCACTTTTCATGTTTAAACTCTAATTTTGTTGATTGTGGTGGCTTAAATTGTTTAATTTAAAAAAAGATTAAACCACTGTTACTGTTGTGGTGATTAGATGAAATTGCATGCAACCGTATAGGGTTGAACTTACATTATTGTTGGGATCCTGGAGGCGCTGTGCATTGTAAGAAGGTGTACTTACAGTCAAGAATAGGGTGATTGACAGTGGTAGGTGTTGACGTTTAATGTATCGCATAAGTTCTGGCTAGTGGACAGATTTTGCTTCATTTCTATAGAACAGGATGGCAGTAAAGCCATGGAGTTCTTTTTTCTACAGTCAGTCATTGTGAGAAAAGAACCAGGCACGTGACTAACTTGAGAATTCTCCAAGTGGTACATATACAGTGGGGCAAACATTTGGCAGCCACCGATTGTGCAAGTTGGCCCACTTAAAAAGATAAGAGGTCTGTAATTTTTATGGTAGGTACATCACATTGTATGATTTATTTGTATAATACTGTATTTGATCAATGGCAAAAGCTCACCTCAATACTTTGCGATGTAATGTAATGTAACCTTGGTTGGCAATGAGAGAGGTCAAATGTTTCCTGTGTGTCTTCACCAGGTTTGCACACACTGTTTTGGCCCATTCCTCCATGTAGATCTTCTGAAGAGCCGTGATGTTTTGGGGTTGTCGCTGGGCACAAATTCTCTTTTAGAATGAGTTCTGGAGACTGGCTAGTCCACTCCAGAACCTTGTAATGGTTTTCACGTAGCCACTTATTTGATGCCTGGGCGGTGTGTGTGGGATCCTCGTCATGCTGGAAGATCCAGCCATGTTTCATCTTTAATTCTCTCACTGATGGAAGGAGGTTTTTGCCCAAAATCTCATGATACATGGCCCTATTCATCATTTTCTTAATACGGATCGGCCGATCTGTCTCCTTTGCAGAAAGGCAGCCCCAAAGCATAATAACCCCCATGCTTCTAAGTGGCTATGGTGTTCTTGGGATGCAACTCATCATTCTTCTCCTCCAAACAAAAGTTCTATTTTGGTCTCATCTGATCACATGACATTCTCCCAATCCTCCTCTGGACCAGAGAGATGGTCTCTTGAAAACTGTAGACAGGTCTGGACATGTGCTGGCTTAAGCAGGTGAAAGGCTGCAGGATTTAAATCCATGACGATGTAGTGTGTTACTGGTAGTAAACTTTGTTAATGTGGTCCCAGCTCTCTCCAGGTCATAGACCAGTTCTCCCCTGTGTAGTTCAGGGCTGTTCTCAGGATCATTTGTACCCTGCGAGGTGTGATCTTGCATTGCTCAGTTGATCTCTTCTCACCAAGCTGCTTGCCTATTGTAGTTTGTCTCATTCTAGTCTTCTGCAGGTGTACAGTCTTGTCCCTGGTGTCCTCGGACAGCTCTCTGGTCTTGACGATGGTGGAGGTTGGGGTGTGAATATTTGAAGGTGTGGACCGGTGTCTTTTATACAGATACAGATTTCAAACTGGTGCCATTAATACAGGTATCGAGTGAAGGATAGAACAGCTCTTGCTTGTTTTTAGGTGCTAAATATTTCTTTTCAGCACCATGTACAAATAAAATGAAGTGTACGTATGATGAAAATGACAGAATGACAATTAAACAGATATACAGAGTACGGACTGAACAAGTAGTTTACACACAGTAGTTTACACGTGACCACAAGGCATAAATCTATCATTTTATTTGGAGAAGTCATGAGCGAGCAGCCCCAATTTTCCTCTCGACAACGATATTCCCACGGCGCAGCACTCCCCTCCCCCGACTTCCTTCCTGTCCATCTCCCCCGTGACGCAGACTGTTGCGGTGTGAAGAAAGCGTTATCGGTTCCATCGCAGCGGTGGGCTAAATATTGATTTTGAAAATTAGAAAAGGCCCCCCTTGCACTTCAGGGCCATTAGAACCTCTGCTAATGCCGGCTGTGCGGCGCTGAAAAAGCACACCCACCTTTTGCCTGTCAAAGACCATCCTGCACTTGGTGCCAGCAGCCCTGCGCCCTCGGCTACAGCCCACAAGAGGCGAGTACAAAACCGGCATCGCCATCGATTCGCCGTGGTTCCAAGGATCCTCTCACACATCAAAGAACCAGCGCTTCTCCGCCGCTGCTGTTTAACGGCCGCACTTCTGCTCGGGAAGCCGAACGCGGAGAGACAGCCGCGGGGCTGGCGCTTAAACGCTACAATGCGGGACTGTGCCGCCATTTCCAATGCAGTCAGCATCACTTGTATTATTAATCAAACAATCTCGATTCATCAATGGTGCCAACTGGTTATTCTGTCGTCAAACATGTTTCCATTCGGTTCTCATTCCGTTCAGTTCTAACTTCTTCTTTTCCTGTCTTGCTGTATGAATCCCCAGCTGTGCGGCCTTGTTTTTGTTTATTTCACATGTCAATTATTCAAAAAAAATTTTTGTTCAGGGCCTTGGTGGGATTTATTCCGGGTGAGGCCAGAAGCACTCCCTCTGAACTGGGCGGGTTGCTACTGATGAGTGATGTGCCGCGGGGCTGCAGGGGTTGCGTACCTGCATTGCGCTTCGCACATGGAACTGTACGAGAACCGGAAACGTGTAACAGAAAAGGCGTGCTCTGCCCGAGAAGGTCATTAAACACGGCGGCAGATGCATAAACACGCGCACACACACACGCGCACGCACATACACAAGCGCCACATTGTGTCACAACTTAATTTCCTGAGTCCTTGCGTCAGTGCCTCACCAAGGGCGCGCTGGAATAGCAAATGGACCCACCGGAGGAGGTTTCATCTGATAGCTTTTGTTAGCGCTGATACCCGGTCGCCAGAGCTGGCTGAAGACACTCAGCTAGGCCATCCTTCAAAGAGCCATGAACTCGGATGAACTCTTGCTATTTTATGTTCTCGAGAAAAGGGGTGTGTGTGTGACAACAGCATATTACTCACGGTATAATGCTAGAATAACAGTGGTTATGCAATTGTTGGTGCGTAAGTAAGGGTTTACCTGGCGGCCTGCAGACAAAGTTGACATTTGGTGGGTGCACTTTTTGGCCATGAATGCACTGGCATCTCGAACAGCTTCTCACAAATCGAGACTGCAATTTTCGCCCATTATTCTTTGCGAAAGCAACAGCGTGCCAGCAGGTTAAAAATGAGCTGTTGCTGAACAGTCATTTTCAATCTGTGCCAGTAGCTGGATTCTGCTCTGGGCTTTCTTTCGAAGAGAAGATTTCATTCCGTGTTTTGCATTTATGTCTGCCTGGAAAAATGAACTTCCTTGGCTCTGGTATTCGGTTATTCGGTGGGCCTGTAGCAGTAGTGGAGCAGCACTGGAAAATTGCATTAATGGAATACTTGGATATTAACGCAGCAGTCTAACTGCCACCTTAACAGCAATTTCTGTCGCCATCCGTCCACCCGCTTTCAGAATGAGTAATTAGTTCCTTTCCAATAATGTGTGCACATATTGGGATTAAAGCATTTTTCATGCATCAACAACCTGGAAACAATTTCCTGATGATGGCATTTCAGTGGCTCGGTGTCAGCAGTTCGATGTTCGGTGTCATGTACGGAAGAACCACTAGATGGAGATCTAGATCGGATTCTCAATAAACAAATGAGTTGACATAATAATAATAATAATAATAACATATTGAAGAACCTGTCATGAAATCTGCCAGGGTTTTTTTGAATTAAATACTTTAAATGTGCTTAAATATTGTCTTTTAGTTTGCTAGTTTTTTGTATTGTCTGGCCTCAAAATTGTGCAGTGGATCCACAGAACAACCGTCAGAGTATTAGAATCTGAAGATTTTCCCAAACGTTTCTTTGGCCTCCTGATGCAACCACCCAACCATGTTGTGCTTGAGAGTCAGGTGTATTTAAGCGGAATTCATCTGAGACAGCTTTAATTGCACACAGTTGGACTTCATTTGCATGATTATATGACTGTGGCTGAAAATGGCTTCCCTCTTAGTTCTTAGTCGTGAAACAAAATGCATTTTCGTACCCCTTTTCCACTGCTCCGGTTCGCAATTTTGGAGACAGTATCACAGGTTTCCACAGGAAAGGATTGTGCCGGTGTCCTAAAACAAGCACCGAACTGGCCCCTAACCTCCACAGGTCTAGTAGCGAGAACCTGTGACATCACGAGCGGTGGGCAGAGTGATCGGTAACTTTAGAAGTCTGGTAATGTGGAGCGCATTTTAGCTAAACGGACGTCCACAGAAATTCCACAAAAGTTAAAAAGTGCACTACAACAACATTTATTTCTTATATAGCCCAAAATCACGTACAGTATGTCTCAATGGGCTTTGACAGGCCCTACAGTTGACACCCCCCCACTTGACCCTTCTGCACACAAGGAAAAACTCCACAGAACAAAACTCTAGGAGAGAGAAAAAAATAAAGGAAGAAACATTGGGAAGGAGTGATACAGAGAGGGACTTGTACAATAGGAAAGAAAGAACAAAGAAATACTAATAAGTCCTACAGTTGCAGGGTTGGAGAAGTCCATAATGTAGTCCAGTGTCATGGTCTAGATTACATGTCCATTGTGGTGTTACTGGTCCATTTGAAGATCCCTGAAGCTGTAGATGTTACGGTGGTGGTGGCTGTGGACAGTGTATGAGGAAATAAGGGACGAACACAAACAACCAACCAAATTGTCAAAGTGAAGAAAGACTACAGGGACAAAAAGAAGGGGCAGCGGTGGAGGTAATGGATCCGGTGCTGGGATTTCTGTTAGATGGGCGTGACCTGTGGCGTATTATCCTGCCTGTCTGGCGTAAATGTGGGCCAGTTCTCGGTCGGCCGAGCAGCAGAACCGGTACCTGGCGGTGGGGCAGAGGGGGGGGCATCACGTCGAATGGCTCAGCCGCTCTGGCTGGATGTTTTACTACGAGCCCGCGCCGTGCTGGAGGTTCGTCGATGGGTGGGCGGGTGAGCAGGTTACGCCTTTTACCGACACCAGCATGTGCATTTATATATGTGCGTTTCACCACTTGGTGAAAAAGGGCTGCGCACTAGCGCCGAGTGTGTGGAATATTAATGACAAATATGAAATGTCAACAGTTGACTTATGACATTAAATCCCTCTCGCCCGGAACCCAACTCGGCGCGGCTGAGTCGCGCTTTCCAGCGTAGTCGAGGTGTGTTTGCGCGGGCGTTCTCAATGCATAAACAGTGCCTGGAAGGTGTGTGTTTGAAGTCGTGCATGCTGTGTGTGTGTGTGTGTGTGTGTGTGTGTGTGTGTGTGTGGGGTGGGGGGGGGGGGGGCATTGCCGTACAGGCTCTGTATATAGGCCTATTAGCGGTGTTTGGATTCCACTCGATCTAACACCCGCCCGGTGGTTCTCGCGAGTTTTCCTGGAGGCCTCGCCACCAATTTTCTTCATGGAAGCCGCGTGCACTTCCGAACTGTCACATACGTTATTAGGCTTTTTTTTAATGAGGACCTGAACCTAATTAAGGGGTGCTGGAATGGAAACGGCCTGGCTGGAGGGCCTTAAGGAACAGGGACGAGAACCGCTGCAAACAATGTTAACCTCCACCGTGGCAGCCACCAGAGAGATTTTGGGGTCACGGTCCAACCGGCCCACGGCTTAATGAATGCCTAATTAGCTGGATGAGTTGCACCAGAGAATAATGGCTGGAGATACTTGCAGGTTTGTTTCTCACAGCTGCAACAAGTGCTGCTTACAGAGAGTCCACGTCAGAAGACACATCTCATTGCCGTAGAAAATTGCATTTCAGCAGGGTCAAACTATTGGTCTACAATAAAAAACCTCTAAGGACGGTCCAACGTATTATTACTACTTGGAAGATTAGTGGAGAACCATCATCAAAGTGGAAAGATGTGGTTGTAAAACTGAGTATTGGGAGTAAAGCGCTGTGTGGCCATGAAAACAGGCACTTGTTTGTGAGTGTAACTGGGTGAAAGTTGTCCCTGCATTGTGTTGTATTTTTCTGGCTCTGGTGTGTGTGTTTCCAGCCAAAAGTCCCCTCTGCTCCTGCTGCTCCCGTATGGGAGATGGAGGGGGGGAACACACACATGGCAGACAGAAATGTCCTCATATAATGAACAAAAATTTTGAAATAACATGTACAAATCAATATTGAACAAACATGCAACACATTAACATAAGAAATACAGTACAGGCCAAAAGTTTGGACACACCTTCTCATTCAATGTGTTTTCTGTATTTTCATGACCATTTACATTAGTAGATTCTCACTGAAGGCATCAAAACTATGAATGAACACATGTGGAGTTATGTACTTAACAAAAAGTGGAGACCTGACCTCCACAGTCACCGGACCTGAACCCAATCCAGATGGTTTGGGGTGAGCTGGACCAACAAGTGCTAAACACCTCTGGGAACTCCTTCAAGACTGTTGCATTTCAGGGGACGACCTCTTGAAGCTCATTGAGAGAATGCCAAGAGTGTTCAAAGCAGTAATCAGAGCGGCTGGGTGGCTATTTTGAAGAATATAGAATATAGAACAGGTTTTCAGTTATTTCACCTTTTTTTGTTAAGTACATAACTCCACACGTGTTCATTCATAGTTTTGATGCCTTCAGTGAGAATCTACCAACGTAAATGGTCATGAAAATAAAGAAAACACTTTGAATGAGAAGGTGTCCTAAATTTGGCCTGTACTGAATATACAGAAAATTAAAATAAAGGTGAGATGATAAAAGATGCTGAGCCATCGCTTCCTTACCTGCTTTCATATGAGAAAGGGAAGGGAGAGAAGGAAGTGATCGTCTTCATAGAATCATGGGTATCAAGTCCCAGAAAAATAACAAATAAAACAATTACAATAAAAAATATGATTTTGTGTAATTATACACAATAATTATACACAAGAGGGACAGTCCCCCCCTGGAGACACTCAGGGTTAAGTGTCTTGCTCAGGGACACAATGGTAGTGAGTGGGGTTTGATCCTGGTTCTTCTGGTTCATAGGTGAGTGTGTCACCTACCAGGCTACTACCACCCCATTTTTTATGATGTCAAGAGGTATTTCAGGTTTGACAACAGATTGACAAAAACATTAATGTGATTGAATAAATTAGAAATAGAAACAGGAATGGATGAATATGCAACTTTTATAACTGTCTCTCATTCTCTCACATATAGTGGTTGAAAAGTAGAGGACGGGGAGTCTCCAGGGAGCTCCTTTAGACTCAAGGTGAGAAGGTCGTCGGTGGCGGCTTAATAATAATCTGCCAATAATAATCTTTTTCCCCCGCTAGACCGTACAACAAACTGCATCACCTCGCATTCCGAGTTCACGTGGAAGCGCGTTCCCTTCTTCAGAAAATGTGTTACTTATCTCTCCTCTTCCCCCCGAGGTCCCGTGACGTCCGCCGCCGTGTCACGTCCACGATGCCGAAAGCGTGACGCACGCACCCCGCGTCTGCCGCAGAATAATCACGGAGGCCCTTTGTGCGGCAGTGCAGGGGGCGCTCCGCTCACCATGGCTCCTCGTCCCAGAATGCCGCGCGGCCCCAGAGCCAACGCTGAAAGACGTGAGCCCAGGTGCCGAGGAACAGCATGAGGGGCGCCAAACGTTACCGACCTGTAATAAGAGAGGTTAAAAATCGCGCCGGTTTTATGGTTATGATTCTGAAGTGCCATGTTTCACCGTTAACTGCTTGGGTCGCCATGCGGTGTGTGTGTGTGTGTGTGTGTGTGTGTGTGTGTGTGTGTGATGCAGCAGCGATCGGCGGCTGCTTAAACCCTTCCGTTCACCCCTTGGACACGGCCGTCCTGCCTTTTCGGCGTCCCCACTTCCTGCCTTTGTCTCAGATCCGGTTACAGGTGAGGGAAATAGAGGGAGCGGGAAAAGAAACACGGAAAAAAAAAACAACGCGTAACGCGGAATTGAGGCAGAGATGCTTTTGAAGAGTCTGAGCGCTGAAAAGGGCCTCAGATCTTTGCAGCTGTCAGTCTTTGGAAGCGTGGCTCTTTTAAGTGGATTTCCTGTGTTGCAGAGAGAGAGAGAGAGAGAGAGAGAGCGAGCACCTGCTGACTGTGTGTTCCAGCCTCCTGCCCCGGTGTGTGGTGAAGAGCACGCCAGTCGTGTGAGGTTAAGTCATATTTACCTGAGCAGAGATGGTGACTGACAGCTTCTCACTGCGGAACACTGCGGAAATTTGTCATGTTTTACCGCGCACCACACACCAGAATACGCTGTTAGAAGCGCGGACGTAGAGTGCCATGTGTGTGTCCTGCGTGCCCAGTATTGATCGTGGAATATTGATTAGTCATGTTTTTTTGCTGACATCGTGATTATAGCGGCAGCGTTTTTTCCCAATTTGTTTGGATGAAGTCGACCAATAGATATATATCAAGCCTTTGGGCAAAAAAAAAAAAAAAACAGTCCATAACAGTAGGTGGCGATAACGCGAAGTGACAACCGCCGTTTCACACCACGGCAGAAGAGCCCCAAACTGATGCTGATATGCTAATCGGGGGGTTGGCGAAACCAAGCTGCGATACAGACTCTCAGATATGGATCGCTATTGAATTTTTGGGTTTAACTCAAATGCAGCTAACTGAGTGTAAAAGGGTAAAAGGGAACATTGCCACTTGCTGGCCATTTCGTTCCATCATTATGTTTATCGGGCTGCTTGTGTTGTCATACTGTGAAATTCCATTTTAATATCTTCGGTTCAAACGGCACCATCTTTTCATTTAATTAGATGTTTTTTTGAGTTGCTTAAACATTCGCCATGTCACGGCGGTCCTACATGTCCTCCACTCATGCTAGTGGATCGTGTCCCCCCCCAGGTCACCCGACTTTAATTCACGTCACGACTGGTGATTGAGGGGTGATAATCAGAACCACTGGTCTCGGGGGTACGTAGGCCACCTAGTGGTGCTAATGTGCCACTCGCTAAACAGGAAATCTGGTTTAAACCGGTTTGATTCAGCCAAAAGTGACACATTTATCATAAAAAATGACAATTTTTTTCCAATTATTACTTTCTCTCATCAAAAAAAAAAGAGTTTGCTGTGATATCAACCTTTTTATACTTCAACAAACCCGTCCAAAATGAAATCCCGGAGGTTCAGGTTGAACAGCAAATATTCTGCATATTCAGATCAACTCCAACATGATGCCCAGTCCTTCCTCTGTGCGCATATTTAATTGCTCCCCGCCTGAATTCGCGTGTGTCGTGTTGTGGGAGATGTTAATGACGGTCCGATTTCTTTTGCTAATTTCGTGAGCCTGTAGCCATGGAAACCATAAATACACATCTCACCTGTCGTCCAACAGATACGTCTGTTCATTCGCCCGGCTACAACTGGCACGTGTGTGTGTGTGTGTGTGTGTGTGTGGGTTTGAGGACAGAGCACACAGCTCCAGAGCCGAGGAGGTAATTTATGTTGAGCCGTTGTTTGACTGTCTTAGTAATTAGTCCCGGTTTTGTTTAGGGACGTATCCCTGCAAAGCAGTAATCAGAGGGCTGGAGCCGGAGATCATCGGCTCGGAAAATAGACGTTCCCGAGAGGGGGGCGAGGGGAGGAGCGCCTTGTTTTCCTGAGGATGTCCCCATCTTGAGTGACCGGAATAAAACGCGATACTGTGCTTTACCTTGCTTGGTTTAAGAACCCCCTCCTAGCACCTTGTCATCTTTCAAATGTCTCGATAACTGGAGATTGACATCTTTAATTATTCAACCAATACTTGCAGCATTTAGCAATATATACAAATATCATTTTAGGCCACATTACAAGTTAGTTCTGTATAGTTCATACTATAAAAAGTATGAAGTACTGGCCTGTTCCTGAAGTCTTTACTGTTGGAAAAAGTAGGATTGCTGATGCTGAAACTTTATTATTATTATAAAAGGGGGCAGTGGTGGCCTGGCGGGTAAGGAAGCGGCCCCATAATCAGAAGGTTGCCGGTTCGAATCCCGATCCGTCAAGGTGCCACTGAGGTGCCACTGAGCAAAGTACCGTCCCCACACACTACTCCCCGGGCGCCTGTCATGGCTGCCCACTGCTGACCAAGGGTGATGGTTAAAAGCAGAGGACACATTTCATTGTGTCACCCTGTGCTGTGCTGCAGTGTTTCACAATGACAATCACTTCACTTTCACTTAAGTGTGTCATTAACATGGACGTTCTATCGGAAATGGTGCTTCAAGCTTACATTACCCGCCTTCACCCGGGTCAAATGACATAAAAGTGTAAAAGGGTGGTCGTAGCCTAGTGGGTAACACACTCGCCTATGAAGCAGAAGACCCAGGTTCAAATCCCACTTACTACCATTGTGTCCCTGAGCAAGACACTTAACCCTAAGTTGCTCCAGGGGGACTGTCCCTGTAACTACTGGTTGTAAGTCGCTCTGGATAAGGGTGTCTGATAAATGCTGTAAATGTAAATGTATGAAATTTCTTATGGTGTGTTAGGGAGGAGGTGACGTCTCCGCTCTTCTGTTGCAAAGATCTTTCTTTAGTTCTGTTTCCTGGTAGAACTGGCAAACTGAGGTTCCAACAAAAGTGCACCAGATGTTTTCTGGTTGAGCTGTGGGTCCATTAGAGTGACACCGTGGTGCTTCTGCCGCCTGTGTGTGTGTGTGTGTGTGTGTGTGTGTGTGTGCACGAGGGACAGCTCGAACGGCAGGTTGGCAGGCTCCCAGTGCCAGGCAGCTCCGATGCCTCCCGCGAACTACGTCGGCTTCGCCCACGCCTCGTCAGGGGATAAACAGACCAGCCATCTACGAGGACACACACTCCCACACGGCGGAGATTTAATCACCGCACAATACCCGGAGCCTCCAAAACAAGGCCGTCCTTTCCAAGGGACGCTGAGACTCGGAGAGCTCCAAATGCTGGCAGGGCCGAGCTGAGAGACTTTGCGCGAAAAATCCAGCGGGACTCCAATTTTTCAAAAATCCCTTTCAAATCTACAGGATCTTCTCGGATTTGGCGAGTTTGTTTTTGCTCAGGAATGCTACCTGGGGATTTGCGGTCTCCATCAGAGTTGGACAGAAGGCCGCGAACCCGGCACGAACCCAGATGGAAGATCAGGGGTGGACTCAAGAAGGCTAGAGTTAAAGTGCTAGTGCTCTGCATGCTCGTCTCGGTAATGGTCGTCGTTTTTTTGTGCTCGAAGGGCCTTAGGAAAACGGAGGAGATGGACCCTGCGCGACCTGGTCATGTGACGTATTGAGACTAAAAATTCCCTCTTCACGGGGTCTCTGATCCCAATGGACTCTGTTCTCCTTTGTTGTCCCTGGGTGGTGGAACAACTTGCCCTGCTCCATTCAACTAGCCGAGACTACCACCACCTTTTCAGAAACATTTGAAAATCCACTTGTTTAAAAAGTATTTAAAAGTATAAAATATATATATATATATGTGTGTGTGTGTGTGTGTGTGTGTGTGTGTGTGTGTGTGTATATATATATATATATATATATATATTGTCTAGCACTTAACAATTCCCGAGCAAGTTAGGCCTTATCAGGGCTCTCAGTTTTGTAACTCAAAATCTATAGGAACCGAATGAGAATTGCTGGTGTCTTCCTCAAAGTCGCTTTGGATAAAAGCATCTGCCAAGTAAAGTAAAGTAAAGTAAAGTATTGACAGGCGTGGGTGCAGAGACGGAAAGCAGGGTATGTGACCGCTGTTACCCCCCCTTTTAAAAATGTTAGTTGATAAAATATCGGAGATAATTACGCACCAACACCAGAGTGAACGCTGCATAATACAGCTTGGAAAATATGGCCCGAATTTGCCTCTTAAGACCTGTGTGCTGTATTTTCACAGCGATTGTGACTGTATAGGAACTTGTAGTCTATTTAAAAATCACAGGCATACTATCACCAGTCAAACGAACTTTTGGAACTCGAGTCACTTCCATAAGTTCTGAAGTGACTTTTTTTTCCCCCAGGAAATACTGCAGGGTGTCAGCATGCACTACTTATCTTATGAACTGGCATGGTTGACACACAAGCGATGACAGCCAAATCCAGAAAAGTTTCCCCTCCGATGTCATCACAACAGCCGAGATCTGAGGGTGTGCAGGTTCGACAGAAGCAGATATGCGAGTTACGAGGTGCCTGGAACTCCACGAAACAGCTGCTCTTTATTCACGGCCCGTCTCTGTTCTTTCACACGTTCCCCCTCGCTGCTATCTGTAGGTGTCGTGGCATGTCCCATCAGCGCCGCGGCTCCTGCTCGCCCGGCTGGCCTCTCACTAGCGGCCAGAACACTTCCTGTTCTCCTGTAGAACAGCCAGGGGAGGGACGGGGAAAGGTTGGACATGTGTATGATGTCTCACTCCCTGAAGAGGGCTCTTGAGGGAGCGTTCGGGGGAGAGACGATGCCTCCGCTCGGCTTTTCAATCTAAATGCAAATGCTTGGAATTGAAGCTTATGACCAGGAGACGAGAAGGGACCGAGAAAAGAAAAGAAAAACACGGGTTTGATGTCAGAACGCCACTGTCCGCTTTGTATGAACCAGTGTTTATGCAAGCCTGTGTGTGTGTTGTGTGTAGACATAACTCAAGTGAGGGTAATGTAAAATTACAGTAAACTTTGAGCTCGGCGTTTTCCAACAGAGTGACTCTCGCTTATTGGCCCCTCGCTTTTCTGATGTCACTTTCCAGAGAAGGGCTTTTCATTGGACGGCACCTTAGAAAGTACTACACTTGTACTGGAGGACAGTGAGGAACTTAATTAGATCATGGATTGTGTGCCTCATTTGACCAGGCCTATTAAGAAAGCCAATGATATGCATTTACTCGTTGGACAATTCTGTATTTAATGCATGATATTTGTACATATATTTGATGAAAGTGAAAGGCGCCCGGGGAGCAGCGTGTGGGGACGGTGCTTTGCTCAGTGGCACCTAAGTGGCGGTGCGGGGATTTGAATTACGAGTCCGCTTCCTTACCCGCTAGGCCACCGCTGATATATTATATATTACTGTTTTTACAAGCTGTGCTTAATTCCTAGCGTCCTTGCAACTTTGAAGTGCAGTTGAAGTGCCTGGTTTTTATAGAGTGCTACTCTATAAAAACACTTTGTTGTCCTTTTTGGTCTTTTTTTTTTGTTCAACTTTATTCAGAATGCAGGGGCCACTTCGCAGCACACATTTCGTTGTGTCACCATGTGCTGTGCTGCAGTGTTTCACAGTGACAATCACGTCACTTTCACTTCAGGATCCACAAAACACCAGACTAGTGTTAAATAATGATAAACTCCCTTAACACAGTGACTACTTTTCTTATGTTATGTTATTGTAAGGTTTTGTTTTATGTGAGCTAGTATACTTGCTGGTAATATAGACAAAATGTTACAAATTCCTACCAATATGTCAGGACAAATATGTAGATTGTAGATATGTAGATAATTAAATTGGTGATATTGTTGTTATTAGAATTATTATTTATACATTAGATAGAATAAATGGCCTTTTAATATAAAGATGGTAGGAAAACGTCCTCTTTCACTCTATAGATTTTTTGGGCCATTTTATTGGGTTACAGCATGTAATAAAAATGGATTTAATTGGGATTGTTTGGAGAGGCTTAAAAACAAAAAAAAAAAGTCAATATCCTAGAATGGGCCTACCAAAGCCGAGACCTCAATTCAATTGAGAATCTGTGACAAGAATTGAAAATTGCTGTTCACCAGCGGTCCCCATCCAACTTGACAGAGCTTGAACAATTTTGCACAAAACAATGGGTGAAAATTGGAGTCTCCAGATGTGAAAAATTGGATGCGACAAACAGACTGGAGCGAACACTTATGAAATTAATTATTTTTCCATTTATTTATTTACAATACTTGGGGGGTGAGTTGGGGGGGGTTATGGTTGTGCTGATACGTGTCAAAACGACAGTACAATATAACGTCTAAAGAAAGTTCACCCAAAATGTCCTTTCTGATTCATAATTCTGATCAGTTTGACATGTTTCGATCATACATTGATGTTTTAGATGTTTTGCATGTATATGTAATAGATGGAAGTGTGTGTGTGTGTGTGTGTGTGTGTGTGTGTTTTTATTTTTATGAGACTGGCTTTAACTATCAGAAACACCGCATTGTAAACGGCATTGAGTGATGTTTGGGGACTAAGCCCACAAGGCCATCTGTATAACTATTGACCCTGTCCCTGTGCGGTCAATTTCATTTGTCAGCCGTTCACTATTTACAGCTTTTGCCCCAGCTGCTGAGTGTGTCAGAGGCCTCTGTGTGTGTGTGTGTCTGTTTTAAATGAAAAAATATAGCTGCAATCAGCATGAAACTGTAAAAGCGACAAATATGGGTTGTAAATTCTTTGTGTTTATGTACATACTGAGATGCCCTTCATTTCCCTCTTCTCGGTGTTAAATGATGCAACTGGTGTGTGTTATCAGGTGTTGGCATAGAACTGGGGGCATTGTGCACATTTCAATCATCCCGGCAACTGAACATTTTCTATAGTGAGAATCACCCTCATACTGTAATCCCACAGGCTGTAGTCCCCTCCACGGGTGTCCTGAAAAAGGGAAAGAGACAACGGGCCGGTGTATTGCTTTGCGTAGTCACGCGTCAGAAGGTAATTACGGCCTCGCTCTTTACCACACCCTGTTTCATTAGCAGCGCTGTTCAGGGTTGGTTGTTTGCACGGGACATTCCATCGATTCGAGGAAAATGTGTCAGCGAACTGACATTTACCCGCCTGTGCAGTTTGAGCAATGAGTAGGACACTCGGGGTCACAGTTCATCACTGGTACCAGCTGGAGAGAGGGGTACCTGGGCTTTACTTCAAATGTAAGCAGAATTAAGGAATTAAGGCCGTCCGTACACGAAAAAGTGAGACTTGTTGGCTGTAAAGCAGCGGACAGTGGAGTCTTCAGTGAGGGGACAACGATCACGGTGACTTAAGTGACTGAGCACTCGGAGCTCTGCTGGAGCAACACATCTGCACTACAAAATATTTATGCCGAAGTTATTAAATTACAGGGCGGCGAGAGCTTTATAAAGTATTCAGTGTTCTGCTTAAAATACGGCCGCATATGTGAAGCTCGGGGAAATAAACGCAGCAACATTTGCCTTTTTTTTTTTTTTTTTTTTGTCCGTACGGCCCAAACAGACGAAAAACATCACCCTACGTTCACACCTTCACACCTCAAAACCAGCCGGAAGTCTCTTGTCACTTGCTTGCCGTTGGCATTAAAACAGAAGTCTGATCAACTGTACGGTAATGAGCTAAGACTCGGTGGCAGCCAGTCAGAGCCTGAGAAGCGCTTCGTTTTCAGGTCGTCCCCTCCCTCTACTACCTCGGGTGCGGACGGAGGGTCGGGGAGTCGAAGCGGGGAGCCCTTCTACACCTCAAGACGTTGGGTTCAGACAATGAAGGCAACAACACCTGTCCCACATACACAAGAAAAATGCATGTCTCCCTGACGACCCGAATCGCTTATTCCCACGGTTCGATGGGGACAGCAAGCCACCCATCACCGAGCTCACGCCGCGGGAGACTCCATCATGCGCGCTGATGCTGAACTCGGCCAAGGTGAAATAGGCCCTTAGCCACATCAACCCCTACTAAATTGCCGGGTGCGATGGGCTTCCTGAATGAATGCGATGTTCACCAAACTGTTTAACAGCCCGTCCGTCCCCCATCGTGGGGTATAAAGGTCAACTGAGGACACCGTGACACTACTGGTCCTTCACATTGCACTGTCACGCTTGAAACATTGGTTCCGATTCACTGGGTCTGCATTTACTGCTGCCCACCATGAAAATGACAAACTGAGTACTGAGACGCTCTGACTGTTAACCCATCGATGACAGTGTGATGTGTCCAGAGTAAAAAAAGTTGAGAAGCAACAAGAACTTAAGAAATCTCCTTGGGATTGTCTTTTTATTAGAATGAAAAGCCACTGTCACCATCCAATGAGAGGGTGGAGGCAATACAGAGAAATTCATCTGCCAAGTCCTGCCACGGCCCATCAGCACGACAGCGCTGTCTCCGGCGCCGCTTCCCGGCAACGCACAACAGCTGTGGAACGCTTCATACTGTACGCTCCACCGCTGGGAACAAGGAGAAGGTCCTCCAACGCATCATCCGACGCTTCCAAAGGACCGCTGGCTCCCGGCCACGAACATCTGCAAAGATCCGTCCCACCCCCATCCACGGCATCCTTACTCCATCTGGCACGACCAGACGCATCGTGCGCAGCACAATTCGAATAGCACCGACTGCGTTATATATCCGCCACGGCGGTTTGTATTATTTATTCTGCCCCCTCCGCCCTTCAAGTGCGATAGTTATAGCAGCTCTCTTATTTATTTACCCGCCCATCACTCTTCAATAATTTATTTGTTCTGGGCCACCCCCTCAAGTGCAGTAATCTGTTTAGTGCAATATCTATCCAGCAACGATGCTCCGTAAGCCCTTCTTCTCGCTCCTTTTTTTAAAAAATTTTATTCTTCTAGTCTGTTCACAAATTCTTTATCGGAATGTATATCTATTTATTTATTTTTGCCTACAAATACATTTATGTTATTAATTTTTTTATTCCATATCTATGTCTTCTAGAGTGTAGGTGGAACGGCTAACTTTGCCTGTTGGTAGAAAATTGCATTCGACATACAGCAAATATGCATGACCTTTAACACTATAGTTTGATTCATCAGTTTATTGACTGACTTATTGACCAAACCTCCGTTTACCCAATTTTTTTCCTGGTCTGTGAAGGTAAAATATCTACTGCTTCCGTGTCCACACAATACCAGCGAAACGTATTAATACTCATGGGAAAATGGAATCCTGACTCTACCTTGAACCCTAACCCTGTGGCGGCCATTGGCCAGTCATGTAGTACTTTTTAATTAAATATTGGGCGACCTGCTCGAAGAAAATGAGCATAGACAAAAGGAGAGTTTGCCAGTGTTGGATCTCTCAAATTAAATCAAATCAAATCAAATCTATTTTTTTAGAAACAAAATGTATACATACATAAATGAAATATAATGTGTTCGAGTGTATGTATATAAAATATATACTATATCATTAAAATATAATAATTTGCTAAAATAGATGTAGACGGTAATTTAAAGATTTATGGAAGCGGGATACTGGGGGAAATTAGGAAATGTTCAGTGCAGATCTGGGGGTGTGTAATTGTGATGTCTGTGCGGCTGACATTTAGCCGGAATCCCCTCTGGCTGAGTTCACGTGGGACCACACGTCAGGAAGATCCATTCCCTCCTTCGCTGGATGGAAACTTGTTACCTCCTTCAGTCACCAGAATAGTCCCGATCGTGGACGCCGGTCATCGATCGGCGGGCTGCGGGGAACGTGAGAAAGGATGATTCCGGGATAAGGTGGAGGCTTCGGTTTAATGTGAGCTGCACTGCAGTAAAAATCCATTAGATTTTTTTTTTTTTACCGTCTCACCTCAATAATCGGAAACTAAGACCTGCTTTTTTTTTGTTGCAAAAACTCAAACACACATTCTTGTGTCGACGCAGGCACTCGCAATAGCTTTACCCGATTAATAAATAATCAGGTGAATAATTGCAGACAATTAAATATCGAAATGCATCAGCTGTTTACAAAAGTAACCCAGAGATACAAAATTGAGGAATTATGCTTCACAGCAAGAAGGTGTGCGATCCTGTGTGATGCGTAGATCAGCTGTAGTGTGTGCGACGCCCAGCATGCGCACAGAACGACTTCCTCCACAGAGTTGTAAAAAGACGGGGGATCAATTTCAAAGCTGGTGTCTTCACATTTAACTTTCTTCATTTAAGGGTGTTAACGGTAGCTCCTATTTAAAACACACTTAAAACCCCTATTGTGCAGTGTGGCCTTAATGAAATGGGATAGAAAGCAGGCGTATTAAAGTTTCATATTATAGTTTACGACACCCCAAGACACGAACAAGAATTCATCTGCAAATTGTTTGCAGTCCACTGAGCTAAAAGCCCCACACTCTTGAGCTGTACTAAATTTAATATAATAGCTGCTCCATATTACGCAGGCTTTTAATCTTGAAAAGGGCCACTGAGCACTGAGAGCTGCTGTGCTGCTGTGGGTGGAGGAGAGACCGTGGATAGTCTACAACGGTATTTTATCCTGGAGCCCACATGCCACTATAACCTGTAGACAAACCAGTCTATTTTCACAGGTTGCACATATCATTCATTTACATTTACATTTATGGCATTTATCAGACACCCTTATCCAGAGCGACTTAAAATCAGTAGTTACAGGGACTTAGGGTTAAGTGTCTTGCTCAGGGACACAATGGTAGGATTTGAACCTGGGAGTGGAATTTCAACCTGGGTCTTCTGGTTCATAGGCCCACTGTTACCCACTAGACTACTACCACCCTCATTCACAGCTAGAAGGGTAGAATTATTAGATATCTGGATTTATAGGCAGATTATTAAACTCATGGTCATGGCTGCCCACTGTGTTGGGCAGTGTTGGCCTAATCAAAAGGTTGCCGGTTCGAATCCCGATGTGCCAAGGTGCCACTGACCAAAGCACTGTCCCCAAACACTGCTCCCCGGGCGCCTGTCATGGCTGCCCACTGCTCACTCGGGGATGGGTTAAATGCAGAGGACAAATTTCACTGTGTGCACCGTGTGCTGTGCTGCTGTGTAGCTCAAGTGACAATCACTTCACTCTTAAACGTGTTTGAAGTACAGGATCTGAATACAAAGAACATCTCCTATAGATAGTTTGCATCTTTTGTTTCACTCATTTCTCAACACGGCAGATATTCAATAATGTAGCAGTCTTGGTCAAAGAGAAACAGATTTGCCCTCTGAGTAGTGTCCTGCATGTCAGTATAGTGTGTGTGTGTGTGTGTGTGTGTGTGTGTGTGTGTGTGTCAAATTACCTGTCAAACTGAGTTTCAATTCAGTTATGCCATTTATAAAGCACATTTTCAAAAGATCTCAGCCATAAACACAAGCAAATATGACATAATAAGTTAAAAAGGACAGTGCATATTAAAATCATATGAAGAAAACGGTACACAATTCATAGATCCAATGAAACTGATAATACATTATGCAAGTCCCCATTAAACCAGCATATCATTGTCACGGCTGGGTGCTGACAACAGGATGGGACAGGGTGCTGCAGGACATGGACGGGTGCTGCTGATTAAGCATCCATGATTAGGCCTTGTTATTAGGAAGGAGTTGGCAGCAGAACAATGCTGCTGCGTTGATGTGGACTCACCCTTACCTTGTGTTTGGTTTTGTCCTGTCTTCTGAAGACACACACCTCCGGGTTTATTTTATATACAGCACAGGCCAAACGTTTGGACACACCTTCTCATTCAATGTGTTTTCTTTATTTTCATGACCATTTACGTTGGTAGATTCTCACTGAAGGCATCAAAACTATGAATGAACACATGTGGAGTTATGTACTTAACAAAAAGTGGAGACCTGCTAAACACCTCTAGGAACTCCTTCAAGACTGTTGGAAAACCATTTCAGGTGACGACCTCTTGAAGCTCATCGAGAGAATGCCAAGAGTGTGCAAAGCAGTAATCAGAGCAAAGAAACTAGAATATAAAACATGTTTTCAGTTATTTCACCTTTTTTTTGTTAAGTACATAACTCCTCATGTGTTCATTCATAGTTTTGATGCCTTCAGTGAGAATCTACCAACGTAAATGGTCATGAAAATAAAGAAAACACATTCAATGAGAAGGTGTGTATAAACCTTTAACCTATACTGAGTGTGTGTGTGTGTGTGTGTGTGTGTGTGTGTGTGTGTGTGTGTGTGTGTGTGTGTGATATTTATATATATATATATATAGAGAGAGAGAGAGATAGATAGATAGATAGATAGATAGATAGATAGATAGATAAAATAATGTTATGAGCAAATAGGACAAATTGAGTTTATTAGTTATGTGTGTGTGGCTCTGGTTTGTGTGTTGAGTTCAACAGTTTGATGGTCCAATGGCAGAATTTATAAAGTCTGGATAAGGCCAACTGCCAATCGTCATAAGGTTAGTGTCAAAATTTGAACAAGCTCTGATGTTTCTCTGATTGATTCTTAATCAATGTCTGTTTGTACAGCAGTGTCTGTATTAATTTTTTTTGCCTAGGCTCGTACAGTGCGATGAAACTGGGCTGTTGGACACCACGCGTCTTTCACATGTTTTTGCAGGTCCTAGGCTGCCATGAATCATTAACTATGCACAGCACGTGCTGTTGTGGGCACGTTCATCAGCTGGTACATGGATGAGCGGGTTGGCTCTGGATTAAGAGGGCTCCTGGGCTGCCGATGACTTCTTCTGTATCTGTGCGTTCACTCGGCCTTTATTTTTTAACTCGCCTTTGAGTGGTTTTCTTTGCAAGTGAGACTTTGGCAGAAAGGGGACGTGTGGCATTGCTGTTGAATCTAATTAGTCAGAACAGTCTTCGCCGTCAGCCTTCCTGTGTGTGTGTGTGTGTGTGTGTGTGTGTGTGTGTGTGTGTGTGTGTGTGTGTGTGTGTGTGTTTTGCGTGCAGAGATTTCTGCTGTTTATGGAAGTTGAGCTATCCGGTGTGTCATGAGAGGCTCTAATTAGGGTCTGTGAGGCAGCGATCTCGTGCCAGAGCACAAAACTCAAAACTCTCGCTCTGAGAAGGACATGGAAACGATGTGAAGTGGTGCCAGCAGTACACTCCGTCAGTGTTTGTGCCAGGCTTTGAGAGTGTTTCAGTGTCCACTGAAAAAAAAAAAATTAAAAATAAGACGCAAATAAACAGCCTGTTTTTTTTTTGCACTTTTTGAAACTTTGTGCAAGAACGCAGATTTTTTTTCTGGCCCTTCATGCCTCTTGTCAACAGAGGCTTTTTCAAGTTGTGGATCATCAGTTTCTGGGGTCAGTTTCTTTATTCTGATTAGAGTAGGCAAATTGAAATGAAATGTGTCAAGAAAGAAAGAAAGAAAGGTGTTTAGATGGACGTCCAGTAGGGGCAAAAGTTGCCGAGGGATGTGGCAAATATTTTCTTAGTGCTATTTTAGATGTAGCATGTTGGGAGTGTTCCCGGATGTCAAATTCACTACTACAACAATGAGAATCTGCATGTTGCTTGATAGTGGGCGTGGTCAAAAAATTTGTATAACAAGAGTTCAAATTTGCGATTGATTTCTTCTGATGAGGACGTAAGGTGTGTGACACCTGTCATCCCCATAGTCTTCTCCCATTTTAATTGGACTTTCAAGACGTTCGTGACTTACTGTGCACGGTAAATACATTTTTATCAAATATGCTCAGAATGCTAAACTATTTTGGTTTCTAAAAAAGTGTGAAATGACCTACAATTCAAATGATTTACATGGTACCCATACAGACCCACTTAGTACACTAAAATATCTTAAGTAAGTAATGGTTTTAGCAAATAACTACAGCATTTAGCTCAGATCATATATAGACATTTTACTAGCTTGTTAGTGCCGCTTCCAGTTGTCTGCTTGGTGGAGACGCACCCGGCTCCAATCTGCATGGCAGCTGGGCGGTTATAAAGGACTTGTTGAGCAGCCCATCGAGACTGTGGACCCTGTTACTTACCTCAGGTATGTTTTTCAGGTCCTGGCAATGAAAGAAGAAACCCGTTTATAATGTTTTTAAGTATCTCTCTTTTTCAAGCACAGTGGTGTTTCACTTTTGGCTCTTCCCTTAATAATAATAATAATGCGGAAAAAAATGAAGACGTGCCAGATGTATTTGCCTTGTCGGCTTCATCGTTGCGTTAGCACCATTACAGGGGGCGTATTAGTGCAGGGTTTCCATAGATCATCAGAGCGCCGTTCAAATGGGTGAACACCTTCACCGGCACGGAGGTAAATCTAGTCTCCGCAGGTTTCGCCTGGGCCCGAAGAACAGAGGGAAAGGAGAAAATGGGCTTTGATCTACTCCGTTAATTATGGGAATTCTGTTCCCTGCACCTACCCTGCCTTTGATGTCTGAAGCAATCCAGGTACTTCCTCTTCCTCTCCCCACTGTTATGTGGAAAGGGGACACCAAGCAACCAAGCATGTCTCTCTGGATTTAGTTTTATTCGTTTAGTGCTCACTTTCTGAGGAGTTGATTAAACAACATGTCTCAATCGATCAATTTATCTATATTTGTAAAGTGCTTTTTACCTCAAGTGAGCAAGCCAAAGGCGACACTGGCAAGGAGAACCTTCCTGAGTAATAATAGGAAAGAACATTGACAGGAACCAGAGGACTCATGCCCCTTTGGTCAAAAGCGATCAAAGCTATGGACCCAGGTAAAAGTTCTGTTTATGATTTTATATAGTGTGGCCATTGAGTAGATTCACATAGGAGCAGATAGTTTGATCCATTGAGGTGAAGTGCAGGATGGCTCTCAGCATCACATGGCCTACAGCCTGTAAGCGCATTTATTAGGTAAGTTGTGCTAAATTAAGTAGCTGGTGAGTGTATATGCCCTTTGGTTGGTGTTGGTTGAGGGAAAAAAAACGAGACATTAGAAAGCTGAAGTGTCTCTTGGAGCAAGTTTTTGTCTCTGGTCCAAGAAGCTGGCAGCCAAGCTGCTTGCAAGAGGATTCAGCTGTGAGTGAGTCTTGAGGGGCAAATTCAGAGGAGGCATTAAACCAGAATGAAAAGTCAGAGGCATGAATCGGTCCATCAAACCCACCCCCTGCTTCCCTTTCCTTGTCATTATGTTGGACCTGCTGCATTTGCTGCATTGTTACACCTTCACAGGGATCCTAAGCAGAGTTGTTGGTCTTCCGTCAGTCATACATGCTTTAATTGCAGCTTTAATCGCTGTTTCATTTTGCATAAAGCGGAATTAACAGGTTATGACGGAGAACATGAGATCTAAGCACTGAACAGCACGCCGTGCTCACTTTAGTGGCGAGCTTCTACTCCCGAGTTTTATAGTCAGCCTCGACGGATGACAGGAACCACCCTGCAGCCCATAAGCTTCAAATGGCCACCATGAAACCTTAAGAGTCTCATTTCACATAACGAGTTTAGATTGATGCATTGTAACGACTCTCGGAAGTGCTCTAATTAGATTTGAATCATTAATTTGGACTTACGGCTAATGAAGTTTCAGCCAACTTGCATGCACACGCAGACACACAATGACATCTCCACTTGAATTGGAGAGCTTTTAATAGCATTAGCTGCGAGAGGAAGAGGCAGAAATGCCGTAAGGAAGCACCTTTCTCAGCTGGGGATTGATGCTCGGGCTCCAGTCTGCCTCTGTATGTTTCACAAATGCACGCCCGCTTGTCGGCGGGGAAGAAATAACATGTGCACCTGGGAAGAAGGTGCAGCTCACATCCTTGCAAGCATGGTGCTACCCAGAAGGGTCGCACTGTTTTATTACGCAATTGGTCGCGTCAATTGCATAATAATTAAATAAAGCGTCGAGGAGGAAAGACTCGCTTGGCCCTGTCGGCGACCCAGGCTCTTCGTTCGGTGGTGGCCGCTTCCATGCTGACATCTGTCGTTCCTGAATGGCCAGGCCTGGGTCCTGTGCGTCGTGTCCGAGCCATTTCTGGAGAAATTGAGAGATAATGGGAAATGGGATTTTCTCCTCCCAGTCGAGTTTAAAATTGAGAAACAAGATCCTTGTGTTGGATAGTATGGCTTGAAGGATCAATAATGTAGCAAAATTAGAAAAATGTGGGCCAGGATGGCTGTATATAATAATTACAATAACATATCAATACCATATGATCAGAAATAATAATCAGTTGTTAACATGGTAATTATTACATATGCTATTATTCTAATTATTTTAGTTTATTTATTGGGGAAAATCTAATATTAGACATTCTGTCTGAGAATATAAATATTACAGCGTCTGAGATATTGTGTGTGTGTGAACATGTGTGTGTACATGGTTTTGTCCCATCTGTAGTTCCTGTGATATCCCATGATGCCTTTCCTGTTCATCACCTTCAATAGACCTTTTATTACGAGAAGCATGTTTGAAGTGTGTGTGTGTGTGTGTGTGTGTGTGTGTGTTTGAAGAGGTGTCTTACAGCAGGTCTGCCCAGCAATCTAATATCCGTCTCTGCGGAACGCCCTCCCTGATCACTACATTCCTTCTTTTTTTTTTTACTTTTGGACTTTGCTGCAGCCACAGGACATGATGTTCTGGCCGCGGTGTTTCTGTATAGGCGCTACACAGGCCTACTTCATGCTAGTTAAGTGTCAGACTGCAGAGAGGCTGTAGCCTGGTTCATGTTCGAGACTGTACATGCAAAAGTACGAAGATCATAATCACGTTTTATAGTACGATTATCACGGCATTCCAGAAATAATTATTTGATGCTGAGTGACTTTTTTTTTTTTTACACAATTCAATCTTGCACCATATGGCTTAGAGCTTCAAGGTCACAGCTGGATCGCAGAACCTTGAAAGTGCCTGGAGGAGGGGCCGGTTGATGATGATGGTCAGCAGGTAAAGAAATCACGTGTCGCCGCCACTCGAGCTGCATTTCCAACTGGTGGAACTGGGTTTTCTAAATGGACGCGGGAGAAAGTGACCTTGCCTCGTGGCTCTATTCCAAGAGAGATAAAAAAAAACAGAGTAGATAGGATTCTCGTGGGAGCGTCACTGTCACCACTGGTCGGGGTGTTTACTGCGCTTCATTTTCACTTGCGCTCCCATGGGGCGGCGCTCTGACCTTTGACCTCTTTTTTTTTTTTTTCTGCTGCTCGTATGAACAAGGGGACAGAATTCGGATGGAAGTGTAGGCGAGGGAAGGGAATCAGATGCCTCCGTTTCCGAGACCGCTGTGGTTTGAAATGTTCATTAAAAAGTTTTGGAAATGGGAGCAGATAGGGAGTGCTCGAAAGCGTGACAGATGCCTGTAGAAAGCCCAGTCACCTTGAGAGACATCTAGTGGACAGACGGAGGGAGAAGGACAGATGCAGGGAGATGTAAGTAAACGGGAGGGGGCAGTGGTCACCTGTCTTTACCGCATCTTTCTGCAGAAGTCGAGGGTACGGGGAGTTTTTGAATATATATGTATATATATATATACACACATCCCATAAACCCCCTAAAACCCAGACAGGTGGGATCGGATACGCTGACAGCCAGACTGTACTGATGGGTGACCTGCTTTTTAAAGAACCGTCTGCTGTTCTGTGTGCTGCGCTCCCCCTCTCTTATTTTCTGTCTCTCACACACAGACACACACACACACACACACACCATCACTGGTTTAGGTATACTAAGTGAGTTGCGGTGTTCTTCAGGAATGTAGGGCAAGAATCAGACTGGCATTTTGTACTCCTGTCTGGCAACGCGGTTCTCATGCCCGCTCCACCGGACACGCTGTGCTCGGCCACGTCACCTGACTCGCACGCTCAGGCACTGACAAATTGTGCCGAGGAATACGATGCCGGCGTGTCATGTCATCATCTGCAGTGTGTGTGTGTGTGTGTGTGTGTGTGTGTGTGTGTGTGTGTGTGACCGGAGCCTCTGCAGTTTTTTGCCAAATGAGGGAGGCGTCAGAACTGGACCAGGCCGGGTGGCAGAGGTTAACGCTGCAGAAATGCAACCGGCTCTGCCGCTAGCCGCAGAAGCTGTGGGTCGCTGGCACAGCGTGGCCACCTGCTGGAGAGATGTGTCATTACGACCGGCGTAGACAGCACGATCAGAAGAGCGGCATTACCAAAAACATGTACAGACAAAGACCAAGCAGTCGTTCCTTTTTAATTCCAGTGCAGTGGGACCGGCCAAAGCGCTACTGATTGTGAAAGGGACGTTCAATTTTTCTTCCAGATGTCCCTCTCACTTTGGACAGAGATTTGGATGAATGCATGGTCAGACCAGTGAGTTGATTGTGACCTTCACGTTCAATATTACCAGCATTATGAACGTCATGACGGAGGACATTTTATTTTATTCTTTCACTGTCTGAAGTTGCTCTAGTGATCTAAACAATGTGAAGGCCATGATTACCACGGTAATAACCTGATTCTTTATCATCCTACTCTCACTGTCACCTTATTGTTCATTGATGCTTACTGGATGCTTTGTGAAAGAAACCGTATTCTATGCTTAGACACACACATCATGGTCTTAATTCCCGATCTACATGGTGGTTAAAAAAAATATAGTTTCATAAAAAGTTTCGACACTTCCGCCAAGCTGCAGGCAGAGTGTGCAGAATATCTCTATTTTTTTGGACATCGATGACAAAGTCTTTCAGCATTACATAGGGAGCTGAATTTGGCCCAGGTACACAACTGTGGAGTTACTGTTTTATTAGCCGATTTATTAGCCGACATTCATAATTTCTGAAAAAAAAACAAAAAAAAAAAAACGCTCCTGCACATTTCTGCCATGTGGTTGTCTTGATGGAATTGTTTCCATAGGCTTACGATTAAATATCTTGCGTAAGATCGCGTGGAGCACAAGAAACGGCTGATGTTGGACAGCGGCGTAACATTTGCAGGAGACGTGAGACGTCACGTGAGGCCGGTTCCAGTTACAAGATGAACGTTAGCATTTACATAACAGCCGACGAGCAGCATCCCTTCCTCACTCTGCTTTCAGCGTCACCTTTGTTCCTCCCCTGCCTGCTTCATCCCTCCGCAGGTGGTGTATAAGTCCTGGCTGTGCTCCCAGTACTTCCAAACCTCCCAGAGCAGCTGTCACCAGAAGATTCTGTGTGAGCGCTACTGTCTGGAGGTCCAGCAGAGCTGCCCCTTCATCCTGCCTGACAACGACGATCTCATCCACGGAGGCACGCCCAGCTTCATCTGCACCGGTGGGTCGAACATCTGGAACATCTGGGTCGAACCTCGGACTTTTCACATACCGCATCTGCACCCGCATGAAATAGTTCATCTTCACCGAACGTGTATACGTTTTTATATTGAAGTTTTCCATCCCAGTGTTGCACTGGCTTTTGATTCATGAAGCCTACAGAGACGTGAAGATGTTCGTTTCTGAATTTTAGATCAATTGGTCTTGAACCTAAATTTGCAAAATGCCATCAGCAGTAGATCGGAATGGATTGTCTGGCTTGTTTCCTAGATTTATTGTAATCTCCATCCGTCCGTCCTCGCCGGCGCCAACCACTTCTCTGTTGTTCCGCCAGCACAAAAGTCCTCGTGCTTTATTCACAATTGGTACATCCGCAAGGGCAAAGCAAGTTTTTTTTGGTCTGCCGTTGCCCTCCAAAAGCCCAGCTATTCTGCTACCGAAACGGCATTTTTTCCCGCTCCTCTTGTTTTAATAAACTGGATGTAGTTCGGATGACACAAATCAAAAAGCACAAGATGCAAATGAAATGAACGGGCGTGTCCAAGTCCATTTAGCAGTAGAAAACTGTAAACACATTTAGGGTACATACAAATAATGTGGAAATAATTGGTTAATTGAGAGACATTTTATTATTATGATTACTATTATTGATGAATTGCTTGTTGATTACTATAATAATGTTTATTTAGTCTCGCTTGATAACGGTATTCATTTCTGCTTTGCTTTTGGCTGTGGCAGGACTCGGAGGCCTCCAGCCCAGTCCCGATGCGGAGTGCTGCGATGTCCGGTGGGACTCTGAACCCGACAGCCACTCGCGTGGGACTCTGAAATGGACTCACCCCTCGTGTGAGCACAGGAACTCTGTCACCACTTCTGGGGCGCCTCGCCTGGGACACGGGCGTCTAAAACTCTGCCTGCTGGTCCTCGCCCTCCTCCACACAGTCGCAACCATCACCGCCGCCCACAATGCCACGGCGCTGGTGGCCGTCTTTCCCCTGGAGGACCACGCCCCGCAGGAGGAGTGATGCCCCCTTCCCCCGTTGGCCTCTGCGTAGCTGTGGAGTAACGTTTCTGTTAAACAGCTTCTTCTGTGGGAGTTTTCCACGGCCCCTTCTATATAGGCGGGTACAGGGTGCCCTCTCCCCACCCCAGCCCCACCCCCGGATCGTGTTTGGTATCTTCTGTGCCACCCTGGATCTCAAAAGGAACGCGAGACCAGAAGAGAGAGAAGAGAAGCGAGCGCAGGGCCAGGCCGACACGGACGCCACGCTGATGACGTCATCTCTCACACGTTTGGATGTGACTCATTGTCATGTGTTTCAACCGCTCGGCTCTTCTTTCTGCATTTGAGTTTCTTTTTCGCGTGAGGGAGGTTAGAGGAAGTGCGGTTGTTCTAGAGCGGCCATTTCGATGTTAACGTGTTTATTTTCATTTTCGCATTCACATTTTCTAATCCCCACCCCACCCCGCTCACACACTGGTGACATCAACCCTTGAATCCAACACTTCTCCCACAGATCTGGAAGTGGAAGTCCGAACACGTGTCTCAAATTGCAACCTCCTGAACGGTCCTGAGCACCTTTTTTTTTGAGAGCTGGTGCTGCCGGACACCAAATGCACGCATGTAGCAAGTGTATAGTATCTTAACCACTGGTCCACAGGCATGATCCGAAGTGCAGCTAAAGTTCACACTTTAAGTTGAATCTCACTGGATCATGCTGCATTCTGAATAAAAACTACATGTCTGATTGTAATCGCATATGGTGCGCAATTTGAGACACGGGATGGGAAACCACAGTCTTTTCCGTTTGCTTATGGCACCAGAGATGCTTGGTGAAGTGTCCCGTGTTAAACCACGTTTTTTTTTTCATGCTTCTTTAATATATTTTCCTGTCATGGCCTAAACACTGAATTTACCATTTACCTCAGACGTAGCGGTTCCTCTCTGTGTAGACGGTGCAGATCTGGACCTTTCGGTTCTCGTTAGAAAGCGAAGGGAGGCTTGGAAGGGAGAAAATTAACCCAACATGGCAACCCTGAGACGTTGCGCTGTTTTCTATCTGTCAGTCCCCCCCCCGCGCCCCACAACCACCCTCCTCCCCGACGCGTCGCGGGCGTTTCTCTTCTAACCGAGTTAAGGGCTTAGCACACGTTTGAGCTCGAGGCGAAGGAGTTCTCAAGGGCTGATTCTACATCTCTCCTTCTCGTTTGTGTGACTGCAGCAGGTCGTGAAAGTGTGTGTTCGTGAGCTAAACCTCCCATCCCACGTGCGGCGTAACATGCTCACACTCCCAGCGCTTTACCCCGAGAAATACCCTTATATATATCAGCGAAACACGTCATCGGAAATCATTTTGTGTTCGTGGCTAAATTTTAGAAAAAAATAAATAAAGTCAAGGGAGGCTCGCTTCCCCCGGCATTATTCTTGCTCAAGGCACATTTTGGCATGGCACCTCCTGCACTTTGCTTTTTTGAATCTATTTAAGGAACGTCTGGAGAGCCTTGCCCCTGAACCGAGCCGCATCACAGGCTATATTAACTCTGAGGGCTCCTCGGTTCTTCTCCCGGCTTGCCCATCTCACCGAGGGCCTGAGGCGAATCTCGCTGGATGAGCGCGAAGAGTTGTTACCATTCAGCGAGATGTTGGTCTACAGGAGCACGCAGGAAGCCCGTTTTGATGATGATGTAAAGCGACAGGCTCCACCGGGGCCTTCGCTGACAAGGTTAAAAAACAGATCTGTACAGTAATGAGTCCATGGCTCTCTAGGTTACTTTTGACATGGGTACAGTCGGGCCGGGTGTCACTAATGTGCTCATAATGCTAGTTTTGCATTTTCCTCGGCATTAACCGACCTGATGAAATATTGTATCCGACCTCATTTCCCCGACCGCCTTGACTTGTTCACTTTTGAGTGAAGTTTTCATCTTTAATGTTTCATCCGTCTCCCTGTGTTCTGTGATCTTCTGTTCAATCCTATTGATCTATGCAGTCGGACCACCCCGTCGCTCTGATGTAAATAATGTCTCGATGATGTCCGTCCTCTTTTCGATTTTTTTCCGTCATTGCTTTCTACTCCCGTTTCTGACTTCTGTCTTTCTGTTTTTCTTTTTCGTTTCGGGACCCCACGTGTAATGGTTGTTTCTGTCGACACATGTCAAACGAAGTGTGAGATGATCACTAGGAATGTGCTCCTCCCCTCAAGCCGACAAATCAGAAGAATTCTACACTGTAGAGTGCCCTCACAAGGAAAACCAAGGTGAAAAAGAGAAACGTATAGATATTAGAAAAACTATTATAGTCATATTGTCATACTCTAGAGGTTTCAGTTTCACGCGATTATGTTTGGGTTTTACTTTTTTACGAGAAAGACTGGAATATTTATAAAGCTGTGTTTCGCCAGTTACGACACTCTTTTGACGTAAGACAAATTCAGCTCTATTAACTTATCTTCTGTTCCAAAAGAAATAAATAGAGGTATGTTAAATATACTCATTGTCTGTGCTGCTTAATCGACCAACCTGCTGTGAACCTTGCTGGAGCTGACCTTTACATGAAGACAAATCAGCAAGTCTGGGGAAATTCTGTCAAGTTTCATTCACTGTGGTGCGCTTAATTTGCTACTTATCCCAAATAATTACAGTCATCTTCAAAAGGGCAATATCTTTGAAGCTTTAACAGGATATCATTGATCAAACAGTAGCTCCTTGCCTATTAAGACTGCCCTCTGGTGTCTGATAGCAGTACTGTGCCACCCAGGGACCATTTTAGTCCCTGGGCCCTTCACAGGACAGAAGCTCTTTGAAAAGGGCACAATGCTGCAGTGAGCAAATGCAATCAGAATTGCACTCCTGGCCAGTACTTAATAACTTGCTGAAAGTATGAGGAGTGCTGGTCTAGAAGTAGCCCCATTGTGGACATGGTTTTTTTTTTTTTTTTTTTTTGCAGTGCGGACAGTGGAAACCCGACCCGAGCAAGTCTAGTTGCTCTGAGAGTCATTGTGAGTCCCTGGGCTCCCTCTTACTGGCCTGAATTGAGGGCGACAAAGGCAGGGATCTGATGTTATCACGCCCCAGTGCTGTGAAAGTGCAGCAGGAGTTTCTGTTTATGAAGCAGGTGCATGAAAACACAATATATATATTTAGGACATTTGGGAATATTGCCTGCAACCAGACCTGCTACTCAATTCACTTTTATTTAGCAAGGAGGCACCACCCTATGTGCCAAGCTGTAAAATGAATGGTTTGATCCTGAAATTTATTCATATGAACTTTTAAAACATGAGGTGCCACAGGCTGCATGTGGAGAGATGTTTTGTTGCTGCATTGAAGCATAAATATAGTATTAGTTTTCATTGTGATAATTGCTGAAGAGATCCATGCACGACATGTAAGATGTATAACGTGCATTTTTTTTTTTTTTTGCAAAACTTGTTTTAAATGTACTAATCAAATGCAACCAATACATGCAACACTGGCACAAACAGTACACTTCTAACACTGCGTTATCTGACCCAATTTGTGCCATCAAATAAAGGGCACCTTGTTCCTGGTTGACATCTAGTGGTCACTCAAAGCATTTACTTTTAGAAACCGTTCAGTGAGTCCTGAGGACATGACTTGGTTTAATATGGCAAAATGCAAAAAATTACTGCATTTAATTACTATATAAATGTGAGGTGAAGTAAAGTTCTTCATTCTAAAACACTCCACTAGGTGCATCAATGGATGCTTGAAAATATGCACTGTACCAAGTATTTTCTGAATAAGTATGTTTTGGAAGCTTACAGGAAAAAACACAGAAAAAATAAACCAAAAAAATAGATTCACATAGATTTTAGATGAGCTGCACATTGAGGGACGGTGTAAGGTGGATGATAGTGAGAGGGCGGATGTGGGTGGGGGTGTGGTGTTGAGTGAAGGGGATAGCTGAGTGCGGTGCAGTCTCTCACTCAGAGTGCGCAGGGAAGAAGGAGGACCGGACAGTGCACACCTCAACTCAGGTAAGACCCTGCTTTATGTTTTACCTGGTCGGATTGATGACTGAACACAATCAGGTATGCACAACGTCAAAAGGTCACGAAAAAATATTAATTTTTGAATTTTAAATTTCTCTTTAAAAATTCAATCATCAATTACATGTTTAGTATTGTTTAATATTGCTAATAAGATGGAAAGTCAAAAAATCTTACAAAATTTGTCATCTGTCAGCATCTTTTTAAAATGAAAATAAATAAATAACCGCAGTGCCAGAGATAATTTGACATTATGTGTCATCTTTTAATTTTTTCACTTATCCTAAATGAAAGGCCACTTATGAAGGCATATAATGTCAATAGCCCCTCTGGAACACAGGGAACTGGAGCCTTCATACAACATTAACACATGGTAACATGAGAAGGTGCTGCTGGCTTCTCCGCTGCAGGATGAGACGGATTTATTTCACTGCCCTGCGGCTTTACTTTTACTCATAAACACACATATGTCTTAGGTAGTCCTGGACAAACCTGTGCCATTCAAGCAGTGTGGCTTCGTCTAATTTGTGCACTCCTGGGGTTTCCCGCTCTCTCAAGTAGTCTTGGGGTTAAAAGGGTCAAGATAATTTCTCTTATCAGCTGAGACTAGTCCAGAAGGGACCGAGAGGACAACAAGGCAGAAAAAGAGAGGTTTTGGATGCGGGGTCAGATACATCAGTCGATAGGCTTTCTGAAGAAAGCTCAAGAAAAGAGGTTTCAGCTTTGGTCGGTGAACATGCTGATATTGCAAGCCATTCAAAGTCTCAGATCATGCGTTTCCAGGGGGACTCTTCTTGTGAGTGAACCATGGTAAAATGACACCGTGCGCCTTTCATCACAAAAAAGCCCTGTTGTTTTGCTAGTCTGGGTAAGAGGTGTGTGTGTATGTAAGTGTGTGCAAGGACGTGTGTGTACTCAACCTAACTAGGGCATGAAGGTGGGACGAAAACCTTCATACGTTCCAGCAACACATGGACATGCAGAAGGAGTGTCTATGAAGAGAATATATGTTGCTTTTAAATGCGGAGGTTTTAAATCAGTGAATGGTCAGGCTGTTTTTGAGATGTGATCCTTTGTTCTGTGTGCCACCAGTTGTCCTCTTCAGGTATCTTCTGGCATATCTAGATCAGCTGCTCTCTTCAAGCATATCTGCTTTCAGACAATTAGACTCTACATGCAATGTACAAAGCATTAAAGCAACAATGACGATTTGCATGATTATAAAATGCATTACTATTGTGTTACAGAATACTGTTCTGCTCTCTTGACAGAAACGTCCTTTGGGGCATTGAAAAGGCCTGTTGGAATTCCACAGGCTCCTTCCATCATTCAGAATGATGTTGATAGGCTCGCACTTCAACAGGAAGCCCTTGGCCAGCTCTGGCCCACAGCTGATTCATGCCTCTCCGGTGCGAATCTACACCTCTCACCAAGATAAATCAAACTCGCCTCCCCAGTCCCTCACCACCCTCCCGACGTGGGTGACTCAAGCCCTGTGCGACCTGGAACAGGGTGAACAGGAGCTGCAGCGCCTGCGGGAGCACCAGACAGCGGAGGTGGACAAGGTGAACGAGGGTTTGGACTCGGCCGTCTTAGGGGTCCAAAGGGAAGAGCGCCGCCTTCTGGAGAGGGTCGAGCAGGAACACCGCGACGCCCAGCGTCGCCTTGAACAGTTGAAGAAGGAGAACTCTGCGGCCGCGCGCGTCGGCCAGTCTCTTGTGGACCGGCAGCTGCGTAAAATCACCCAACTGAGGGAGCAGATCCACCGGTGGGGCACCTGTGCCAACGGCCCGAACAAAAGTCAGCTCTTGAGGGGTGTGAAGGAGCTCACGCAGCCCTGGGAGATCTCGCTCTCGCTGAAGAAGGTTGCCTTCCAGCCCGCCGCCCGACACCGTGCCGCAGGCTTCGGAGAAATCGACGTGCAGGAGCACAGCTTGAGCTTTCCCGTCGGGGCCTGTGGACCGCAAGGGCACAAATGTGCAATCCACTCGGGAGACATGCCAAGTGAAAAATTCATGGCAGTCTCAGAGCAGCTGAAGTCATCTTGTAATGGGGGCGCAAGCGAGGCTGGCACAGGGGACTTTACAAAGGCTTCCCGGGGAAACATGCGGATTGTTAGGAAGATACGCCTGTCAGGTACAGATGAAGACAAGCTAGGAGAGGAAGTCAAATTCTCCAGCTCAAAACCACCTGTAAGACCACGTAAGCAAGAGACATCTGAATCATCCCAAGATGAGGATCTGGACTCTTTTGGATCTGACGCACGTGGAGATGATCTGTTCTTGGCAATTTCCAGCCAAGGAGAATCAGGAGAGGGGCGGGGACAAAATGGACAATCTGATATGCAAGGTCCTAGAAAATCAAGGACCTTGGTTCTGGTGTCCAGCCACGAGCCCTCCTGCCCTCCAGAGGGCAGTACACTTGAGCATAAAAGCTGGTATGAAAGATCTGAGGACTATGATAGAAATCAAGGAGACAAACTTTATGATATTGGCAAAGAAACATCCCAGTATTGCTGCGAAACAATTACTTCTCCAAAAATCAGACCAAACAGTCCCCTGTCTGGACGACCGAGAATCCGTCACAGTCGATCTTTGGAGAAGCACCCACTCAAGATAAGGTCCCCCTCTCCGACAGATAGCGTCGACTCCAGTAATACCTTCACTATTAGGTCTGCAGCCCAGAGCAGCTCATTCAAAGAAGACGACCATCGCTCCATGTCCACAGCAGACCTGTCGGGCAGAAATGATCTCCTGATCAATGGCGCCAAGGGTGAGCACCAGGCAACAAAGAGAGGCAGTCGTATCCGCATGTCATCTGCTCCATCAAACTTAGAACCACGCTTCAAGGTATCTGATGGTGGTCCCAACCCCTCATGTCAGGAGAGCCGAGAGAACCAACCGCCTTTAAAGATGATTTCTGAAGGTTCCAGTCGAGTAAGTCGATCCATGTCCATGTCTGCTATAGAGGGCAGAAACATGCGCCTACCCAAGTTCCAGCAGCACGAGGAACGAGGTAAAAAGGAGCAAGCAGATCCCGTAAATATCCAGGAACACCGTGGGATACTGAAGGTGGGGCATCTAGTGAGAAAGTTTGGCAAGCAGGGCTCAGGGCGCAGTGACTTCACCTTGCCCAGCGGGGTCCATGCCACAGCCCAGGGTCAACTGTTTGTGGTGGACTGTGGAAATGTCCGCGTTCAGGTGACAGATTTGCAGCAAAACGTTGTCCAGCAAGTGACCCCAGCATCATCTGAAGGATCCGCCCGGCACTGCCGTAATTTCTTTGATGTGGCCGTGAACAGTAAAGGCCTCATTGCCCTGACCTGTGCAGCAGAACGTGCCCTCCTGGTGTTCAGCAGACATGGACGCCATCTACAGACCTTCGGAAGCTCACCAGTGACTGGGACTGAAGAGCTCGAGGCGCCCAGGGGTGTTACAATCACTAAGCTAGACGAGTTCCTGGTGGCAGACATCCGCCGTGGCACCCTTACCGCGCTGAAGTTGGATGCCAAGACGGGAGCCAAGGTGGAACGCACAGTTGTCACAGGCTTCCAAAGGCCCTACCTTGTGGCAGCTTGCTTGACATCTGGGCTGATGGTCGTCTCTGAAAGAGGGATTGAAGCAGGGCGGCCTCCTTGCATCAGGGTGCTGGAGCCTGGCTGGAACACTATCCGTATCCTGGGGGTGTGTTCCGGGATGGGCCCCGTCCTCTCCTGTCCCTGGGGAATTTGCATAGACAAGGACGGAGATGTCCTTGTGGCAGACTGGGGAAAGCAACATCGCGTGGTGCTCTACCCAGCTGTTGGTGTGGGTCGCTCTATTGTGACCCAGGGCCTGAGCAGTCCTAGGGGTCTGGCTTTGCTGCCAGAGGGCCACCTAGTGGTGTCAGACAGCATGAACCACTGCATCAAGATATATCGCTACAAGTGAGGCAGTTCATAGATTAATTAACATATGGACTAATTTTGGTGTGCTTTACTATTTCATTACTCCACCCCGGTCCTGAAATATGTATATATCAAACGTCAGTATGATGTAAATATTAGAAAATTTAAATATTTAGGCATATTAAGACGTCTTTTACACTATAATTTACACTAAAGATCTCTTCATATTTAGCAGCTTCTAGTGCAGACAAAATTTTAGAACACTGATGAGCTATGTTACGTTTTATAGGTTATTATAATTCTATAACGAATCCTATAATAAATGTATGAATCCATATTTTTTTCATATACTCATTGCATAGCTTCTATTAACAGTTTGCCTCAAAGTTCAACATTAATATATAGTTCATGCTAATAAACATTACATTTATATATAGATTGATCAGCCTTTGGGCAAATTCATCGAACTGATTTTGGCTGAATTGAAACATTAACTTGTGTTTGATCACTAAATGTGTTTGATCTATTTGATTTGATTTGGGTTAATTTTCTAACAATCATTGCAAAATTCAGTGTATTGTGAAAATACGGATTTCCTTTGGGATAATAGATAACAGATTGTTTATTTTAGGAGGATATTAAGTAATTCAAACATTTAATATAATAAAATGGCATGTTACCTCGCTCTACTTTGGATAAGCTGTAAAGGGTATGAATAAATTGAAATGAAAATGTTGAGTAGCGTTGTTTCTTTGATCAGTGTTGTTTATTCCGCATAACCGGTCCTTTAAAATGTATGAAATCAGTCTAATAATGTACATACATATCTTTGAACACATGATTTTGCACAGTGCAACACCTCATGCAATATATAACATTGCGTGAAATCAACATATTTTTGTGAAGATTGCTATTGATCGCCAGGGTCTGGATTTTGCAATAGTTGACAAAACGCTGACCCTTACTGCAAACAGGCGTGTAGGTACATAGTGTCTCCTTTACACAGAGACCTTTCTGAGTATAAAGGTCTGGTTGTGCTGTACTGCCACTGGTTCCTTATGTCTTTCACCATGAAGCTTCTCCTGAAGACGGTGTGCCTGGCATCGGCCATGGCACTGAGCTTCAGCGCTCCAGCGTGAGTACTCCTTGACTCCATAATGACACTCCTAAAGATTTTTACATTTGAGATCAAATGTTTCCTTTTTATCCAAACACTGTTGTCAGGTCTATTTGCGTCCTCCATAGACAACAAATACAAGTAACAAAATCATAAGCAGTTTATGTGCCTAAAAACGTTAAACGCATGCGCAGTGAGATGTGTGGCTGAATAAAACCATTTTGTTCTGTACTGTTTTCGTACTGTCCACACAGGGAGCACGCAGTGCAGATGGCAGGTGAGTTTTGGCAATAAACAATATCCAAGGTCTCATACAAAAATGATGAATATTGAGAGTGCGATATTATACAATTGTACTTTAAAGGCAAAGATGGCCACGCAGAACACCCAAAGCAGTCAGACGATTCCCACTACAATGCCAGTCCTGATCGCTGTGCGGGCATAGAGTTTGATGCCATTGCGCCAGATGAAAAAGGAACATCGTATTTCTTTAAGGGTAGAATGTGTTGTTATAAAATAAGCATTTTGAACTATATGGCACAAATGAATGAATGAATCAAGAAGGCAAGTTGATTGAAATTAAAATATCCGCGGATCCACCTGTTCATAGGCGACCATCTCTGGGTGGGGTTCAGTGGGCCAGCTGAACTCTCCAACGGCACGTTCAAAGATCTCGATGAGTACCATCATTTGGGGCATGTAGATGCAGCTTTCCGCATGCATAACAAAAAGGACTCTGGAGACCATGACCACATCTACTTGTTCTTGGTATGATTAACACACCTCAGAGCAAGCATTGTTTTTTCCATGACACTTTAAAAACATGCATGAAGTCCAGAGCCAAATGGGTTTAAAAGGATTAATGGTTAGAAGTTACTAGGGGATTGCAACAATTCCTTATTGATACCGTTATACCTGACCATTGTCTCGTATTATTAACCCCCCCAACTATGTAGAATGATAAGGTCTTCAGTTATTACAAGCACAGTTTGGAGAAGGGCTTTCCCCTGGAAATCCAGCAGCAGTTTCCCGGGGTTCCCAGCCACCTTGATGCTGCAGTGGAATGCCCAGCAGGCGAATGTGTCACCGACGCTGTCCTTTTCTTTAAAGGTGAGCACATTGTTAGCATTGAAACAAGATTTCAAATGCAAAGTAAGGTGTCATATATGCAATAGAATAATACCATTGTGCACGTCTCTGGACTCTAATTCCAGGAAAGGATGTTTATCACTTTGACATTGCAACAAAAATGGTGAAAAAGAAAGCGTGGGACCATCTGCCCAACTGCACCTCAGCCTTCCGTTGGCTGGAACACTATTACTGTTTCCATGGTCACCATTTTACCAGGTTCCATCCTGTAACCGGGGAAGTTGGTGAGAATTATCCCAAGGATGCTAGGCATTACTTCATGCGGTGTTCCGGTTTAGGTGAGTGAGAAGGGCAGACGGAAGAGAATCCATAAAACCTTGATGCTGCTAAATTAAGGAGGGTTTCTAATGTAGACCACGGTGCCAGTGGCAAGAAGGAGCCTTGCAGCGCAGTGCACTTGGATGCCATCACTGCAGATGACACAGGAAAACGCTATGCCTTCAGAGGTGAGATGTGTGAATTTAACTGTGATTATAAAATCACCGTTTGGCATATGCTGTGTATACACTATCTCACAAAAGTAAGTACACCCCATCACAGTTTTGTAATTATTTTATTATATCTTGGAACAACACTGAATATACTCTTTGAACAGTGTACAGCTCACTGGTAGTGTAATAGTCCAACATGATAAACACACCTCCAAGATGGCCACTACCTGACATGAAAGGGGCAGTGGTGGCCTAGCGGTTAAGGAAGCTGCCCCGTAATCGGATGGTTGCCGGTTTGAAGGCCACTGGGGCCACTGCTCCCCACACGCTGCTCCCCGGGCGCCTGTCATGGCTGCCCACTGTTCACCAAGGGTGATGGTTAAAAGCAGAGGACACATTTCGTTGTGTCACCGTGTTCTGTGCTGCAGTGTTTCACAATGACAGTCACATCACTTTCAGTTGCAACCTGTAAAGCTCTTGTGAACTCCTGGCCCAAGAGAATTAAGTGCTGAATAATAATGGTGGTCACACAAAATATTGACACTATGGGCACAATTTGGACATTGTCACTTCAGGGTGTACACACTTTTGTTGCTAACGGTTTAGACATTAATGTCTGTGTGTTCTGATATTTGGAAGGGACAGCAAATTTACACTTGCTGTACACTGACTACTTCACATGTATCAAAGTATCACATCTTCAGTAATGTCCCAAGGAAAAATATAATAAACTATTTACAAGGGGTGTAAGGGGTGTATACTGTGAGAGACTGTATGTGTGTGCATCCAAAGTTGTTTTTACTTTCATTTTTTCTTTTTTTTTTTTTTACAAAAGGTAAGTCCTACATTCGTCTAGACTCACACCGTGATGGCACACATCCATTTCCAATCACCAAATCCTGGAGAGACGTCACTGATGGAGTGGATGCTGTCTTCTCCTATGATAGCAAGATCTATTTAATTAAGGTATTTGAAAGGGGAAAATATTGTGATATGGTTTCTGATTCTGTGCTATGTTCTAATATGGTTAATAAGATAGCATTTTATTAAAAAAAAATTAAAATTAGCCTTCAACATTAACAAAACATTAACATTATTTTGGCACTTTTGGAAGGGATACATTAAATTATGAAAGTTTCATAACAAAGAAACTTTGTTCCAAACTGTAGTAAAGTAAAGTGATCTAAATCCAGGGCTATGCATAGAGTGAGGGATCATGGTGGCTTAAATAAACGAATCATTTAGTATGATTAGAAACACGTGGAAGGCTTAATTAGGAGCAGAAATTAGGATGAGGAAATAAGTTAAGACAATAATAAAGAAGTATATCTGTATTAACCTGATGGGCCAGGGCCACCAGGACGTTACACAAATAAAATTTAACCAGAATTTTGAAAGGATTTTTTCACCATCGCAGGGCAACCAGGTGTACATCTATAAAGCCGATGCCCATTACACCCTCATCGATGGCTACCCCAAACCCCTGAAGGATGAACTGGGCGTTCAAGGCCCGGTTGATGCAGCATTCATGTGTGAGGGAGAACCCACAGTGTTTCTCATTCAAGGTACATATCCACACGGCTTCGGCTTGAATGTGCAAATCGGTCAAGCTTTTAATATTCGCAAATGTGATCCACTGGCAAATATTGCATGGTGTCAGTCTACTATTTAGAACTGCATCTTTATAGACTAAATTGCTTTTGTAGGTCAGAAGATGTTTTCTGTTGACCTGAATGCCACACCAAGGTCAGTGAAACGGGAAGTCAGCCTTCCCTTCACCAAGGTGGACGCCGCAGAGTGTGGTGCCGACGGCGTCCGCGTGTTCGTGGGTTCTAAGTATTACAAATACGAGAGCCCGACAATCCTAAGCCACAGTAAGGTCACGCCGGTGCCCTTCAAGATCTCCCCAAAGGAGTTTGTCTGCACAGAATAAGGAACGAGGAAGGCGATCTAAACCCAAACATGGAAATAAATCATTCCAGAACTTTGTGTTGATTTCTGTCAGCTGATTTTACTGATGTTAGCACGTAGCTTGGTTAGCATTTTAAAAATTATTTTAGTGTTACAAACAGAACATTTTTTAAACACTTACTTTTACTCATTGGGGCAAAAGTAAAAGTTAAAAAGTAAAAAAAAATACAGAGTAGAAGGAAGCTTTGGCTGAATCATGTCAAGTCCTGAAAAGACAGTACTTTCGCATGTCATCTGTTATAATCCGTCTGAGAGCTTCTGCAGGTGGAAAATCTTACCTGGAGTCATACAAATGTGTACTTTACACATACATTCAAACTAACTGGTCAAATAAATCCTAGAGCTTTTTTTCAGCTGCGTGTCCAAAGGTCCATGGCAATGGAAATATATTTGATGATTTAATGTTAAGAGACATTCTGCTTTGTTCATGCAAAATGCATTTCAGTTTATTAAAGACTCTTTTAAGAAAAATTACATATATGAGATTTCTGGTCTTTTTTGTTAATGTTAATTGTGAGTAAAATCACACGTAAATATGATATGAATATCTGAAATAAAACGTATGCCAGCACAGCACCATGGCCTGGAAAACGATTCCATGCGATTAATGGACACACTGCACTACATGCACCTAGGATTAATATTGCTTTTTGGTCACTTGGTGGCACTGAAGCGCTTCAAACATTTTTGTCCCTTTGAAATTATTTGAATATTTAAAAGAAATGTGTACAATTCATTAAATAGAAAGATTTGTTAGATCTGTTTTTCTGCAACTCAAAGGCACAGGGCCAGGCCATTGAAATGGTGTCCAGTGACAATAAATAGGCACTTTGGTTGGTTTTATTGGTGCCACTTTTGTGCGTATTCTATATAAGCAGAATTTCAAACTCATCTGCTGTGTCATAAGGAGTAAAATTTTCCATGTGCCATTTCGGAAACTCCAGACTGAGTGGCCAACTGTAATAAACTGATGTTACTGAAAGTGAAACTTTTTGGTAGATTTTTAACCAATGGAAGGTGATCCCACTGTGATGAAAGTATTATTTTTTATTTGTGTGAAAATAAAACTGAAAGTGAAGCAAAGGTTGTAGGATCTTTATATAGTTTCATACACTGATTCACTTTAGAAGATATAAAGAGTAAAAGAAATGAGAAAATCTTTGACATTAGCACAATTTCAACCATTTCCTCATTTAAAATCTGCCCATGCTCATGTTACATATACTTTGTCTTGTTTTGCTTCATCTCTGTCTTGGTTAAAATGCCCTAAGTATAAAAACCATCTCCACACCCCATTTGCACAAACCACAGCCAGCTTTATTGTACAGATATTTTAAAAGATTCTTTATAGGTATAAGTTTAGTGTCATTTTTAGTGTAATTTAGCTTTCCATATGCTTTTATTTAGCTGTATAAATGCACAACAGAGGTTTATGGAAAATGGTGTTTCAATACACTGTATACTGTTTGTATGTTGTATTGACAATAAACCTCTCTTGAATCTTGAGTCTTGACAGGGGGACTGGGCAGGTCACCACATGATATTGTTTGATTATACATCTCCCATCCCAGCCATAATATGGACTGAGCAAAACAAGGAGGTTGTGGTGAGGGAAGCCGGACTAGCCCCATTTCAAGTAATTTAGGTCTGAGTTCCCGCGTGTCACACGTCTGCTTGGTCACATCATAAATTGTTGTCATTTGTTCACCCAAATTTATTTGATTTTATATGTACAATTCTAAAATTCACTTTATGCATCTGGATAAATAAGGTGGTGAGTTCCCTTTTGAGTGTGTGTGTAGTCTGGCATGCAGTTAATGAACTAGAACATTCTATTTCAGGTGCTATGGAAAGTTATAACCAGGTCTGTTTACAGAGTTTAAGTGAAAATTAGGTCTATCTGTGCAATTCTGGGAAAACCATGTTCTGGGTGTAAAGCATGAGAAAACCACACGAACCACAGGAGCTTATTGGTAGGAGCTTATAAATGCATCTGCTGCTAACTTAGTTGTGTGCTAGACAGAATTAAGCAGCGAGTAGCTCAGTGTCTTTTGAAGCACTATGGCAGAGAGTAAGGTGAAATTTGTACTGTGCACTCTTATTGTGGGTAAGTAGTCTCCCTTGCGTTTTACCTGATTTACACTGTAATACTGTACTGATGTTGTCATAATGTTGTTCATAACACCAGCATGTTAAAATCAGCCAAGAGCAAGGATAATATTGTCATTTCAAAACTATGTTTTGGCTGCTCATTTCATTTGGCTTGTGGAAATTGATTTATAAGTCAGAAAGAGTAAGAACATGGTCGGCTGTGTTTTTTGCACCGGGGTGTGACGTAAATGGAGAAACAGTGATGTGTTAGGTGGAAGAAAACCTCTAGAATGTGTGGGTGACACTTACTGTACACTTACTGTAGAGCATCTACACTACCAGTCAAAAGTTGGACACACCTACTCATTTATGGGTCTTTCATTATAGAACAAATCTGAATGCATGGCACCATGAAATAACACACATGAGTAATAAACAACAACAACAAAAAAAAGCTGAAGATTTGAGTCTTTCCAAAGCAGGGAGCTTTTGCTGTGATGGCAGCATTTCACACTTTCCAACAGTCCTGAAGGTTTATGCTGAACACTTTCTTATTATTCACTCATTTAGTTAATGAGCATCTCATCAAGCTGCTTTTGATGACGACAATAGTGAACAGGTAAATGAGGTAAAATGAGGCGTCGCTGAAAAAACTGATTCATCAAACACACTTTGATGATACAACAAATACAAAATATGTTTCAAGCATTGAAATCTTCAAAATGGCTCCATCTTGGCTCTCAACAACCGCCACAGAGTAGGGGCGTCCAAACTTTTGACTGGTAGTGTACCTAAACATTGTGGGGTGGTAGTAGCCTAGTGGGTAACACACTTGCCTATGAACCAGAAGACCCAAGTTCTAATCCCGCTTACTACCATTGTGTCCCTGAGCAAGACATTTAAACCTGAGTGTCTCCAGGGGGGGACTGTCCCTGTAACTACTGATTGTAAGTTGCTCTGGATAAGGGAGTCTGATAAATGCTGTAAATGTAAATGAACATTGGGGTATATTTAGCAAACCAGGTTTTAGAACTCATGACCAAGATCTGAATTTAGTAAGAGGACATTGTGAGCCATCTGAAGCTTCCTTGGGAAATGTTCCGTTTCCCCATGGCAATAAACGTTTTGATGTTTCAGAAATGACTCTCATAAAGGCAGCACCCACAAAGGAGGAACATTTGCGGGGTTCAGTAGAGCTGGACATTCATTTGCCATGCCGGGCAATATGTTCCCAAGCGACCGAACGAGGTGCTTCAACCTCTGGTGCGGAGGCCACTGGAGACAAGGTAAAACACTGAGGAGAACTCTGTCATCATCATGTGCCAATGATCGTATATGGCGATCCATGGATTATCTCGCTGTGTGTTCCTTTATTTCGAAAGCATTTGCAGATCAGTGTGAACGTCTCACTGGAAGACATCCATGATTTTGGAAGTAGAACTCTGAAAGTGAACGTTAGTCATTGTGAGGTGAAACCTTCCCTTTCTGCGGAAGACATGAGGAGTTTTGAGTGTAATATCTTGGGTAAGTGCATGCATTTTGGGTTTTTTCCAGTATATGTGTTGCACAGACTTGATTCCACCGCCACTTCTGATCAGATCTGACAAGGACTGACATGAGAACTGATTTGAACTAAACTTGATTTTGATGATGATGAACAAATTCATAATAACATAGTTAAAATCCCTGACTATGGAAAGAACTTTAAAATAACAAACAGTTCTGTTATATATAATGACCGTCATGACGCATTAATATTTTAAAATTCACCCACACAGCTATTCAGGTAACCATGTCAACCCAACCAGAACCCACAACTCTCTATCATCACACAGAAAACTGACATGATTTCATAACCTGCATCATGCACAGAAGCATGTCTGTGGTCATCCGTGCTTTTTATTGCTAATTTGCTCAAAATCTGAAACCCCTTTTTGCCGTAGAGTCCCTTGTTTAAATGTTGTGTGTCTGTGTGCAACTAGCCTGGTGCATGTGCTGTCCAGAGAAGACTGAGGGGATGTTGGCCTTCAGGCTTTGCTGCATCCATTACAGTTTCCTGCTCCTCCATGTCATTGTACTGACAGCTGTGGTTTTTGGTAATGCGGTAAGTTATCTTTATCGCTATAACTCACCAAAGTGGATTAATAGCCATGGCTCAAAATCAGACAGAAAATGTGATAAAGATGTAAACACGATGACACAATGTAACGTTCTTGGACAGAAAAAAGTTGAAAGCTTTACAACCAGGCCTTTTTAAACAGGATAAACTTTACACTTGCTGTATTTACCACCCTTATCCAGAGCAATTTACAATCAGGGATAAGTGTCTTGCTCGGGGACACAAGTGAAGTGAAGTGTGAAGTGATTGTCACATGTGATACACAGCAGCACACAGTGAAATTTGTCCTCATAGAAATTTAACCCATCACCCTGAGTGAGCAGTGGGCAGCCATGACAAGCGCCCGGGGAGCAGTGTGTGGGGACGGTGCTTTGCTCAGTGGCACCTCAGTGGCACCCTGGCGGATCGGGATTCGAACCGGCAACCTTCTGATTACGGGGCCGCTTCCTTAACCGCTAGGCCACCACTGCCCCCCGCTAGGCCACCACTGCCACAATGGTAGTAGGTGGGGTTTGAACCTGGGTCTTTTGGTTCATTGATATGCTACTGAGACCGATCCATCTCCAGCTCCCGAGTGACAGGACTAAGCAGTTAAGGATAGTGAGTGAGTTATGAGCAACTCACACAGTATATTGGGTGGGTTTGGGTGGAGAACAATACAGCATGTCGAGTTTCTTGCCGTTTCTCTGTTCCAGTTTAACAAGCTGAAGCTGAGACGGGAGAGGAGCGATGCTGTACAGGAGGTAAGGGGTGGACTCTCCTAGTAGTCTTAAAAAAAAAAAGAAGATGGTAAATGTGAACAGTGCCTACCTCTGGCCACACTGAGGAAGCACTTGTTAATTATTCGTAATGAAGGGTCCTTTTCCCACCTTTTCTGGTCAGCGGAATGGAAGTCGGGAGGTGGAACATGCACAAATTAGATTGATTCTTTCGGTGCACAGAACCTTGCAGCGTTCCTATTGGACTAGCTTATGGTTTTCTATCAAAACCTTGCTTCGGGGAATCATTCAACATGCAGAGAAGCTTTGCCTCAACTTAAAACTAACAGATATTGTGGTTTTGAACAGCAATTACACAGAAAACAGGGAAACATATTTTATTATAATTATTATCATCTTTTTTTTATTATTATTACAGTATCAACAGTGGAATGGCAGACAGGAAGAGGAACAGACGCAGAACGAGCTTTCTCGCGGCATCTATGCGGTAAGACAGGACATCTACTCAGCTCAGCTCTTGTTTATGTACTAAACATGTTTCTGTGTGTGTGTGTGTGTGTGTGTGTGTGTGTGTGTGTGTCTATATATAGAATTTGGAATACCAAGCAGACAATTTTCTGAACATACCGGCCAATCGAATGTCTGTGAGTAAATCCGACATGGCGTCATGTGACCCTTTAACATCTGTTTCTCACTGGTTGCCGATTATTGAGTGATGCCTTTGTGAATTTTTTTCCCATGATCCTTCTGTCTTCAGGTGCATCAGATCCCGGCTTAGCCTGTTTCCGTGTAGTTGCGGGTGTGAAGTGCGGGCTACTTCTTAGTCCAGGTGTGGTTACAAATACATGACCCATTATTTTAGTGACCAATTGGTTTATTTATTTAGTGAAGACTTTTATTTTTAAGTACTGTTTTTACATGCTTATGGCCTACAGTCTCATCTTTTCCACACTGGGCTGTTGTTTGCTTGCCTTTTTGAAAATAATTAGCACTTAGGCGCCATGCTACTCACAACTCCCTGTCACCACACAAATCCCAGCTGGAGGCTGAGTGGCTCTGCATTTCCCTTGGGTGTTCCACTGTGCACATGAGGTGTGACATCATCATGTTGTCCTCGCCATCTCGTGCACATTTATGGAGACTAGACTGTGGTGATCCCAAATATGTGTAATTATGAACTACAATATTAATTTAACAATGTTTTTCCAAGAACTGTTGCAATCTGACTGACTGATCGGACATTTTGTTGATGAAATTGTTATAAAAATGTTAAACACAAAAACTGCATGAATTCTCCCTCCCTGTCCTCCTCACTCTTGACCGTTTCCCACGGGAGGTGCCAGACGGCCTGTAATTTGGTTGTCTTGGCTCGTCTGAAGCAACACCTGCCCCCCTCTCAGGGGAAAACTGCTTTCGGCCAAGTGGGAGGAAAAGCAGCAAAGACACTCACACGCACACACACGCACTCACAAAAAAATAACACTAACTGACCAGTTTGTACACAAAAAGGGAAATAAATGTCTGTTTGTTCTTGCTCTTCCTCTTCCTGTTGCAGAATACATGGTCATACCGTGATTTCTAGTGGCTTTACAAAGGGGGACTTTTTTCTTTCTTTTGTGTGTTTGTGTGTGTGTGTGTGTGTGTGTGTGTGTGCGCGCGTGCATAAGGGTGTTTCTAGCACCACAATGGCTGCTCCACCAGGGATGACATCTGGCAGGACTGTGGGGAAAGTCCTCATGCAATTTTAATCAAGGTTATTGCAATTACCAATCGCTGCCCTCAGCCTCGGCCATATATCACCGCAGAAGGGATCCAGCATATTTTACCGAGACATAACATCAATCAGCAAACTTCACGACCACGCCGAAATATTTCATCATGTCTTCTCATAATTCTAAGAATTTCCATCGTGGCATGATCTCAGAATGCTGTTTCCTTTAAAAATCAATTGCAAGAAGATTGTTGGGTTAATTTGTTCTTCGAACCTATATGAACGGCTACAACAAATATTGACCACAAAAAAACAAAAAAAAAAAAACACAAAAAATGAAACAACCCAGAAAATACTTCTTTGGATTGCAGTCTTATTTATCCTATAAAATGACCCATGGTGCTACAAGAATAAAACACTTTTAAGTAACGGTAATCAGCTCACAGAACCATAATAAAATGAAAGCAGACCTGTGATGCATTTCTTTTTTTGGGGTCTGGTCAGAAGTGAACGTCGCAATTTCATGTAACATAGAGAACCAGACACTTTAATACCTTGTTCCTCAGCTTCAGTCCAGAAAAATACTGCAAAAACACATCTGAGATTGCCACTCCCGTTTTATCCCCCAGGTATTACGATTCCTGCTTGCCTTTCTCAAAAATTATAACACATTTTAAAACGTTTTAAATTAAATTCAAATTAAAAGTGACCGGTGCAGATCAGATGTTAAATAAATAAATACATACATACATACACACATATACATAAATAAATGAGCTGGGATGTAGAAACACAAATCTCATCATTGGCAGCCTCTCCATATGGATTTGAAGTTTGGTTGGCTTCTAAAGGTCAAAAAGACAACGAGATGATGCTACTACGTTGCAGCGTCAAAAGGGCCAGTTTTCTGCTTTGTTTGTTTGTTTTTTTGTTACAGCTGGGCGGGGCTACATGATAAGTGGGCGTTCCCGGAAGCGACTTTTCGGGGAACATGAAACGTTTCATAAACGTTCTGCCGACGTTCCGCGCGGACCCCTACACATCCAGCACGTGGTTGAGATAGGAAATGTAGCATATGGCCAGTCTCAGGATCTCGATCTTGGACAGCTTCTTGTCCGGCGGCAGCGTGGGCAGCAGCTTCCTGAGCTCCGCGAACGCCACGTTGAAGGCCTCCACGCGGATCCTCTCCCGCGTGGCGTGGGCCGAGCGGTACTTGGCGGTGGCGCGCCGGCGCCGGCGCTTCTCCTCCCGGGTGAGGTGCGGCGGCGGCGGCTCCGCCGACACGCAGGCCGCCTTCAGGTCGCCGAGCACGGACTCGGTGTCGGACGGGCTCCAGGTCGGGTCCGAGTCGGGCTGCTCCGGGCTCAGCATCATTTTCTGGCGCGTCAATCAATCAAACAAACAAACACGTGAATAAAATTCATCAAATAAGAAAACTATAAAAATGCACGTTATGGGATGTTGAATGAAAGTTTTTCCATCGATCAAACGTTAACTGTAGTTCAGGAAGACGCTCGCGAAGCGTGTAAAACACGCAAAGTGGGAATAATGAGAGAAAAAGATGCAAGAAACGCCGTAGGCGAATCAACGTTTGACATACGTTTTTTTTACGTTCTAAAAATTGCTCGCAGCTCAGTTCAACCATTTAGTTTTTTTTTCTCATTTGCACAGTAGGCTACTGTAGCTACAAAAGTTCGTTTTCAATATCGATCCTCCAGATAATAATTACTTTGTGTAGGTTGTCTGTGCGACTGCTGGGCATTTGCGACACGGTGACGGACCCGGAGAAACTCGGCAAGATGGCCATCTGTCACCTCCTCACACAGAACTAAAGTGACAGGACCACCCAGAGCCCACCAAACCCCCACAACCTGCGGGGGCTGCAGGAGTTTACATCTGGTTCGCTTCTGTCGTTTTTTATCCAAATGGCCAAAGTAAATTATTTTAGTATTTTATGCTTTCGATACTAAATCAAATCCGCAAATGTAAAACCTTTTTTTTTTGCACGTGCCACTCCTCAACCCATTCTCGTTTCGTTTAATATTTTATATTTATAAGTTTTGCAGGGACGCGACTGACCGTCTGGTGCTGAAGATGAAGATGAAGATCCTGCCGGACTCTTCCTCCAAACTCTCCCGCTAACCGAGACTTATTCCCGGGATCCTCACGCACCCCGACGTCATCTTCAGCGCAAAACGAAATATTCAGTTATGGAATAAATAAAAAAAAAAACACGTTCTCATCTCTCTACGACATTCTCGTTCGCTCGACTCTTTGGACGCTGCAAGTGGCACGGGCGCGAGGATGATGATGGTGATGATGATGATGATGATAATTCCCCTCTGCTGCGCTCGTTCAGGTCCGCCTTAATAAACCCTCGGCCCGAGTCGCGGAGGGATGAAACGTGCAGCACGTGACCCCGCCCCTCCTCCGGAGGAGGTGAGGAGAGGAACCCCGAGATCTGCTGCTGGGGTCACCGTGGGACTTGAAATTGTGTACACGTGTCCAGTGAGCTGCCTCAAAAAGACACCCGGACGAGTTTGGAGACGGTCCCTTATGTGGAATGTTTTCTTTCTTTTATTTGCAGACCAAAGGTTTGCCTGCTTCGCTTTAATATTCCCACGTAATAGAATAAATTAATTTCCGACGTTTATGAAGAGACTGACAGCAGTGGCCCATGGTTTGTACCAATATTCTGCATCCCTTTGATGAAACAGAACATGTGCTGCAATTGGCTCCAACTGATCAGCTGTTACAACTTCTCATAAGTTCCCACCCTTCCCTGACTCAAAACCTAAACACACACACTCGCTTTGGGAAGCAACCATTCCCAAAGCGGGGACTCTCCGGGCTGGGGAGCTTCTGGTGGGATAAAGAGAGGGAGCCGATGCAACCGTCACAGCTAACACTGCGGCTCTTTCAACTCCTCCTGCGTGACAAAATATATGGACAAAACATCTTCTATTGGTGAATTCATTTTACAGATTAATCGTGAATTACATTCATTAAATAAAAAACGTATTGAATTTTTTAGCGGCAATGGAAACAGACCTGTTATCAGAAGGTTGCTGGTTCAAAACTTGAATAACTCAGGTGCCAACGAGGGTGGTGCCAATTAAGTGTCTTGCTCAGGGACATTTACATTTACATTTAAGGTATTTGTCAGACGCCCTTATCCAGAGCGACTTGCAGCGTGCTTTCAAGTTACCATCGGTGAAGTGATCAGTTCCGGTTCATTAGGACCCCAACTATGAATACAATCTTTTTATTCACTCTTGTTGTAGATTCTGTACACAAGTTAGACAATAAGAAGTTTACAAGTTAATCTAAATATTCTTTACAGAGGAAGGTCTTGAGCTGCCGTTTGAACACGGTGGTAGCGAGTGAGGTTTGAACCTTTCACTTTGGGGTCTTCTGATTCATAGGTGTGTCTTTCCCACAACCACACCACCCCCACATAGGCTAAGTTTCTTCATTCATTAAGGTGGTAGTAGCCTAGTGGGTAAGACACTCACCTGTGAACCAGAAGACCCGGGTTCAAATCCCACTTACTACCATTGTGTCCCTGAGCAAGACACTTAACCTTAAATTGCTCCAGGGAGACTGTCCCTGTAAATACTGATTGTAAGTCGCTCTGGATAAGGGCGTCTGATAAATGCTGTAAATGTATTCAAAGTGACATTTTATTGGTTGGATGCAGGATTAAATGCTGCACTAGATGGCACATGAGGAAAAATTACTGGTCTTTTACGTTTTTTTCTGATTCGAGTCACATAAGTAAGTACTAGATTCTTCTTTTTTTTTTTTTAGTTTGCAAAAGTTTCAGGAGATCTGGAAGCAACACAGAAAAGTCCAATTTCCCACTTGGCGAGTAGCGGCGCAACAGAAAGTCCTCTCCTGCAGAGCGCTCGGGCTGATTAATTCCTTCATTTCCACTTATAATTTTCCATACCCTCTAATGTCCATCTAAGCATGCATAATATTAGAGGAACAATTGTAGGGACAAAACGGGGCTGGAAGCACCAAGGCAAGAACAGATGGCTCATAATTGCCTCACAGAAGTGAGCCAGGGAGTCCATCTTTACAAGTCTCCAGAGAGGGGCAGATGCAGAAAGTGCAGGTGCATTTGTTTTGATCCGAAATGGCCTGAAGGAGCCTGATTCATCATGCAGCGGCGATTCTCCTCGCCGCCGAGGAGAAGGGAGGAAGCGACGGCCTTTGTGGGGTCAGGGAGGCAGCAGTTGGATGGCGGGCCGCAGCAGATGCGGCGCGAATTAAGGCTTCATTGCTGCGTCCCGGTGAAAACAACACAACGCCTTTTTCCCCCATTGGTGTCACTGCAATTTCACATTCAGGCAATTTCACAGTGAACATGGAGCGTCCCCTGATGCGTGAATATCAATGCACATTAACACATTTCCTCACGTTAACAGACGAACATGGATATTTCAGGTGTATCCAGAAAATTATTATTATCATTTCAAAGTTATGTAAAGCTGTTGCCATGGTTTCCTAAATTGAAAGTTATTATTCACTCAACACATAGTACATACATGGTCACCACATAATAGTTTGGACCATTATTTTTATAGACATTGGGCTATTTGTGTTTTTTTAATCTGTATTTCTATAGTTAGCAAAATAATGTCACATACAGATAAATGTGTCACACGTTTTTTACACGTCTGTCAGTACATATGGAAAACTTTATTTGATTTATTGGCTGTACGTCTTCAGTATTTATGTTAAATTGTTAATGTAGACTTCAATTTTTTATCCACAGACATCATGGGCACAGACGCATGTTCAGGCTGTGCTATTGGCTTCAGCGTTCAGCATTGCCAGATTGGGTGGTTTTGAGTTTGACTTTTTGGGAAAACTTGCTGGTGGAAAATAGGCATTGGTAAAAATATTTTTCATTTAGTCTATATGCCACAGCAGACAGTCACCACAGTTTGCATTGTGGCCAGTTTTAGGGGGTGGTGAGGCTGAAGGCATCTGGCAACACATCTGCACTCCAAATTGTTAAGCCGAGGACTCATGGCATGGATTTTTATGAATCAATATTAAAAAAAAAAAAAAATCCACTATTTGTTCTTTTGTGATTAGTATAACAGGATTTGGCTCATTGCGCCATTCCCATTAGTGTCTTGGTTTCATTTCTAAAGTCGGCCTGTGAATCTGACTGGTATGATGATCAAATATGATCTTCACTGTCATAATAAAACATCTACTGAAAAGAAGAAAAGATGACAGAACTGGACTGATGTGATGTGATGTCACTGATGTGACATTGATGTGGAATCAGTGAAAATTTTTCAGTGATTTTGAAAACTTCAGGAATTTGATGGATCCTTTTTTGAAAATCATTTGTGTAAAGGAGAACCTGGAGAGATATTTACAAGGGAAAAATATTTCTACCCATAAGCCAGCCTCTACCAATTCTGATTGAAACGTAAAAGAAATAACATATTGCTTGTAGTAAATTATACAGTGTCCCTGGAAATGTTCATTTCTGTGTCTTTGCCTTATCGATTGTGGAACTGGGGACATGAATTCTGGTTTATAACCATCAACTCTCAGTGCCTGGTAATATCAATCTAATAAATTACCTCCTGTGGCCCCCATAACCTGTTAATGAATATATATATTAAATATCAGGGCAGGGCCCTTCCATGCAGCTGTGACCCAGGGTTACCTAGCAACAGGTCATATCCAGATGAGACCCGCAAAGCAGGATGGGGATTAACCTTGAAGATGATTGGACAGTGTGGGGTGCCTGGGGATGCGGTGAAAATGGGAAATAAAGGGCAGGCATTATTATCATTATTATCATTTAATTGTTATTATTAGTCAACGAATGTCACAATTTCAACGTCACCATGAAGCAAATAAAGCAGCACACAGCTTGTTTAATCACGGAACTGTGACACTTTGGCCACTGCAGTTATTTGGGTCAATTAGACGTGATTACGGTGATAACTTTCTGTAGATAAGGCAGGATCGTGGAAACAGTATTTGTTGGCTGTTTCTCACTGTGCCGCCTGGGGATTTACACAGCTGTGCACATTTAGCATATGGTCTAGATGAACCTTAACTGAGCCAGTGAGTGCACGCACACACACACACACATTCGGCAGAGGAATTATAAAGTCCCATGTTGAGAACCCCAAGTCAAATGGTAATATCTAAAAAAAAAAATACTACTATTAACTTAAAATATGTATATGTTATTGTGCCATGGCTGAAATGTGACCCAACTGTGACTTGCTGCATCCAGGTAAGTTAAATGCAGCCTGCAGTCAGTTTTTCTTTGGAATTTCACTCTTTCAATGAGCTCTAATCCTCAGTTGTTTATAATATAATAGTATAAAATATCCATCTTCGATCTTTGACACAAAACATAGGGGAAGTGAAACTCTTGCTATGGTCTCCTCCAAGAAAGGATGCTGAAACATAATTACATTGGTTAACATTGAGCCTAAAATGTCAAAGGTAAAAAAAAAGGTAAAAAAAAAAACTAGGGTTGAGTTCCTTTTGTTTGTGTGTGTGTGTGTGTGTGTTCAACCTGCAAATAGAAACTGATTAAATATAATTGTAGAAAAAAATGATGAAGTGGTTCTTTTGGACAGGTAACTTTGATATTTCATGGGTTATCAGGTTCTTTAGCTGGACCAGGGTGATGATGAAGAGAAAAGGTTTCTCAGCTCATGAGAAGGCCCGATTCCCTACCCCAGGCATGGTGCACAGCAGTCAGACGGTGACCACAGCCTACAGGGCTACCAGACTTGCAGAAACCTGTGTCTTTGTCGTGTAGAACATGTCAGACTCCCTTCTGTGGTCCAGCAGGAGTTGCTTGGCATCCATCATGGCTGCTAACAGCTCTGATTAAATATAGATCAGCTGCAACTGGCCTCCTGATGGAGATGAGACGCTGCAAGCGTAATTAATGCCCGGAACTGTTGATGATGAAGGGCAAGTCACACCTGCTCTCCGCTAAACTGTATTGAACCAAGGCACTGGCGTGTTTTGCCCTCGCCAAATGAATTATTATGAAATTCACGGACGGACGTGCACATCTAAAACACACTGTTCACAGTCTTTTCCCTTTTCTTTTCAACAAACACACACACATGCACTCATGTAACTGAAATGTGTCACCGAAGCTGTCTGGGCTTGTTATCGGCATGGCCACACCCAATTTGCACCAGACTTCCATGGCATCTCAGTCTCAGTCACACAGCCAATGACCAACTCTCACATGGAGTGTGATTCCCATTCCTCCTGCACGCCCTGATGGCATAACACCTTCAAGAAGAGATCATTGATCATCTATTTGCACAGAGATTTTAAAACATCACATCACAACTCAAAAAAAAAATAAAAAAACAACCATTAGCTATTTAAGTGAAGGACAGGGAAGGATTTGGTCAAAAACTCACAGACCAAAGCTTTCAAATTGCCAATTACAGCTCCAACATCACAGACCACATTTTGCCACATGATGCCCATTTAAATGTTAAAATGAAATTAGGGAGGAATTATACGGCTCTGGTTTGCTCTGGCGGTTAATTCAAGCGGACTCGGTTTTGATAGAGCACGGCACGTTGGGGGCTGAGGGGGCCGCACAGATGGGTCTTCAGAGGGAAGTGGTTTCATGCCACGTAATTGCATTACACACGTTTCCATTCATGCTCACCTGAGTCGTTACGTTGCTCCCTCCCCGTCTCGGGTTTTAATCATAGTTCGTGGACTGGATTGTGGCAGGAATGAAGGAGGCCCTGTGGCAAAACACCTCTTCTTACTGAGTCCCCAAAAGCCTCTGGGCTGCCTTAACGGATGAGTATTGCATCTATAGACCAGAAAGGGGACTTGTGAAAGTGAAGTGATTTTTTTGTGTAACACTGCAGCACAGTGACACAGCAAATTATGTCCTCTGCATTTAACCCATTGCCTTGAAAGGCACCCGGTAAGCATTGTGTGGGGACTGTACCTTGATCAAGGAGACCTCCGTGGCACCCTTGGCGTTTCAAAATTTGAACCCTCTGGTTACAAGTCAGCTTTCTATGCCACCACTCTCCCAACTGATAACTGTTTCTGCTCAAATTAAGTTTTTTCGAGGACATTGGCCAATGTAGTGTTTAATGGTAGCCTATAAGCATACAAGTAAAGTCATTGACTTACAATCATTGGCAGTTTAATGAGAGCTTTAATAAATGGAAGGGAGTCGATCTCATGTGGAGCCTCATTAGTGCAATGGCTGGGATTAACTAATCTCATTTCTGGCCCCCCAAAATGCCCTGGCCATTCCTATTGGGCATTTATGGCCCATCATTTGCCAGATCAGTGTCATTTACCATCTTATCAATCACACAGCTCATGAATAAAAGCAATTAAGTCTTCATCGCTCAAGCATCTGCAGTTGTTCCTCCACTTCCTCCTGCGTGCTTCCTCGCACCCCCCCGACTTGCACCCGCAACCCCCGATACGGCAGCAAGAGGTTCATGATATGGCACAGAGCCAAGTGGCTACCATTCATACCGTGTGCGGGGGGGAGGTGGGGGACTGCAAACAGTCATGAACCAGATAGAGCCGCAAAGGCACTGACACCATAACAACAGCGGAATTCTATGTTCGTGCATATTGCTCATTTATTTTGATATTACTGCCTATTCATTTTTACATATATTTTCTACTGTACTGAGCACTTTTGGGTTTTTGTTACTTCATTTGCATTCATGTTTTGTTCTTTCTAGATAGCTGTAATACACTTAAAGTCACTTTAAATGTATTACATGAAAAATCTTCTGTGCAGCTTGTTACCCCCCTAAAGTAAGAAAACATCATCAGTATCATTAGTCTCATTGATTTTAATCAGGGTTTTGATAAAACAGAATACAGTATTTAGAGTGTAAAAAATATAATTTCAGAATAAATGCTGCAATAACTTTGAATGGTTGTTGAATGCAAAAAAATTCACCACCTATTTAAAAAGAGAACTACACATGAAACATCAATATATTTTATATGCATTCTGAACAGAGTACACAATACGTTAATAAATAGAAGACCTACTGTACTCTCACTAATGACCCAGCAATAACTAATTAACTAACTAACTAAGCAATAAACAAAACCTTCTTGGTGCCTGTGGGACGCATGGGATGAAAATAAACAACATTTTTCTACATTTGTGGTCATAAAGCGCATACCCCAGCTGGAGCTGCTGTTTGTCCTACATGTCTGCTCACATGTAGAAATGCTGATGTGATAAATGGGAACAAATTACTCAAGCTCCAAATGCCCACGTTTTGGTGGCCTGGTGGGATGTGGCCAGTTCTGTGCAACAAACAAGCACATGCACTTATTGGCTTTATTGTCCAGGTCAAACACAATCAGTGATTAGCTAAATGGTTGGGGGTGGGAGTGTGTGGGGGGGTGCTAATTATGCGTGGCATCTGGCAGTGGGTCCTTCTTTTAGGGGCGGGCTAATGTAGACACATGAACCGTGGATGAAGTATGGTGTGCGTGTCCTTTGTATATGGTGAACCGCGAAACTCCCCTCTCATTTGGAAGCCGTCAGGAACTGCGAGCTCAATTTCACTTTAATGACGATGGGCTATTGAACTGAAATGATGCAATATGTGTGCAAGAAGTCTGCGCAACTGTGTGTGTGTGTGCATGTGTGTGGAAACCAAAAAAAAAAAAACATAATTTGTTCACATTGGCACAAGCAAATATACATCTGGGCATTAGTATATACTGTTAAATAATCATCTTCTTGTGAAGTTTGCACTCACAGGCTCCTTTGTATGATTAAAGCTGCAATTCAGAATATGTAAAATGCATTTTGTCTAAAACCTTGCACAATAGAATCACACATTCTATTCTACTCTAGCACATAGGGACTAGCAATTTCCATACATGATATCTGAATCAAAACACACATATAGGCTTTTCATTGCTAAAGCAAAAGACATGGGTGGTTGTAGCCTAGTGGATAACACACTTGCCTATGAACCAGAAGACCCAGGTTCAAATCCCACTTACTATCATCGTGTCGCTCTGGATAAGGGCGTCTGATAAATTATGTAAATGTATGTATGTAAAATGACATGTAAATGGAGGGAAGAGCTAAGACAGTGACATATTTCCCTATACACCCATCCATCCATAGCTGGGTACAGTGTAGTGAAGTGAAGTGATTGTCACATGTGATGCACAGCACACGGTGCACACAGTGAAATTTGTCCTCTGCATTTAACCCATCACCCTGAGTGAGCAGTGGGCAGCCATGACAGGCGCCCGGGGAGCAGTGTGTGGGCACAGTGCTTTGCTCAGTGGCACCTTGGCAGATCGGGATTCGAACCGGCAACCTTCTGATTACGGGGCCGCTTCCTTAACCGCTAGGCCACCACTGACCCATAGCACCTATAAACCAGAAATGGTACACATTTAGCTCTTCATATGAAGAGTTTAGTAATTTAATTTAGTAATTAAAGTTTGTAAAAGATGTAGCATGCACAGCCTTTAGTAAAGATTCAACAACATCCAAAATAAAAGCTGACGATTGTATACAGTGTCTGAGACAAGAGCTGTGTGAAGGAATAAATGAGAGAGACAAACAGAGAGAGAGAGAGAGAGAGAGAGAGAATTTAAAAAATATATTTTGTGGATTCTTTTATTGGGGCACCTCAGATTCTCCCTTTTAACTATGGTCGTCATGGCAACAGAGATGATTGATCAAATGTACCCTGAAACCAACCCGCTTGAATTATTAAAAAAAGGGGCTTCAGGTTCTTTTCACTTGTGAAGAATTTGAAATTTGGAGAAGTCTCTCTCAGGCACTTGACACCCTTTGAAGGTTTAGGTCCGCACCAAAACACAAAAGCAATGCAACGCAATTTACAGCAAGTTACCTGTGTCAGTGGATGGTTTTGTTTTACACAAATTGCTCTGAAATGTGATGGCATTGGTGGTGTAACCCTGCCCTCTAATGGATGATTCCTCTGACATTGTTCTCAAGGTAACATGCACCACACCTTCTCCACAAGTTGTGTTTATAATATATCCATTGACTTCTTCTCTATTAATTATTTCAGAATTTTAATCATTACAGAAGAGCGAACATGAGTCATGAACCAGCCAACAGGTTTTTGAGGATGTGGTTACGTGGGTAATTTTGTGAGTTTTTGTAACTGCAGATGCTAAGTAGATTGTACATCCTGAAACTTTTTGGGGGAACTTTCATCAGTGACAGTTGTCACTAAAAAAATACGGAGCTGAAAACAGGCCATGCATCTTCTGTTGAATAACTCAAGAGGCATGCTAGCCCTGAGAAGTTCAGAGTTAGTGGTGCTTTTGTTTTCACACCATAGTGGAGAATTATCCTGACTGGCTTGACTTACTCTCAGACTTACTGTGCAGTGTTTCACAATGACAATCACTTCACTTTCGGTATCTGCTTCATCCGTGCTGATGGACATGGGCACATGTCAGAAAAATTCACTCAGAATTTCACTCATGGTGAACACACATTTTGTTGTGTGCTGTGCTACATTGACAGGGGCAGTGGCTGGCCTAGCGGTTAAGGAAGTGGCCCCATAACCAGAAGGTTGCCGGTTCAAATCCCGAGCCACCAAGGTGCCACTGAGATGCCACTGAGCAAAGTACCGTCCCCACACACTGCTCCCCGGGTGTTTGTCATGGCTGCCCACTGCTCACCAAGGGTGATGGTTAAAGGCAGAGGACACATTTTGATGTGTCACCGTGTGCTGTGCTGTGCTGTGCTGTGTATCGCAATCACTTCACTTTCAGTTCTATTTTACCGTTGCATTGTTCTGCAAAATAAAATAACTGTGTTGCCTCAATTAATGTTTAATTTTATTAAACTATTTTGCCATTTCAGTCCAATGTTAGAAGCAAACAGTGTCAAGCAAAGTAAAATTCAACATCTAAGAGGGCTTTAAAACACTTTAACATTTGAAAGGATTTGGATGCCTAATCTAAAAAAGATGGTCTTCAAGAGCATGTAAAATAGCAGTGTATAGAGTGCAAGTAATCTGGAAGAATGAAGGGCCCTTTGCAAGGATGAACAGACAAAATATCCCACATAAGATGTGAAAGACTGACTGCAGAAAATTTTGGATTGCTTTTGCTTTAGGCCCTTTTCAATTCTTGCATCTTCTCAGACAGCTCAGAAACTTGTAACTGTTTCCCAATGAGAACTGATCTGAACCCATCACAAAAATGAACAATAGATGCACTGAAGTGCACGGAAGTGAATACAAACGAGGTGAAAAAATCATCATAATGAGTGGGGATGTACCTGTAACTGCACGAATTATAGGAAATGTGATGTGTTATCACTGTAATTTCCATTCAGCACTAAAAGCAGAACTCCTTGTTGACCATCAGAGATCTCATATACCACATTACATAACCTTTCCTTTTCAGATGAGACAAACGCAGCCTGCATCTTCGTGAACTTTATTCAACTTGCCACCTTGAGGAAGTGCGCAGTACCGTGGCAGTGATGGTCTAGCGGGTAAGGAAACAGACCCTTGATCAGAAGGTTGCTGGTTCAAATACCGGACTGAGCAATGTACCATCCTCACACAGTGTATGGGTTGAAAGCAGAGGACACATTTTGTTGTGTCACCGTGTACTCTGTTGCAGTGTTTCACAATCAGTTCACTTTCATTTTCAGCATCTGCTACATCCGTGCTGATGGACATATGTCAGAAACTTAGAACTTAAGTAGCAGAACCAATTCTTTGCTGATTCTTTTCTTACCTTTACTAGGAGTTGGTAACTGGTGTTTTAGTGGGACAGTGATGACCTAGCAGGTAAGGAAATGGCTCCATAATCAGAAGGTTGCTGGATCGAATCCCGATCCGACAAGGTGCCACTGAACAAAGTACCGTCCCAGCACACACTGCTGTCCAGGCGCTTTTAATGCCTGCCCGCTGCTCACTAAGCTGATGGGTCAAAGGAAGGGGACACATTTGGTTGTGTGAGGTACTCCACAATGACAATCACTTCGCTTACATGTTGACAGTTCTGTTTGACTGTTGCATTGTTCTGCAAAATAAAAAAATGGTGTTGCCTCAATTATTGTTTAATTTTTTTATTAATTTTGCAATTTCAATCCGATGTTAGAAGCCAATAGTGTCAAGCAAAGTAAACTTCAACATCTAAGAGGGCTTTAAAACACTTTAACATTTGAAAGGTTGATTAATTTGGATCCCTAATTGAACTTAATGTCTTCAATATATTTAAATAATCAGAAATGGTTTAAATAATTGAAATGATTCAATTATTTATTTATGGGCACTAATAACAATAATAGAAATAATACACAAATAACTGTTGCTGTTAGTGATTGCTGATGTATCGTCTGAATTGTATTATGCTGGATGAAAGCCTTTATTCACATGAAGCCTGGAGTTTCCAAACCACTCACTTCAGTTTTCCACCACCTCAACAGCTTTCAGATGTTGCAAGCTGTGTCTGACCTGAACAATTCATTACAGAAGTTGCACAAAGTCAGGAAGTTGGATCAGTTCAACTAGAATATCCAAAGTGAAAGTGTGCATCAACCAATTGCGCGCGTTTGAGGCATACAGAAAGAGAGAGAGCGAGAGAGAGAGAGAGGCGGGGAATCTATAAGTATATATATAGGTTGTCCATTTATATGAAACGAACATTCATGTCTCTACATGCTACAGGCCCACAGGCAAACCAAACAGCGAGTAAATCTCTCTACCAAAGACCGGTATGTTACATTGTGGACATCTCATTAATGCTGAGAATTAAATAGAAATATACAAGATGACTTTCGAATGCATTTAAAATAACTCTACATTAAATTAATTATTGATTGAAATATTCAATGATTTATATTTGCTAGAAATTGTTTAATGGTACTTTTTTTTTCATTCTAAGATGATGGACAGCTCACAAGGCAGTTATGAAGACATCCGGGAACTGAATGAAGACAGGTCAGAGAAGCAGTGTGTAGTATATTAATGCAAAAAATAGAAATGACAATCTAGTATTGATCTGCTCTTGGCTCTTTGACAGTAACAGGGTGATGGATGGAGTCTTCCACAGCCACCTGGACGAGAAGGTGCGACCCTACATCGATCTGATCGACTCCCTCCGTCTGATCGGCATCGATGAGGACATGTCTCTGCCCACCATAGCCGTCATTGGAGACCAGAGCTCGGGGAAGAGCTCGGTGCTGGAGGCCCTTTCAGGAGTGGCACTGCCCAGGGGCAGCGGTAAGAGACCGCACATTTTACAGAGATAGGAGTGGCACATTCAGGCATGGCGCTGCCCAGGCTACGTGTTTTACAGAGATAGGAGTGAATGAAAGCTCTTTCTGTTGGCAAGATGATCTGAATAGATTCTTTCAAAAATAGGCAAATAAGGCAAATAAAACTAAACACACAGAAGCAGTTGGTGGACTTTTTAAAAAATGTAGTAAATACAGTCATCCATGTATTTAAAGAAATGTGTTCATAAAAAAAATAAATCAGCACATATGGTTAGATAAAGAAGTAATTTGCTATTTATTTTATTTGTATGTTATATTACACCAATATGGTACCTTTCATGACAATAAGTCATATTGTGCTATGTATGTACTAACATGATGTCTGAGCCTGTAGTTGTGGTTCTATGGCCCAGACTTTGAATGCAGTTAGAGCAGGACGGTTGCATAACATGAGAATCGTGGTTCTGCAGGAATCGTCACTCGTTGCCCACTGGAGCTGAAGCTGAGGAATCTGAAGGGTGGTCTGCACTGGAGAGCCATAATCTCCTACAAGGACGAGAGCATTGAGTTTACTGACCCCTCACTGGTGGACGCTAAAGTTGAAGAAGGTAAGCTGACATTGAGATTTTCAACATGAAAAATGAGAAGTGAAGTTTGCTTTGCTTTCAGGTATTTCCAGATGCATTTCCTTCTCTGTTGCTGATGTTTGCAGTGATATAAGACACTATATATTTGCACAGTCGTACAAAATAGAAACAGTGCAGATTATTTTCTGTTAACCTTCATATGTCTGTGACTTTGTAGTGTCCTGTGTAAACTGTTCATTATTATTTGAATTTGTGCGTCATGCAGCCCAGAATAAACTTGCTGGGGAGGGTGTGGGGATCTGTGATGAACTGATCAGCCTGGAGATCTTTTCCCATGACGTGTGTGACCTCACGCTGATTGATCTGCCTGGGATCGCCAGGGTGCCAGTTAAAGGACAGCCTGAAGACATTGGACAGCAGGTGAATCTCAGACTGTTCAGCTCATGCTGATGTATTTTAGTATATCAGTGGCTTTTATCAGAATAGAATGAACAGCTCCTTCATTTAACCATCAGTCATATTTGTTTATTGTGATGTAAACATATTCAATTTTGTTACAGATTAAAAGTCTGATTCTGAGCTTTATTGAAAAAAGCGAGACCATCAATTTGGTGGTGGTCCCATGCAATGTTGACATTGCAACAACCGAAGCTCTCAAAATGGCCCAGGAAGTTGATCCCGAAGGGAAGAGGACTCTAGGTATTGATCCTACGAACCAACTCCTACTCCTTCATGTTCACAAAAATGCCTGTTCAGTTTTTTAGATGAATGCAGATGAATATATTTGTTCAGTTTTTTTTTTTTTTGGTGTGCGTTCTAAATTTCAGCCATTCTCACAAAGCCTGACCTTGTGGATCGCGGAACTGAGAAGAACGTTTTGGAAATAGTCAGAAACCAAGTCATCCCGCTGAGCAAGGGCTACGTCATCGTGAAATGCCGTGGTCAGAAGCAAATTGATGACAGAATAAATCTGGCCGAGGCGACTCGACTAGAACGAGATTTCTTCACTCGACATGAATTCTTCAGGTTAAAGGATTGCTCATTATGCCACATGATAAAATATTTTCATTAATGATCAGACCATTTATCAGGGAATGTTTGGAGCGTCACATTTTTAAAAAATAATAATAACTTTTGGAGACCACAAGTGGCCAATATTTTTGAATCTCATTTGCATTCTCAGTTTTCTCATTATTGATGCATGGTTTGTGAATTTCATGGAGGCTGCAACACTGACTGCAGCTAATGTGTAAAATTATTTATGAAAATGAAAAAAAAAACTTTATTATCCTTTTTTTATTATTATTTAACAGCTGTCTGCTTTATGAAGAGAAAGCAACAATTCAGTGTCTTGCCAACAAACTGACCCAAGACCTGGTCGAACACATCAAAGTCAGTATTGATTCACAGTTTCTCAAAGGTCTAAATGTTCTTATTAAAAGTATAATGTACTATTTTTCATAATGTATTGATTTGAGATTTTTCTGTTGTTTTTTTTTCTCATCAGAAATCGCTGCCGATGCTGTCAGAGCAGATTAAAAAGCAGCTGTGGGACATGAGGAAAGGGTTGAGCCTGTGTCCTGCTGGCCCGCCCATGGACCCCCAGATGCAAAAGTCCTACCTTATAGACGTGAGTTACAGCAACAAAAACAACCTACGATGACGCGGCCACGGCTTAGCCCGAAAAAGCATGAGATTTTGTGTTTTCTCCTCAGACCTTAACACGCTTCAACGACAAAATTAACCGGCTGACGTCGGGAGAAGTCGTCAACGACGATAACATGTTTGTGCTTCTTCGAGGCGAATTTAAAAAGTGGAAAGATCACCTCGACAGCACCAAGGCAACATGTAGGTTTACATTTACATTTACAGCATTTATCAGACGCCCTTATCCAGAGCGACTTACAATCAGTAGTTACAGGGACAGTCCCCCCCCTGGAGCAACTTAGGGTTAAGTGTCTTGCTCCGGGACACAATGGTAGTAAGTGGGATTTGAACCTGGGTCTTCTGGTTCATAGGCGAGTGTGTTACCCACTAGGCTACTACGGGTGGTAGTAGCTACAGGTTGAGCAAACGACCTTTCCGGATTGTTATGACAGTAAAATATGTGGACAGTAGAAGCAGTTTCACTGAATTCCTGTTTTCCGAAACCCCCATCTTGCAGTCCACAAAACAGTGCAGGACGTGGTGAACGAATACGACCAGAAGCACAGAGGAAGGGAGCTCCCGGGTTTCAGCGACTACAACGTCTTTGAGATGGTTGTGCAGCGTCTGGTGGCTCTGCTCATGGGTCAGGCCATAGACACGCTGAGGGTGGTCAGAGGTAGACATTTTTCTCGTCTTCCGGTTGTGAGACGCTCACGTCGAGGCTTAGTCTGGAATTAAATCTTTAAATTTCCACTTTCAGAAACAGTTCAGAAGCAGTTTACAGATGTGTCCAAAACCTGCTTTACAAACTACCCATTTCTCCAGTGTGTCACAATGGTATGGAATTATTTTACCACATTTACCACGTTGTTATTTCAGTCTGTTATTTCTGAATTAATATAATGTCATTGAATTGCCTTTGGCGGCAGGGGGGGGTCATGAAAATAAACTTTTCTGGACTATGTCTGGGTGCCAGAACAAGATAGACAACATCCAGTCGAAGCAGGAAGCCAAAGTGGAGGAGCGAATCCTGGAGCAGTTTGAGATGGAGCAGCTGGTCTACACTCAGGACGGCATCTACTTTAAAACCCTGAACGAGACGGTGAACCCTGCCGATGGACAGAAGGCCTCCGAGGACAACTGTGCAGGGTTCGACAGCAGGAACAAATACCCCGTGATGCTCAGAGCGTATTACGAGGTGGACATTTTGTCTTGTTTGTCTTCTAAAAGTCTGATGCAATTTTAGACGTGATGACGTGATTTCACACGGAAATTCCTCACTGGCCAACAGATCGTGGCCCAGCGTCTGGCCGACCAGGTCCCCATGCTGATCCGGTACTTCATCCTGAAGCAGTCTGCCCAGCTGCTGTGCGCTGAGATGCTGGGCCTGATAGACGGCGCCAACGCAAGCGAGATCCTCCGTGAGGAGTCCGACATCAGCCGGCACCGCGTTGACATGCAGAACCGCCTGGACCGGCTGAGCCTGGCCCAGGAGAAACTGAGCAACTTCGTATAAATGTACAGCGGGACACAGTATTCCTTTTTCTGAGCATGTTTCAGTTGCCTGGTGAATGCGCTCATGTGACTAACATCTGTAACCGGGGCAGGACAGGAACAACCTCAGGTTTTCCTTGAAGTCACATGATGCCACAGTACTTCAGTTTCACTTTTTGTTTCCACGCCTTCTGGAAACTTTGCGGTTTCACAGAAAGAATTTCAGGAGAGGCACACCAGGAACCTTTCTCTGCAGTCCTCTCCACCAATTATATCTTAATGTTGGTGTCATATTTCATATTTAACTGCATAAAATGCATAAAATGTTTGTTGGCATATTATGAGATTATTATAGCCTTTTTTTTATACTTTATAAAAGGTTACAGAAAATCACAAAGGAAGGGCCCCCAAACATTTCACTGGATCACTAATGGGTTTCTTATATGAGGAGGACAACCTTTCAATACAGAAGTAAGGCAAATTTGCAAATGCCCTGTTTCAGTTTTCTGAAAGAATGCGTTGATGTAACAGAATCTGAAAAGTAATCTGTAATTCTGCGCCCTCTCGGATCTTTGTTGAGCGTGTACATTCCCTACCTGCCTTTTCATGAATGATGCCCATTTTTAACTCAGCCACAATGGCAAAAAAAAAATGTGACTTTGGTCAATATTTGATCTGTTCATTGATTAATAAAAGAATATTTTATTCATTGACAAAAGCTTTCATTCATACATGTGTTGATGTTGCCGGGGCGCTGCACAGATGCATGAAAGGGATTAGAAGCAGCTCCTTCATGTGGTCTGTATTTTTAGTCCTCTGAATCAGATCCATTTTAAGCAGCATAAGGTAATACATAAGGAAGGAACAACAGACTGTTTCCTTTCATGAGGTCAATGGCAGGAAACTGAATTTGATGGAATTCTACTTTCTGTTTTGAAGATGAAAGGGTGGGGATAAAACTGTAAATTTAGATGATACTTTAAAAAACTGAAGAATTTACTGGTGTAAAGACAGTCAACCTTTGCCCAGTGAATCATCACCCGTGATCAGGGCTTATCACAGGTCTGTAAAAGCATATTTCTCACACAGATGCCCGGAGGCCCAAATGAGGCGCGGAACGCCGGGAATGTGGAATGATAAACAGGATTTTGTGGGAGCTCTACAGGCGGAGGTTACATTTATACTGTGGTTTTGGTTTCAGAAACCTTATGTCCTTCTGAAAGGGTAAGAAAAATGCTGCCCTTAGGCAAATTGTAGCATTTTAACAGAGAATGGAGATCATCTTTTTGTTTTTTCATTCACAAACGGTGCAAATTGAAACACAATTGCCACATGCTTGTTGGGGAGCCAAAATAAATTTAAATCCAATATATAAATCTCGATCTGCCAGTAATGCCAGTGTAGCACTACGATTTTTTGCATCTTCAATTTTGTTATATAATGTAAAAAAAATGCAAGACCTATAAATGAATAGGTGTGTAAAAACTTTGGACTGGTAGAGTACATGCTGAGAATGTCCCTAAAAAATAACATGGCTATAGATCATGGCACAACTTTGATCTGTTGCTATTAATATTGACTGGCGGTTGAGTGATTTGAGTGTCGGCCCATTTACAATTAGAGCATTTATCAGGCGCCCTCATCCAGAGCGACTTACAATCAGTAGTTACAGGGACAGTCCCCCCCTGGAGACGCTCAGGGTTAAGTGTCTTGCTCAGGGACACAATGGTAGAAAGTGGAGTTTGAACCTGGGTCTTCTGGCTTATTGGAAAGTGTGTTACCCACTAGGCTACTACCATCCACTAAGGCCCACCTATGGCTCTGCAAAGAAATCACCTGACTTTGAAAAAAGGGAGGTCCTCAGGGTCTGTAAAATATTTCCTTTCACTTTCATTCTGTCTGTATATAACTCTGTCCCGTCTCACTGAACACAGCACAGCCCAGCGCAGACAACCTCCATTTATGGTAAGAGTTTGATTCTGCTATAGCATTTACAGCATTTTACAGCATTTACATTTACAGCATTATAGCCTGTTGTTAAGTACATTTGTTTAATGTTTAAATACCCATGGATGTCTGTGAACATTGGTATTATTATTATTATTACATGAAGGAGAATATAATCATGATGATCTTATTAGTTCTATGGATGCAACTAACAATTATTTCTTTGGTAGTCAAGATAATTTTCTTCAATTAGTCTGTTTCTCACTGCATAATTGCTTCCTGTAGTTGCATTACCTGTTCTGTGAATGATACTGTCACAGCCGAGGTGCAGACGGAGACTATGGATACTGAGACTGTGGACACCGAGAATTAGAACAAAAAAAGTTTGTTTACTTTGGGGTTACAAGAATGCACAAGCAATCCACCACGCCGATGCGTTGAATAATGTGATCCCCGTTGGCCTTGCTGAATGTGTTCAGGGCGACGCCTCGTCTTCGATCGGCTCACCGGTAGCAGTGCACCGCTGGAATCACCAGAAGTCACACACGGTCCTGTGGGGCGCAGGGTTTAGATATACATCGGCACATTGAGAACAAGCCAGACTTGCGGGGTGCCATGCCAGACACACAGGGGACACCTCGGTTAACGTGTGGGAGAACAGCTCTGATGAGCTCCAGATCACGTGAGCTTGAATGGGGGAGGATCACTAACCGAGCTGCAGGATCCTAGGGAGGAAAAGTGATTCGCCGTCAATTACCTGGAAGTGCACACTATAGGATGAGGACTTACCGGGGAGGTGCGACCACACACGACACGCAGACACAGACGTAAACCCCAATACTCAGGGGAAGGGGGCGTGTCATGGGGGTGGAGCCGATGCAGACATAACTGATACCCAGTTGTTCAAATTAACAAATTTAAATGTTGATCCATGAAGCATTCACTTTAATGGATTTAATGATAACACAAATTAGACAAAACTGAAAAAAGAACATAATAAGTGCAACTATGTGAAAACAGCAGTCCACACTCCATAATGAAGTTAGAATAAAACTTAAAAGGCCATAAAGTGAAGATAAGGCTGTTATGGTGGGGACGGAAAACAGGGAGTTTATTGTCATAAACAAAGAAAAAAAAGGGGATGTGTAACACAAAGAGGCAGGAACTAGAACTGGCCTGAAGCAGAGAAACAGGACAGGTACAAAAACAGAAAGGGACGTCTTTGATCGCCCAACAACTTGTCACAGAGACTAATGTGCTGGCAGGAAACACACACTAGTAGGCACGTTTTATAATGCTGGTGGTGCAGGGTAATGCAGGGCCTGAATGGTACAGGTGCTGACGCTATCTGGAGCTGGGAGAGGACCGGCAGGTGCAGACAGACAGGGCATGGCAGCAGGTGAGGGCAGACGGGACTGGTGAATTGGAAGTTCAGTTGAAAGTGAAATCAAACGTGAAGAACGAAACGTGTCCTCTGCCTTTAACCATCACTTCCTTACCCGCTAGGCCACCACTGTCCCTAGTTAAGGCATAAAATAGGGCCCAAGTTTAAATAATGCATCATGAATATTATTTTTAGTAGTTTACAAACATTTTAAACTGGAGCGAATGACCATGAGCACGTCGACATACTGACTCTCTTACTTGAGACAGTGTTTCCAGTAGGCATGCACCGATCCGTCTTTCTTGGTCCCAATACCGATACCAACACCTGGTGTTTGGACATCAGTCAATCCCAATTACCAATACGATACTAGTGGTAGCAGCCAAGTGTGTAACACACTCACCTCTGAACCAGAAGGCCACAAAGTCATAGGATAAAACCCCATTTACTACCATTGTGTCCCTGAGCAAGACACTTAATCCTGAGCGTCTCCAGGGGGACTGTCCCTGTCACTACTGATTGTAAAGCGCTCTGGATAAGGGCGTCTCATAAATGCCAGAAATGTTAATGTACTAGCGTACAATTTCCTACTTTGTATTATGGACATTATTAGTTTGAGATATACTGTACATTGTCTCACCACGGACTATTGATGTTTTTAGTCAAAAACATTTGGTTCCACAATTTAGTCATTTCTGTTTTACTCTGTACTCTGTTTTTACACAGACAATGGACAGCCCTCAAGACAGTGACGAAGATGCCTGTCAATACAATGAAGACGGGTCAGACCAACTTCTGGTGCAGAATATCAACATGTACATCAACCAAATTCCCCTTCTAATGTATTGTCCTCCAACTGCAGCAGAGTGATGGATGGAGTCTTCCACAGCCACCTGGAGGAGAAGGTGCGACCCTACATCGATCTGATAGACTCTCTCCGACTGATCGGTATCGATAAGGACATCGCTCTTCCCTCCATAGCCGTGATTGGAGACCAGAGCTCAGGAAAGAGCTCAGTGCTCGAGGTCCTTTCAGGGGTGGCCCTGCCCAGGGGCAGCGGTGAGAATAATTGTATTCTGTAATACGGATGTTTTAGAGTTAAAGGACCGTATTCAGAACTTTTGAACTGCACCACAGGGATCGTTACCCGCTGTCCACTGGAGCTGAAGCTGAGAAAGATGAAGGGCGGTGTGCACTGGAGAGCCATAATCTCCTACAAGGATGAGTGCATCGAGTTTAAGGACCCCTCACTGGTTCAGTCATATGTTGAGAAAGGTCAGATAGAAGGATGTGTGCATTCCTGTGTTAATGTTAATGAGACACAAAAGAACTTAATCCGTATTCCATGAATTGAACAGCCCAGAGTGAACTTGCTGGGGAGGGTGTGGGAATCTGCAGTGAACTGATCAGCCTGGAGATCTTTTCTCCTGAGGTGTGTGACCTCACCTTGATTGATCTGCCTGGGATCACCAGGGTGCCTGTTAAAGGACAGCCTGATGACATCGGACAGCAGGTGAGACATACAGTTCATGTCGCTCTACTTTTCAAAATATTACCAATCACACAATTTGGGAGGAAATTCCATATACATCAGTCAAAGGTTTGGACGCACAAACTATGTGGTGATAATGGGAACAAAGATGAAGCCATTTTGAAGAATTCAAATACAACAAATTTTGTATTTGTTGGATTAGGAGGAAGTGAAGGATGTTTGATGAATGGCCTCTTTTTACCTTCGTGGCTGCTTTGTTCACTATTGTCATCAAAAGCCGCTTCATGAAATGCTCATTATCGAGAGCGAAAGATTTGAAAGAGCTCATCATAAACCTTCAGGACTACTGGAAACCCTTGTCTAACTTGGTGGAGCGAAGAAAAAGAGTGTGAACTGCTGCCATCACAACAAAAGCTCCCTGCTTTGGAGAGACTTGAATGTTCAACCTTAATTTCTTTACTTATTACATAACCTCACGTGTTCAGTTTTGTTCTGTAATGTAAAAAAAAAAAAACACAAGTGCCATAGATGAGTAGATATGTCCATGGTCGGAAGGTGACATAGTCAGTATAGGAAAATGCTAAGAGCGCCAACCATCCAGGGTGAACGGCGCAAATGGCTGAAGAAAAAAGGTTTTTATTAAAACTAGTTGGTATTCATATGAATTAATATAAAAAGAACATGCCCTCATGGTTTTACCTGCTCAGCAAAATATTCATAATAATGATATGCAACTTTCCTATGAGGCCACCTTGGTGCATCCCCATACCCTCTCTGTACACTATGGCAAGACGAGAGGGCCAATAATTGCCAGGTTCCCGTAGCGTTTGTAAAGGTAATGCTGTAAAAAATGATGTTTGTTTCAAGAAAAGATCATAAAAACTCTGGTTAATCCTCCACATTCTGGCTGCATATTGTTTCTAGTAATAAAACGGTGGTCTGGTTTCGTTCTAGGGGCGCCACCTATAATCCTTCCTAGTGCTCCAAATTTGTTGGGACTGGGCCTGGGAGCGTCCACACTTTTGACTGGGACTATATGTGATTTTATTTCTAATGGTCTTCTGCTTGACTATTGTGTTTCACAAAATATGTTACAATCTGTTAAGGTTTATTATGCATTGTGATTTTTTTATAGATTAAAAGGCTGATTCTGAGCTTTATTGAGAAAAGTGAAACCATTAATCTGGTGGTGGTCCCATGCAACGTTGACATTGCTACAACTGAAGCTCTCAAAATGGCCCAAGAAGTTGATTTTGAGGGCATAAGAACGCTTGGTAACCAACTAACCTTGATCTCCAAAAAAAAGTGCATCCCTTTTAAAATGGTTGCATATTAAAAGCTTTCTTCGGTCGTTTTCCCTCAGCTATTCTTACTAAGCCAGACCTCGTGGATCGTGGAACTGAGAAGAACATTCTGGATATAGTCAGAAATCAAGTGATCCCCCTCAGTAAGGGCTACATCATTGTAAAATGCCGTGGTCAGAAGCAAATCAATGACAAAGTGTCTCTGGCCGAGGCGACTAGAGAAGAAAGGGACTTTTTCCAACGGCACGAGTTCTTCAGGTGAAGCGCTCAGCAGTTCCCACTGTTTCTTTATCTGCTTATAAAATGTCTTAGACTTCACACCACGTGTCTCTGCCTGTTCTACAGATGCCTTCTTGATGAGGAGAAAGCAACAGTTCAGTGTCTTGCCTCCAAACTGACCCAGCACCTGGTCGACCACATCAAAGTCAGTAGCCTGCTGAGTGGAAGAATTCTTGATCATGATTTTTTAAATTACTTTTAAACTTATAGTTTTATAATAATTGACTGAAAACTATGATGTACCCTTGTGGTATATTAAAGTGAAGTGATTATCATTGTGATACACAGCAGAGCACATGGTGCACACATAATTCGAACTAGCAAAAAAAATGTCCTCTGCTTTTAACCATCACCCTTGGTGAGCAGTGGGCAGCAATGACAGGCGCCCGGGGAGCAGTGTGTGGGGACGGTGCTTTGCTCGGTGGCACCTCGGCGGATCGGGATTTCGATCTGGCAACCTTTTGATTACTGGGCCGCTTCCTTAACCGCTAGGCCGCCACTGTGGCCTGTTGCACTGTGGCCTGTTGCAGATTTTACTAAAGTAACCAGTAACCAAAACAGTCTTAGATTTTTTAAATATAGTTATTATATATATTTTTTCTTATCAGAAATCACTACCAGTGTTGTCAGAGGAGATTAAGAAGCAGCTGTGGGACGTGAGGAAAGGCCTGAGTCAGGTTGCCACGGGTCCCCCTCTAGACCCCCTGAAGCAGAAGGCCTACTTGATTGATGTGAGAAAAGTCTTCACACACAAGCGTTTTTTAAATTAAGATGTTTCCGTCCATTATTATGGCCACTCTGGCCAAGGTCTTTTGTGAAAAAGAGACTATTTGTCCCCACAGACCTTGACACGCTTCAATCACAAAATAAACCGGTTGTCATGCGGTGAAGTGGTCAACCAGGATAACATGTACGTGCACCTACGGGAGGATTTTAAGAAATGGAAAACCTACCTTGATGGCACCAAGGCAACTTGTAAGTATATTGTACATTGTGCGTTTTTTTCTTCTCATTCAAAAACGATCGAGGAATCAAATTGTTTTCGATTATCTGCATCAACGCCTCCGTTCTAAAACTACATGATATGGACTCTTTCAAATAGTCTTCAAAAAAGTACAAGACGTGGTTGACGAATATGACAAGAGTCACAGAGGAAGAGAGCTCCCGGGATTTTCGGACTACAGCGTATTTGAGACGGTTGTTCAGACACTAGTGGATCAGCTGAAGGGTCAAGCCACTGATACACTGAGAGCAGTGCGAGGTGACTACCACTGTACACACACACACACACACACACACACACACACACACACACACACACACACACACACACACACCTATGAGCTGGGTAAAGATTCTGGCCAAGCTTTAAAAAAATGTTAAAAGAATGATCATTTGAGACATTTTGGTAAATTTACAATTAAATTAAATGTTGTATTTGTTGTATAACATTTTTGTTTTGAGTGGGACAGACATTTACATTTCTGACATTTATCAGAGGCCCTTTTCCAGAGCGACTTAGTCAGTAGTTACAGGGACAGTCTCCCCCTGGAGACACTCAGGGTTACGTGTCTTGCTCAGGGACATGATGGTAGTAAGTGGGGTTCGAACCTGCGTCTTTGTGGTTGGTTCATAGGTGAGTGTCTAACCCACTTGGCTCCTACCTCCTCATGAACCGCAAGATCAGAACAAAGTTCATCTGACATGTTTTGTCCCTGATGCTGAAACTCTCTGTTTCAGAAACAGTCCAGAAGCAGTTTACAGATGTGTCCAGATCCTGCTTCACAAACTACCCCTTTCTCCAGTGTGTTACGACGGTAATCATGGCAATGATATGGCATGATGAATTCTCAAGGACATTTTAACCCAGAACCACACACACAAAAAATTATTTCTACATGTTGTATTGCCACGTTTTAGTTGTGCCTTCAGTCACTGACTGAAAATTACTTTAAACCTTCACATAACTAAATGTGCCATTAATGATCGAAGAAGGTCCAGTCGTGGACAGTCATGGCAGTGGTCGTCACAAGTAACTGCCGGTGTCTGGTTGTCAGAACAAGATAGACAACATCCAGTCGAAGCAGGAAGCCAAAGTGGAGGAGCGAATCCTGGAGCAGTTTGAGATGGAGCAGCTGGTCTACACTCAGGACGGCATCTACTTTAAAACCCTGAACGAGACGGCGTTTTCTGCGGAAGGAGAGAAGGCCTCTGCCTCCGAGGACAACTGTGCAGGGTTCGACAGCAGGAGCAAGTACCCAGTGATGCTCAGGGCGTACTACGAGGTGGAGTAGAGTTCTTCTCTCAAGATATAAAAAGGCCTCACCATTTAATCTTCTTATGAATTTAACTTGTCGCCACGCCTGTCAGATCGTTGTCCAGCGTCTGGCCGACCAGGTCCCCATGCTGATCCGGTACTTCATGCTGAAGCAGTCTGCCCAGCTGCTGTGCGCTGAGATGCTGGGCCTGATAGACGGCGCCACGGTGAGCGAGGTTCTCCGGGAAGAGTCTCACATCAGCCGGCACCGCTTCGACATGCAGAACCGGGTGGATCGATTAACTCTGGCCCAGGAAAAACTCAGCAACTTTGTATAAGCGATGAACTGTTTTCCCCACTAGCAAAGCTCACTTATTTAAAAAATAAAATCACATTATGTTCTAAGTTAATCAAAACGGAGCCCTGATTTCTTTAAATGTTCCGATTTAAAAACCCTCCACATCACATCCATACATTGTGATTAATAATTTAGATTTTTGCGGAACTATAGTGAATAAAAGGTCACCAGTGCAAAATATCATGGTACTTGTGAACTGTTGCCCTGTCAGCCAGTGGTTTCGAACCTTTTCCTGCTGAAGCCTTTCCTGCCTGTCAGAGAAAGCCGGGACCCCACAACCCACATTTAAATAGATCTTTAAATATACAATTTTTTTTTTTTTATTTACGGCATTTATGAGACGTCCTTATCCAGAGTGACTTACAATCAGTAGTTACAGGGACAGTCCCCCCCTGGAGCAACTTAGGGTTAAGTTTCTTGCTCAGGGACACAATGGTAGTAAGTGGGATTTGAACCTGGGTCTTCTGGTTCATAGGTGAGTGTGTTACCCTCTAGGCTACGACCACCCCAGATGTAGGAACCTTAGGCTTCCTTTTTTTTTTTTTCCCCCCCCCCCTTTTACACACTGTAGGCCATTTATAGAATTATATATAATACAGAGTTTTGATTTACCTCAGCACAGATAAAATTACAATCACAAATGTATAGTGAATGAATTAAAGATTATAAATTATGATTTGTAGTAGTAGAAACAAGGTCACAGCAGGATCATAGTTCTACAAATATGTACAAAACTGATAGCATAAGGAGAAGGGGAGGGGAAAAAATAAATAAATAAATATAAATAAATTGAAAAAAAAAAACACACAAAGTACCTGGTTTTTACAGTGAAAACTTTATTAAATCAATCAAGACTAGTCATGAACTTAGCGCTTGCCACCGACACGTGGTGCGCTCACCTTCATGGGCTTGGAAATCTTCTGTTTGGGTGCAGCCTTGGCCTGTGCCTGTTGGAAGACAAATTTGACTGTCAGTGAAACCACAGCACGCAATGTGGACACTCCACAATCCAGAGAATGTTTGTAGGGACTACAAATCAAACTAAGCACCCATTTGCATTGTGGGAACTTGGCGTAGACATAGCCCTTCACTCTCTGCCACCTTGTGACACAGACACGACATAAAACAGTCAGCCTGCAACGCCTAAAGGGGCAAACTAATCAGACCTGAAGAACAAACGACACCACAACTAATGACTTGATTATTTCTATTCATATAGTTATTAAACTACACCAAAACATGTTTTGGTTGAGGCAGATCTTTCACCAAATAGTACGCACTCACCTGACAATGCTGTATAATGCCACACTGGAGACAAAAGGAACAAAACCTGGTACACAGATGTATTGCTTCCAAGAAAACTCACCTTGGTGCTCTGCGTGGTTGGCTTCTTGGTTGCCTGCTTGGCCTTCTTAGCCTCTTTGGCCGCCCTACAGAAAGCACATTTTGGTCAGTTCAAATACATGAGAAAACAAAAGACCTGCAATAGAGATTTCAGAGTCATCTCAGAACATGCTTCTAGGGCCTGATGCTTAGAACCACACAGAACAGAACCAATCATATTGGTCAAAGGAACATAAGCATGTTAAGGCATTTCTGAACTACAAAAACCCTGTTGAATACAAATTAAAGCATAAAACATTAAGCCATAAATGAATCAGAACAGTGACTGCACCTCTTTAAAACAAAACAAGTCCACTGCTACAGTGTGCTCACCTTATGGCCTGCTCCCTCTGGGCTTTGCGCACCTCAGGCTTCTGGTTCCTCTTGGCCAGGATCTCTGCCAGAGAAGCACCAGTGATGGCCCTCTGGAACTTCACCGCACGACGGGAGCGTTTCTTTGCCACATCTTCCTTTAAAGATAGTAATATGTTGAACAGATAAGCCCCCCAAAATGTAAAGAGTTACCTCGTTACACACGATTGAAACCAGGAGACCTCCAAAAGATCTTAGACTACAGATACTTGTCGGGACTACAAATTCAACTAAGCACCCACTGAACGGCGGGCACTAGTCGTAGACGTAGCCCTTCGCTCTCTGCCACCTTTTGACACAGACTCAACATAAAGAGTCAGCCTGCAACGCCTGAAGGGGCAACTGGTGAGCATGACTGCCATTTACCGGGCACCACCCCGGATACACAACCAACAGGAGCGTTTCAGCCCACATGCAGCAGCAGATAGTCAACTCCAAACACACAAAACTTACCGACTGGCCCTTCTTGTGCTTGCGACGGTACAGGACGGTCCAGTTGATCTGCCTGGGGTTCCTCTTGGCCAGGAAGGCAGACTCGCACTTGGCATTCAGGAACTGGAAGACCTGCAAGAAGACAGCATGCTGCACATCATTTACAGAAAAAAAAAACTGCTCCATGCAAACTCTTCCGCCCGTCTCCAAACAAAACATTTACCACGGATGCCAGTGTTCCGTTGGTTTGTCCTATCTTAACCTATGTTTATAGTGACTGTTCCTGCTAGAAGTACAAATGCGATGTGCAACTTGTTTATATAATAATTATACTGGCCATAAACCACAAATAGAATGTTGTGATTGACTAAAGACACCAATCAGATTGTCCTACCACCAATGTTTCAACCGTTTGAATATTAATTTCAAAACCAAAAACCACAGGTATGTTTTGAGAGCTCAGAAACACAAGTATTTGGTGCTACACTGACCACGTTAACTACTCCAACTAAACTTTGAAAACCGTGCGGTGGCAGCACGCGTTTATGGGCGTGCGCATGCGCAGTTGCCTTCGGTAGGACGTTTCGACAAATAGGGTGAAATGACAGAACCCCGGACGTTTGGTGCTACTGCAATTCCTCGAGGCTGCGGACATCTCAGCCGCAACGCGGCTCCTCGCCACGGGGTGGCAAAAATCCACGCCTGTGGCCGGAGCCACAGGCCAAAGCTACGCTAGGCTAAGGTGCCAGTACGCGTAAACACTCTTCCTTCGACGTAACTTACACAGATGATTCGGCGACATGCCCAACTGAATCGTTACACACACTGTGAGCGTTAGGTAGCGTGGGAGCGTGAAATTAACACGCCGACGGCCGCTTACCTTCCCGTCTATCCTGGCGTATCGCCGGCCGTGGCCGGGATAGATCTTGTACCCGCTGAAACTGCACAGCTCGACCCTGCACACAGGAAATGGACAGACATCGTTACGCCTCGGACGCGAACGAACATTCGTGCGCCACGATTGCGGCGAGGCGCGCAGATTTGGAGCGGGATGTTCGCGGATGATGCGGCGCGGCACTCACTTCATGGCGGCGGCGCGTCCGGGGAAAGGAAGTGGGGATTGTGGGTAGACCGTTTATACGGATAAACTTATTTGTCAGCATGCCATGGAATTAAAATCCGAGCTCGGCTGTGTGGTTCTATTACAGAATAACATCCGGAAAAAATGTCGAAAATTATTTTAAACTTTTGTTTGAAAGAGCCAATGAGTTCGTTGTTCGGTTGCCTGGCGGTGACACAAGCGGGAAGTATGGCGGCGACAGAGAGCGCGAGCGAACCCGGTCCGGCCATGCAAGCCGCCAAAACAGAGGGTAAGGCCGCTCCGTCCCCTTCCCTCCTCTTAAACGTGCGTGTCGGCGACGGAGGCGACGAAAGTCCTCGTGGTTGCGCCGCGATTCGCCACTCACCGGTCCCTGGCCACCCGACGTTGGCACGTCGCAGTGCAGTAAAACGCCTTGTGCAGAAGCCGCGCGGCTGGGTGGACGTGGTCGGCGGAAACTAGAACGGCGACACCGAAATAGTGTCACTAGAGTAACCGTTAGAAATGTCGCTGCTGGCGAGCTCGACGGGACGCATGGCTACTGCGTTTGAGTCCGTACGTTGGACGACAAGTTGTCCAGCACTTACAGGAAGGCGTCTTGTTTCCTCTTAGGCTCTGTGGTGGACCTTTCCGGTCAAGGATTAAACAAACTGGAACCGATTTCCATATGCCATTCGGATATAGACACACTCATTCTGGACCACAACCAGATCATCAAATTGGAGCACCTGGAAAAGAACGAAAGGCTTAAACAGGTGAGTAGACTTATTCTTCTGAGGCATCAGTGACCGAATAGGACCGCATAACGAAACGTCCCCTCTCTTGTGCCTCTGGCAGCTGTCTGTGGCCGGTAATCGTCTGGTGAGGATGATGGGCGTTTCAAGGCTCACAGATCTGAGGGTGCTGAACCTGCCCAACAACAGCATCGGTTATATAGAGGGACTGAAGGACCTGGTGCACCTACAGTGGCTCAACCTGGCTGGCAATAACATCAAGGTAACAGCAGTATCTGGTTATTACCATGGCTCTTATTTTCAAATATATATATATATATAGTACTGGCCAAAGGTTCAGACACACCTTCTCATTCTCATTTTCTTTATTTTCATGACCATTTACATGGTAGATTCTCACTGAAGGCATCAAAACTATGAATGAACACATGTGGAGTTATGTACTTAACAAAAAAAAGGTGAAATAACTAAAAACATGTTTTATATTCTAGTTTCTTTGCTCTGATATCTGCTTTGCACACTCTTGGCATTCTCTCGATGAGCTTCAAGAGGTCGTCACCTGAAATGGTTTTCCAACAGTCTTGAAGGAGTTCCCAGAGGTGTTTAGCACTTGTTGGCCCCTTTGCCTTCACTCTGCGGTCCAGCTCACCCCAAACCATCTGGATTGGGTTCAGGTCCGGTGACTGTGGAGGCCAGGTGTTCATTCATAGTTTTGATGCCTTCAGTGAGAATCTACCAATGTAAATGGTCATGAAGATAAAGAAAACACATTGAATGAGAAGGTGTGTCCAAACTGTTGGCCTGTGCTGTATATATATAATCAACAATCCCAGTGATCAGAAGCTGTAGATATTCCTCTTGCTGTGTAACTCCTCGAACCCTGTGCCGCTCAGGTGATGGATCAGCTCAGTAGCTGTCTGGTGCTCCAGCATCTGGACATGTCTGACAACAACATCTCCCACCCCGGCGACCTCAGCAAACTCACTGCCTTAAAGGTCCCAGTTAAACAATATCTGCATATGTGAGTGTGTTTTTTTTGTGTGTGTGGTTTTTAACATTTTTTTTTTGGTGACTATTCTCTTCAGACTCTCCTTCTCCACGGGAACATTATAACCAGTCTTCGGTCCATCCCTGTCCACCTTCCTCCCAGCCTCACTGTGCTCTCTCTGGCCGAGAACGAGATAAGAGACTTGAATGAGGTGAGAGTCCCTTTTGTGTATTTAACACATTAATCAAACCGACGCCTTTCTCAAGAGTTACTTACAATCGACTTCCAGTTTGTACAGCGGTATTTGCACTTTTTTTTTACTTGCACCTTCATCATTCATTTCACACGTTTAGCACTATCTTTCTTCTTGTTGTCTTCATGTTTTATTTGCCTTAAATGTTATTCTTCCACTGCCTGTGTCCCCTGTTTGCATTTTTTTGTAGCCGGTTTGTCTGTCGCACACGTGCACTTTGTCGGTCCGTAACTTTGTTTAAATGTTACATGTAGTACCAGGTTCCGGAGAAACGTTGTTTCGTCTCACTATGTACCGTCAAACATGTATGTAGCTGAAATGACATTAAAGCTCAACTTGAACTTGCCCTTGATCAGTAGTCACAGGGACAGTTACTGGAGACAGTGTTCGGGGCAGTGGTGGCCTAGCGGTTAAGGAAGCGGCCCTGTAATCAGAAGGTTGCATTTACATTTACAGCATTTATCAGACGCCCTTATCCAGAGCGACTTACAATCAGTAGTTACAGGGACAGTCTCCCTGGAGCAACATAGGGTTAAGTGTCTTGCTCAGGGACACAATGGTAGTAAGTGTGATTTGAACCTGGGTCTTCTTTTATGGGGCAGTGGTGGCCTAGCGGTTACGGAAGCGACCCCGTAATCAGAAGGTTGCTGGTTCGAATCCCGATCTACCAAGGTGCCACTGAGCAAAGCGCCGTCCCCACACACTGCTCCCCGGGCGCCTGTCATGGCTGCCCACTGCTCACTCAGTGTGATGGGTTAAATGCAGAGGACAAATTTCACTGTGTGTGCTGTGCTGCTGTGTATCACATGTGACAATCACTTTCCTTTTTTCTTTTTTTTTTTTTTTTTCTGGTTCACAGGTGAGTGTGTTACTCACTAGGCTACTACCACCAATAGCCTATATATTACAGTATTATAGAGTTTGTTTTTCATTTTAATTTCTGTTTCACTCTTCCTTTCTTTTTTCCTGAAGGTGTCTTACCTCACACCCCTTCACAAACTTGAGCAGCTGTCTGTCATGAACAATCCCTGCGTCATGGCGACACCCACGTTGCCAGGTTTTGACTACCGGCCATACATCCTGAGCTGGTGCCTCAACCTGAAAGTGCTAGATGGCTACATGGTGTCACAGAAAGAGGGGTGGGTCTTACATTTTTTTCCTTCATATGCTGACAGTAAACTACACCTGTTATTAAACTACACCTATTATTATGCACTATACATTTTGTCGAGCAGGCTAAAGGCAGAGTGGCTCTACAGCCAGGGCAGAGGGCGGAGCTATCGCCCGGGGCAACATATGCAACTGGCGCAATACTTGGCCAGCGTGTGCCCTCTGACTGGCACCTCTGCTTTGCAGTCTGAGGAGGATGCCAAACTGGAAAGGATTCTCAGCAAGCAGAGGTGTGTGTGTGTGTGTTTTTCTTTCTCAGCTTTCTTCAGGTTTGCATATGACGGCCTAACTGCGTGTACCGTGTTCTTCAGGCAGCACCAGAGGCAGCTGCTCCAGACAGGTAACAGGCTGTTCTGTGGCCCTGCCCGTCCAACTGAGCTCTCTGTTGAACACCACAGGCCTGAGCCTTCTGAAAGGGCAAAACACCCTGAGCTTCCCACGCCTCCCAAACCGGCAGGTCTGTAGAAAACATTTGTCTGTCAGTCTAGATCAGTTTTGACCAGTTAGTGCGTTATTAAGAACCGCATTAAGAAAAGAATATTGTCAAGATGTAAATCCATGTCTTGGAAACCATCTTTGCAAACTTGAGACTCCACTGGAATTTATTTTAAACATTGATATTTAAACATCTTCTTATTAACTGTGACATGCATCATTTGTTGCTTTCAACATATTTTTGCAGTAGCTCCACACTCCCCCTTTTGCTTTCAATGCAGATGTGACTATATGAAAAATAATTTTTCTGATTATGTTGATGGCGCTGATCACATTTCATTTCGGTTCCTCAGTCCTGCCCTCCGAGCCGGTGGTCCAGGTGAACTCCTGGATCGGGAAGGATGCCTCGTTTGTTCCAGTCGCTCGCTCCCCACGTTCACCAGTTGGCAGTGAGACGTCCTCTCTCAGACTGGATGATGTCCAGACAGATGAGGAAAAGCTCCATGGAAGCCTGCCCCTTGAGACCTCCTACGTTCCACTAAATTCTACCTCGCACTCCAAACCTTGCTCTGATGACAGTGATGAGGAGCCCGATGAGCCCGACTCTCTGGCTCCGCCCCGCCCCAGAGCACCAGAGTGCCCAGTCACACCCAGCAGCCCGCCCTCCACCGTCACTGAAGGAAGACCCTCTCCAGCCCCCACGCCAGACATCCCAATGCCACAACCCAGCATGTTCAGCCATCCACAGTTGAACATGGAGTGTAGTGAGCTTGCAATTGTAGTCCCCACTCCAGGGGCTGAGAAGCCCCCGATGTCACATACTAAAGCTGCGGTGAGGATACAGGCCTGGTGGCGGGGGCACTGGGTGCGACAGAGCCACCCGGTGTGCAGAGAGGTGCGCTGCGAGATCCGTCTGCGCAGGATCCAGGACCACGTGGTCTTCCTGACCAATGAGCTGCAGAGGTAATCAAGAGGTAATCAAGTTAATAGGCGTGATGTGATGTTAATAACAACAAAATAAAATGTGGTTCTTCAGGGTTCAAAAGCAGCATGAGGAGGAGAGACTGCAGAGAATGGTGCAAGAGGAAGCGGTGAAGTTTCTTTGGAAGCAGGTATGATGCACACAACTACTGTAATATTGTTCATACCAGGTCCCGAATGAAAAGATATGTTTACGTTGCAATTATTACGAATAATTACATCATTATACAGTCTCATACCACACGCTCATAGGCAAACTATGAATCGGTCCTGTAAAATCTAGAGTTGTGAACCACCACAGTTTAAAAATATATTCAATTACGATTATCGATGCATCACGATGCATCCCTTCAAGTTTTCTACATTACTTCATATTATGATTTTAAATACATCAGAGAGACACGGGCGTCTGAACCAGCCGTTTTTCTGCCATTCGTGGCGCTGTGAACGCGACCGTTTTTCTTGCCATCAATTTCCACAGAAATCTTGACTAGCGTTAAACAGCATCAAGCGAACGCCAGTGAAACGACAATCAAATGCAGCTGCAAAACAGTGTTAATTTCGAATATCCGTGTGTATTAGAACACCAACCCGTAGCGGCACTGTACTGATCAGGCCGCCACAGTCACTACCGGCACTACATTTTATCTACAGTTTTTATACAGGCACCTAGAAAATCAACAATTCAATTTAAAGAACTTTATTTGTTCCAGACTGGCAATTTCATTATGATATAATTGATTGTGTTCTACCTCATCGATGCTAAATCAGTTACGTCTGAGATTAATTTCAATGCCCCTGGTAATGTAATATATCCCATCTCTGTAGATGCAGTGCATGCTGGAGTGGCAGAGCTCAGTGTCTGAGCAGCTCAAGAGTGTTTTCTCGGTGCCGGCAGCAAGCCGGGACGTCCGGGCCCCCGTGCAGACTGAACTCTCATTGCCTGAGTCAGGCTTCCACTCCCCGGGCAAAAGACAGAGAGTGATGGACGACAGCCTTTCCAGCACCGCGATCACCGGCTCTCCGGGAGCGACCGTGCAGGGGCACGGAACGGACGAAGACAGCCAAGACTGCAGCTTGCTGGAGCAGTACCTGAACTCGGTGCAAAAGCGGGAGGAGGAAGAGACTGAGGACAGGACCGCAACGCCTCTCTCCCCTGCCCAACTGGCCAGCCCACACACTCCAAAGTCAGGCAGCGAGGAGGACTCTGAGAAACAGGGCCCTCTCCTGGAGGCTGAGGGGTAGCGCCATGACTTGTTACCCACCAAGGGTGGCAAAATTTGGGACGACACGTGTCGCTATGCATTAATTTTCAAGTATTTCAACATATTGGACCCCACAGAAATGCATATTTCTCTTGATAACAAGCATTTCAAACACACCTGAGATTACCCAAGCAACAAAGTAAAATGTTGCAGAATAGTTTAGCTTTGCTGACAGTCATCCAACGAAAGTGTTCATTGACAGTCCCGTTCTGAGGCGATCGGGACCTGGAGATACTGGTTTAGAGCCTTGAGCCATGATTCACTACACCTCACATTCCTGCCAAAAGAATGCGATGATCAACCTGAGGAAATAAACCTGCTCTCTTTTTGTATTCTGTCGCCTTATGGACCAGCTGACTAAAGAGAACCAGTGCCAAGCCACAAGCCAGTTTTCTACAGCACATGACGCCTTCTCAATGCAAGCCGAGACAAAGCAGATGTGTGTTTTTAACATTAAGTACTTAATTGTTTCTCTGTTTGAGAGTGTTGACATGTTTTAATCCTGTTTTTGTATTCATTTACCCCTTTTTATGTGTGAATGGGCAATGCACTTTCTAAGAATAAATTTTTATGTTGATACACCTTCTTTTGTTGTTTAAGACGCATGTCCCATAATTTATCATTACGATTCTGGCGGCTCGCCGCTAGGTGGCGCTCTAGGCCAGATACAGTTTCACAAACTTCACATTTATTTCATATAATTGCTGTAGTTTTTTTGTAATTTATATGATAATAAATTACTGACAATCTACCAAATGACACACGTGAATTAAAAAAAGATCTCCGTGGGGTCTGAAGATTTTGTCCTTCCTCCTCCTTTTTGTTGTTCTTGGCTGAACTGCTGGAAGTTCCGAGACTGAAATTCCAGTAAGTCCACTGCGAAGTAAGGCCTAAAATCATTAGGTCCTCTTGTTGTAGCATGAAATTCAGTTTTTTTTTTATTTTAATATAATTAGAACTGCGCATTATCATTTTTTATTAGTTATAAACCACTTCTCGCTAGGGCATTCCATTACCAAATTGTGCCATTAACAGCGCCCAGTGGAACAGAAACAGCCAATGAGCGGCAAGAGCTGTGAGAGGAACGCCCCTTTTCTAAAACACGTAAGTTCTATTGGTGGAAAGTTTCCCTGCGTTTCCCGGACAAGACTAGAGGATCCAGGGCGGGTCCGCCAGAATCGCCCCCACACCCCGCTAAGACCCGCTGGCCGAGTCCGAGCAGCGACAGACAGCATGATCATCGACCGGATTTCCGACTGTCTCGGTGGCTTCACCGGCTGGGACACCGACGCGATGACCAGTCCGCTGAACCTCTGCTCCTTCTACGGAAGCTCCTCTCCTCCCGGCGAGAGCTGCGGTTCGGCCGGGTACCAGTCGCCGTGGTCCCCGAACTCCGACTCGGAGAAGAGCTGGAGCGATCAGCGGAGCCCAGGCTGCTCCGGAGCTCAAAACTTTCATGGTAATTAAAAAATGTAAAACTAAATTAATACAGTTCGAAATAGAAAAAAACGAAAGGAATTTTTGTTAGCTGTTTTATATTTAATGAAATGTGATAACATCATACATTATGTAAAAAATTATGCAGACTTTTTTATTGATTTACATATTTTAACTATATGTGTTTGTTGTATAGAATAACAAAATCATATTACAAGGGACCTCTAGTGTCTATCATTAACAAATAATAGAATAAATGGAAACACAAGATTACTTCATTTATGTGTCCACAGCTGACAACACAGTGGTCCGTGCAGGACAGACCTACCACTACCAGGGGGTGCGTGTGAGGAAGACGGTGAAGGAGCTGATCATGCAGAAGAAGCTCATCACTGGCATGCAGGTAGAACGCAGCCCTGGTTCTTCACTGGCCCGACTACTTTTTAAAGCAGATTTATTAATTTTTTTTGCATCGACGTTTGTATAGAGGAAGACGATTCTGTGGTTTTGACAGCAAGGGACAGTAAAATAAATGTCATCTTTTACATGTGCATTCTTTTGTCTGCTGTGTCGTAATGGGTGTTTAACCATCGATTCTTTGTATGTCTGCTGCATTAAAGGCACAGCACCATCAGGCTGATAATGATTGCCCAGGTAATATATATATATTTTTTATCTGTTACTGTTTTATGCTTTTTTTTTATGATTATTGATGTGTTTATGTTCAGTTTGTCATTTATTCTAGTCTAGTCTATTCTTGTCCATAAAAACGACTTCCTTTTTTTAATAAAACATTATTTTTCCTTTGTCCTTACAGTTCTGACTGCCATCTTGCAAAAGAGAGCTGCGGATCCCAGCTCGCCTGTCCCAGTTCCAACCAAACGATGTGCCACAAGCCACAACAGCAGCCTGGTAAATATCACATAATAACATAAATAGTAAAAGAGAATAGGGAACAATAAAAATAATTTATGCCAGATGCTGGACCAAATGCTTGGTTTTGATAAACCCTAACCCTAAAATAATTATAAAATATATGAAATTGTTTATAATTGTCCATTTCACTCTGACGCCATTTCATTGCTACATTGTCTCTTTTAGCCACCGTCCTATCCGTATGTTGATGACAGCTGCCTGTTCTCTGCCGCTTCCTGTGACTTCATGTGCCCTGCTCCCTCCATTGACTCAGTGCGAGTCCAGGACAGCCCTCAACCCACAGCTATCAGCATCCAGGGCCAGCAGCCACTGCAGGCCCTCATGCCGAACGGCACAGCCGATGGCCTTTACCCGCCCTGTTCTGTGCCGGGGTCCTTGGAGAACCTGTGCATCTCAGAAATACAAGCCCAGAACCCCCAGCTGAACGCCACAGACAGGCCGACCAAGCCCCCCGTCTCCTTCTTCGAGTGGCAGATCCGGCAGGAAGAGGAGAAGCTGTCTGGCCTGACCGCTGAGCAGCTCACCTCCCGGGATGCCGATGGTGACACGTGAGTCTTGCACTCTGCCTCCTAGACCTCTGCTCTGGTTGACTGCCTGATTAGTATTATTTACGGAAAGATTAAAAGAGATATAACGACAAACTTTCCCTTCCTTTGTGACGTTTGGTGTCCAGGTTTCTGCACATCGCTGTGGCACAAGGCAGGAGGGCTCTGGCTTACGTCCTGGCCAAGAAGATGGCGGAAATTCGAATGCTGGACATCAAAGAGCACAACAGCCAGGTGATTTTCTCATTTAACAAATGCAAACTCCACGATTAAAGACAATACCGTCTGACAATCTTAACTGTGATCTCCCAGAGTGCACTGCAAGTTAGTGTGGCAGCCAATCAGCACCTGATTGCCCAGGACCTGCTGTTGCTGGGCGCCCAGGTGAACACCGCGGACTGCTGGGGTCGATCCCCACTGCACGTGTGTGCCGAGAAGGGCCACGCCCTCACCCTTCAGGTGAGCCTCCCCTGTCCTGAAACACATCAGAGTTAATCGCCAAGCGATTGTTATGGGAAATGCTCGCTTCCTGTCTTCCCCCCAAACTCTCTTTCTTGTCCATCCTGTAATCCGCCATGCCTCCTCCAAAAATCTCGTTTTTCTGGCTTTGAGGTGTGTGCAGTGTTTAATTAAAATGCATTTATCATCTTGTCACATCCCGGCAAGAATGATGTAAATGTGGACATAGATCATCGAAAACAAGTATTTCCTGTCTGCTTTTTCTCCAATTATGAACGTACACATTGAGTCACGCGTGGGATCTCGTAGGATAATTTGCCGCCCCGGTTGCGTCTCTCCTCTAGCAAACAGCTTGTAACCCTGAGGTGCTTACATTCACTCAGCCCTGAATGTTTCAATATTGTAAGGCAACACTACTGTACTACACGCTCCTGGGGATGATATCATATTACTCACTACACAAAATGCCAGACAGTGCCTTAAACCATCTTCACCGATTAGAAACCAAAATGCGTTTTATTTTTTATTGCTTTCTAACGCCAAGGAACAGCCAGAACCCGTAGCCACTTAAGAAATATCAAGCTAAAATATTTTATAAAAATACACACAGTGTATGACAACAGGCGGAGTGGCTACGCAATGCGGACACAGACGGTGACGACTGGCATTGAGGATTTCTTTCCTGAGTTATGCATCATTAATTATGAATGTCACGGTGGTTGGACATGGCGCCGAAGGAGGTCGCACACGCATCACACAACACACATCACCAAACGGCGAACAGAAATGAACGGGGCAGCTTTATACTGGCATACACAGGTGAAAACAATCAGGAAACATAATAACTCCAGACCTTTCTGGACCGGATCTTGGCCACGAATTATCCCTGCATCTGTGCAGGGATAATTCAGGATGGAGACCTAGACAGAAGGGTAGGAACCTTAGGAAGAACTGAACACACCTAGCAGGCATTAGTAGACAGTGATGAAGACGGGACAAGGACATGCCCATATATGGGCTTCCTGGAATCCGGTATGAGGAGGAGCCCAGCTGTACCATGACAATGAAATGAGGCGTCGGAGTCACGGGTTCAAATCCCGCGTGTGTTGGAATGAGGTCCGCGTTGCTGTAACCAGTTGCATCTCAGTCACACATGCCTTTCACACACAGGCCAAAACCATCTGGTTCCAGATTCATATTTGGAGCGAGGCCTTGCCCACCAGTACGTCCTCAGAGTGACGAATGTGACAGGCCGTGCGCTGAATCACTAACATGTGCTAACTCGCGCCCGTCGCACATCTTGCCATCGCCCATATCTGATCCTTTTGTGATATATCGTCATTTTTCTCCAGCTGAAAAGCAGAATTTGCCAACTGGTGAAAATGGCCTTCAGTTTAAGACGTCACATTGCAAGTTACATTTACATTTACATTTACAGCATTTACTAGACGCCCTTATCCAGAGTGACTTACAATCAGTAGTTACAGGGACAGTCCCCCCCTGGAGCAACTTAGGGTTAAGTGTCTTGCTCAGGGACACAATGGTAGTAAGTGGGATTTGAACCTGGGTTTCCTGGTTCACAGGCAAGTGTCTTACCCACTAGGCTACTACCACCCAAACAGTTGTATAGATTATAGATTTGTGTATAGATTATGCGTAATTTCTTTCCCCCCCTAACCCTATCAAACCCTTTTGACCACTTCAGTCATGAATGGTTCCTGGTCAGAAACCTGAAGGTTTGTTCTGTCTTTCAATCCAGGCTATTCTCAAGGCCTTACAAATCAGCGGACAACAGCTCAATGTTGAAGCTGTGAACTACGAAGGTGAGCCCCTCCAAAGCCATGTCCCATACTGCCTTGCTCTAGCACTGTTTCATGTTCACTCTTATCTCAGGCTTAAAATATGTCCGATAAGATTTGAAAAGATTCAGCTCGCATGTGAAGAAGGTCGACCACCCCGGTTGTGGCATTTCTGAAATGTGGCCGGCTGTAAATAAGGGTGGCTTCTCCTCTACGCTAACTCCAGGGATGACTCCACTGCACACCGCCGTGATGTCCCATAATGCCGTGGTGCAGGAGCTGGGTCAGGCTGCCGTGCCCCTTTCTCCGCAGTCGGTGGCCCTGGCACAGAGGAGGAAGTTGCTTGGGGAGTGCGTCCAGACCCTGCTGCTCATGGGCGCCTCCTGTGGCACAAAGGTAATGAAATGAGTCTTTTACAAAAATTTTGCAAAATATGCATCAGCCATTCAAGTAGCAGGAGCAGTTTTATTGCAAATGTACTAAAAGGGTTTTCTAATAATAAACCTAACAAAGGTAACTCAAGACTAAATTTTAAAATGAATTAACAGCCATTTCCAGCTCCCACTGTCCTTTACAACATTAACTACATCTCAACAGGGGTTTGGTCAACCTGACGTTATTTCAATTCTCCCCCGACTGGCCTTTAAACTTCCATTTTCCCTCAGGACTGTAAAAGTGGACGCACCGCTCTGCATATGGCAGCAGAGGAAGCCAATGTGGAGTTGCTCCGCCTCTTCTTGGATCATCCACAGTCCCTGTCCTTCATCAACCTGAAGGTGAGACATGCGCAGCAGCTACATTCATTAAGAACTGAGAATAGTTTTGGGAGACTGGATTAGGATTTAAGACACTCGCCTAAGAACCACACGACCACAAAGTCCCAGGTTCAAACCCCACTTACTACCATTGTGTCCCTGAGAAAGACACTTAACCCTGAGTGTCTCCAGGGGGGAACTGTCCCTGTAACTACTGATTGTAAATCACTCTGTATAGGGCGTTTCATAAATGACATAAATGTGAATGATTCCCTCCACAGTTGGTTCAGTGAAGTTGCTTCCTGTCTTTTTCATACATTTGGACATTTCGCATGAATGATGTTGAAATATGATTTAAATTTTTATTTTGCGGGCTCTTAGGCATACAATGGGAACACAGTGCTGCACGTTGCCAGCGCTCTTACTGGGCGGGTGGCCCAGGTGGACGCCGTGAGGTTGCTGATGCGCCGAGGTGCCGACCCCAGTGCCAAGAACCTGGAGAACGAGCAGCCTGCTCAGTTAGTGCCTGAGGGAGACCTGGGGGACCAGGTGGGTACACACATTCACACACATTTCTATACAGAATAATGTTTGCACACGCCCATGCAACCAGTTAGAATGTGGAATACAGGTACGGCAATGTATGGTAACAGCTGCCGTGTCCCTTCCCTTGCAGGTGCGTCGGATCCTGAAGGGCCGTGGAGCCCAGGCTCGGCCCCTGTGCTAGGGCCCGACCGCCACCCCGTCCCCAACTTTGTCAGAAACGCTGTCAGTCAGGCAGTCCGGTCTGTGTATATAGTTCTCATTTGCCGGTAGCAGGCAGATGTCCGTTGTTTCCATGAAACAAACCTAACATTGTTTACTACTGTGTAGTAGACGCGTGAGAGGTTCCGACCGTGAGGGACGGGCTCTTCAGAGTGGCCTTTTGGACTGCAGGGGGGTGGCGCGATGGTGGCGTGTCCATGTAGGCAAACAGTCACTGTTCCTGGAACAGAGATTACCTGAGAAACATGATGTTTTTATGACGGTACACGGTCTCTGGGTTTATTTGGCCTTTCTGACCTGCCCTAAAGAAAGTTCAGGCTATAGAATATAAAAAGGTGTAATAATAAGCATTGGCTTATCGTGTAAAGAGCTTGTAGATAAAAACAGGCAGGCGTTGGAGAACGCGAGGAACGGAAACGGCGCGTAATAAAACAGAATCCGATTCTGAACCGAAGCCAGGAGAGGTTGTACGGAAGATCGTCTGCCCAAGGCCATGCCTCTCCCTCTCGCTCCCCGCACGTCGGGATTTACTTCAGTAGCGCCGGTATGTTGTTGCGAGTCCTGAGCCGCGTGACTCGCTGTCACACGGCTCATTTCTGGCAGGCCGTCTGGGGACTTTTGAGGTGATAAGATCCAGGGTGACTGATTAACCATTCCAGTGCTGTCACTGAAGCGCAATTTACAGCGAGACTCTTTTTAATGTTTAACTGATGGAGTTCATGCGAGGTTGCAGGACACCAGGATTCGAATGCAAATATAGCTGTTTATATCGCATCCGCAGTAAATTAGGGGCAATGCTGCTTAAATATGTAGTGTGATTAAGTAACGTAAGTGGCTAATATTTCTCTGAATAATTCATTTATGGTGTAAAGGTGACTGTACTCTGGTGATGGGTCATTTTTAATGGTCTTTATTTCAGTGTCTTGAAGTTTTTGTGTCTTTTTGTGTGAAGTGTCTTTCTTGGTTGTTCTTTTGTTAATATTTAGCAGTATGTCTCATAGACAAGGAATCATGTGCTTCGGGTTTTTTCCACTATAATGTTTTGGTTTGCAGCATTTGGAAATAAAGAATTGGACAATTTTATGTGATGTAATTTTTTTTTTGGTCCTCTGTAAATTTACGGGACTAACTCATAGGTGAAGTACCTAATCATTGTGCAAGAGTATATGAAGGGAATGAAGTTATTTTGCATATTTCTGAGGCAGTTATAATGGATGAGCTGCTATGTTGTGTCATGGTTAAAAGTTTGAACTTAATTCACCTTTCAGTTGGGGGGATGTGTTTAAAACTTTCATACTAAATGAATTCGTTTAATTTCAGAACTTTAAAATATGAAAACACATACACTCACACACAAGAACAATTTTAGACCTACCTTACCTCTATCAATACATAATCTGGAGGTTTTTGGATTGTGGGAGGAAACCAGGAAAGGAAAAACTGGGAACATTATTCACTGGGACACTCTATTCTATTCAGTAATAATTTCCTTATTAGTAATATTTATTTAGATCAGACACTGACATGTGCAAACAGAAAAAATGAATAAATTAATGACTAAAAGATAAACATAGAGAATGGAAATAATTGGGAATAAATAAGGATAAGAAATCAATGTTTCAGTGTAAATGTTTAAATTACTGAATTGTATACACTTTATGTAGAGACTGATATTTTCTGACTGTCATACTTTTAATGTGATTAAAAATAAATTATCAGTACAATTTGACCAATTAATCAATTAATAACTCCATAGTCAAGTTATTTTCAGAAGGATCCTTTGATGATGTACTAGGCTTTTCTATGACATTAAAATGATTTTTTTTTTTAATTTTCATTACGTGTACAGTTTCATCAGACAACTGAGAGCAAAGTCATGTTCTTTACTCTCGGCCACACACTGGACTTTTTCTTAAAGCACTGAAGACGGAAGTGTCTCGTCAGCATTTGACACAGTGCCACAAGTTTGGGAATGACCCTGGCCCCACAAGTCGTCTAGTTTTGAGTCCCCCAACCCCACCTGCTGGGTTATTTTCAGCATAGTGGCATTAATTTGAAGCGACTGAGATCATCAAACCTCAACTTCTTGTTTCAGAGATTTTCACGCATCTTCAGGGGTTTCTGTATGAGTTTGTATTTGTATCATTTCTTGACTTTGTGCATCTTTGTGCAGCTGCAGTGTTTTCCACTCTGTTGTGTTCCCTGACGTTTCCTGCTCTGTTATTGTGGTTTTTCTGTCATTATGACATTTTTTATGCACTGTTTACCTTCTCAGGTGTCACAAGCAGATTCTCCTTTGCTTACCTTTTGTCATGCTCCCCTGAGGGCTGGCAGTTGGGCTCCAACTGACACGCACCCATTAAAGCCTGCTGCACACATATTACATGAACCCCCATGTCTCAAACCTTCAAAAAAGCTTCAAGGAGACACATAGGAATAAACTCAAGGCAGTGTATGCAAAGTGGCGTATCTGCCTGCGGGTCATGTGATTGCATCTTTTTGTGTCCGTGCATGCATGCATGCTTGTGCACATGAATAAAACCTCTGTTTCACATACCACTGCACACTGAAACTGACATGGACTCTATCCAAATCTGGTCAACCTCATTCAAATGTCCCTTTGCTTGAAAGCAACGCAGTGCTGTGACGGATTCTCAGCCATTTAAATAAATGACCAGTGGTGCGTGCCGCTGGCACTCAAATGCATGCACGCGATGGCACCCACACACAGATGTGCAGTGTTATTTGACTAACCAGTTGCATGTAAATCATTAGTTTGGAGGGTCTTTGTGTTGCAGTCCTCTGAAAATGGCCCATCCAGACCTGGTGATTTGCCTAAGAAAACAGATGCCTTTTTAATCCATTACACAATTCTGTTTTCATACCTTCATGTATAGAATAGTGTGTGAGGGTTTTTTTTATTCATTCTGACACTGTCTGCTGTATCTATCCCTATACATGACATTCCCCTGTAAAATCCTCTGCAAAATTCCAAAAAACGTAACGACATGCATTCAACATTGTGACCTAATGAAAATGCTGGAATAAATTACTCAAAATCGCCCACAGACATTAGCCAGGGGAGCAGTTTTGTTACGAAACAGAGCACTATATTAACTCACCACGTCAGACTCAAAACTACACATGCACTTATTAATAAACGGATAAGGGAAGGAAATGCTTATTCACACTTTCTCATCAAGACAAAAAAAGAAAGAAGTAGCATTGTGAGTGATTTTGTATGTGAGCATAAATGCATTTTTCTTTTGCATTTAATTGAAAAAAACGAAAAATTTAACTAAATTTAACACATTTTTAAAAGATGTAACAAAACTACATGCTGCATACAACAACAAAAGATAAATACATAAATATTCTTTAAATTTGTCATATTAAATATTAAAAGTGTAAATGACAAAAATTAGGCCACACAATTCTTCCAAAAATCCTCATATATATGGACATTATATAAAAGCAAGATTCATTAGACATAATGATCAGACTGAACACTCATTCTAAAATCGTAAGTAACAATCAGAAAATTAGAAGTTAGAAATTTCCCTTTTTTTAGTCAAATTTTTTTGGTTGTTTTCTGGAGTCGTTTTTATTGTGATTTTTTTATGATGCATTTCCTGTTACAGCAATCTCTCAGGAGAATTGCACACAATACTTCAGTCTTTGCCATTATAAATGTGTATTACGGCTTTTTTTAAGGCGATGTTCTCTCCAGAACACAGTTTTGTTGAAATTAACGTGATTAAAATAAATGCCAGCCGCTGGTGTAGCTGCTGCTTTTAATGGTCCTCTAATATGTGCATCTATGTTTGTATTTTGGTGTGTTGTCACACGCTTGTGCTCATGAGATACTAAAAGATGATAGTTTCTTTTTAAATGTAATAATTAGTTATCCGGACTGGTAAGCCAGAGGAATTCCTCTTGTTTCAGCTTCAAGATAGTATTGAATTCTGACACCGACGAAATGCAATCTATGCTAGAGACATGTTCAACGTTGGACTGATAGGCTTTTGCTCTTTATCATTATTCTAAATCTTTCACTTGACCAGCTACATTTGCAAAACACAACCCTATTATCTTTAATATTCCAAAATGCACACAAATGACTCAAATGAAGGGGAAACTGGTTTGGCTAGATTGTACTTTTGTGTAACGCAGTCCCTCAAGATGGGAGATTTGATTTTGCAAACTACATGAAGAAAACGCACACGTTTATTTATGCACGTCTTTCCTGCTCCACTTCCCTGAACTGACCGATTCCACAAACTTAGTTAACCACTTCCCTTTGCTTCTCCAAATGGAACCAAAGACTTTTATTAAATGTTGAAATAAATGCTTAATGTCATTAAATTGATTTCTCTGTTGTGAGGTGGGTTTGTAATTGTTCTTTGTCAGCTTGTCCACTGCAGATAATCTGTGACCCTAGGCCAAGAGGTGATGGAGCGGTTAGTCCCGCGGTTGTAGGAACCTCCCACTTCCTCTTCCACACGTTGCCGCTTCCTGTCTTCTGCTGGGAGGGATTCCCGTCATGTATGCATTGCAGTTCAGGAACCAGTGGCTTTTTATAGAGGTGAATCTGTTTAATGAACATATCAGTTGAGGCACACAGATTCAACAACATCAGGTTACACTCCAAATATGGCTGAAGTGAAGGTGTTAGTACACGCCAGACATGATCTCAAACCAGCATACTGCACCAATGTTTAATGATACAATGCATGGGTTTGGAGAGTAGTGTTCTCTTTTTCATGTGCTTTTTTTATCATAATAAAAACTCAAATTCCCCCTTTTGAGAGGAAACAAAATCCACTGGGGTCTTCCCAAAAGCTTTTAAAGGAACTTGGATGTTCAATCCCATTCAGTGAGAAAAACAATCACTGCCCCATTAGCCCACATCTGACCTCAACTGAACCCTATTGCTATCCACTGCTGACAATATCTGGCAACTTCACACAATACGTCTGTCCAGAAAATCCATTAACTGTGTTAGTTGGTCGGGCAGGCTTTAGTTGTACAAGCTGTACATTTACATTTGTTGGAAGAGTGAACAAAGTGTTCTGTGAGAAGTCCATCTGTTGTGCAAACCCCATGTTCTATATCCGGTGGCCTGAAAACGGAATCTCCTGAAGAACAGTGAAAGTGTGCAGAAGGGAATTACACAACAGCACAAAATGTTACGAATGTGTTTCTTTTTAACCCTTTGAAAGTTGACAATGGCTTTATTTTATTTATTAATTAAGCTTATTAGTTTATTATTGTGTGGCCTAGCGGTTAAGGAAGCGGCCCTGTAATCAGAAGGTTGCTGGTTCGATTCCCGATCCGCCAAGGTGCCACTGAGGTGCCACTGAGCAAAGCACCGTCCCCACACACTGCTCCCCGGGCGCTTGTCATGGCTGCCCACTGCTCACTCAGGATGATGGGTTAAATGTAGAGGACAAATTTCACTGTGTATCTGCTGTGACAATCTGCTGCTGTGTATCACATGTGACAATCACTTCACTTTTTTTTTTTTTTACCATGTGTGTTTAATTAGAATGTTAACCTGCTAGCAGTGACTCACCTGCTCCTGTAATACCAGTGTTAACCTCATGGGGCATCACATTTACAGCATTTACTAGACGCCCTTAATCAGTAGCTACAGGGACAGTCCCCCCTTGAGACTCTCAGGGTTAAGTGTCTTGCTCAGGGACACAATGGTAGTAAGTGGGTGGTAGCAGCCTAGTGGGTAACACACTCGCCTATGAACCAGAAGACCCAGGTACTACCATTGTGTCCCTGAGCAAGACACCGAACCCTAAATTGCTCCAGGGGTACTGTCCCCTGTAACTACTGATTGTAAGTCGCTCTGGATAAGGGCGTCTGATAACTGCTGCAAATGTAAATATAAGTGGGATTTGAACCTGGGTCTTCTGGTTCATAGGCGAGTGTGTTACCCACGTGGCTACTACCACCTGATGCATCACAGTAGCATCATGTCTACTCTCAAGGAGTAGTAACAATGGACCTCGTAGTGAGTGAATGGAACAGCAGGCCCTGTCTGTGCTGAAAGAAATGATGACGCGTACATCGGTTTAAAACAGGAACAACCACAGTTAAATTATTAGCTGTGGGATTTACCAGTTATGTTAAATAGTTGTTTTGGATTTGGCTTTTGCAGTTTTTTTTTTAATACATTTTCTTCCTTTGAGTCAGCTATGCAATTAGGGATTTTCAAGGCACTACATACAATGTAGTGTGTTGGGATTATTGTCAAATGTAATAATTATTAGTTTAAAAAAAAATTTCAGAATACTGGTAAATTAAAATTTGCATTTACGGCATTTATCAGACGCCTTTATCCAGAGCGACTTACAATCAGTAGTTACAGGGACACACCCCCCCCGGAGCAACTTAGTGTCTTGCTCGGGGACACAATGGTAGTAGGTAGGATTTGAACCTGGGTCTTCTGGTTCATAGGCGAGTGTGTTACCCACTAGGCTACTACCACCCTGTATAAATGACATAGAATTCTTGACATAGAATTCTAGAATTCTTGAATTGAAGACTGGTTTATTGTCAGTACAACAGTTTACACAGTTTACCGTGTATTGAAATAATGTTTCACACAGACCCCATAGTGCAATCATAAAAGAAAATATATATGTATATACAAACTAGACTAAACTATACTAACTAAAACTGAAGTTTAAATACTATACAGGTTATCTCTATAGAAGAAAAGTAAAACTTTTCTGTACAATGAACAGGTTGAACTGGACAACATCATATAGGATGCTTGTAAGTGGATATGTTGGATGTTTCAAACAAGACAAGACAAACATAAGCAAAATGTGTAGAAATGTGCAAAATGAGTTGAGATGTGCAAAAACCAGGTGCATAAGGCAGGAAGTGTATTGTTGTTGAGTTTAACAGTTCTGGTGATCGAAGATAATCGAGAGCTCTGACTGCTTGGAGGAAGAAGCTCTTGCGGTGTCTGGCAGTTACAGTTCTGATGCTGTGGAGAGAGGTCCTGCCTCAAGTGGAGGAGTTTAAGTATCTCGGGGTCTTGTGAGGGAAGAAGGGAGCAAAAGATCGACAGGCGGATTAGGGCAGCGTCTGCAGTGATCTGTCGTGGTGAAGAGGGAGCTGAGCCAGAAAGCAAGGCTCTCGATTCACTGGTCGATCTACGTCCCAATCCTCACCTATGGTCATGAGTAATGGGTAATGACCGAAAGAACGAGATCGCGGATACAAGCGGCCACAATGAGTTTCCTTTGTAGTGTGGCTGGGTGCAGCCTCAGAGATAGGGTGAGGAGCTCGGACAGCTGCTCCTCCACATCGAGAGGAGCCATTTGAGGTGGTTCGAGCATCTAGTCAGGATGCCTCCTGTAGGAGGTCCCTGGGTCAACCCCCCGGAAAAGCTGGAGAAATTATATCTCCACTTTGGTCTGGGACTTCCTTGGGATCCTGCCAGAGGAGCTGGTGGAGGTGGCTGGGGGGTTGTCAACTTCCTGAAGTTGACAACCATCTTTTTGGTCTTGCTGACATTGAGAGTCAGGTTGTTGCTCCGGCACCAATCCACCAGAGGTTCCCTGTGGGGAACCTGTGCTCAGTCTGAGGACCTTGGAGGTGTTATTTCCTATAGACACAGACCTGTCTGTTAGGAAGTCCAAGATCCAGCTGCAGAGTGGAGAGCTGATTCCGAGCAGGTCCAACTTCATTACAAGCTTCTGAGGGATGACAGTATTGAATGCTGAGCTGAAGTCAATAAACAGCATTCTGGTCTAAGGGCCTTTTTGTTGAGGTGGAAGAGGGTTGTGTGAAGTGCCGGAGAGATTGCATTATCTGCGGAGCGGTTTGGCCAGTAGGCGAACTGAAGCAGGTCCAGATTCTGTGGAAGTTGGGTCTTCATGTGCCTCAGAACCAGCCTCTCAAAGCACTTCATAATGATGGGTGTGAGTGTAATCCATGAGGCAGGACATGACTTCTTTGGCACTGGGATGGTCTTGGGTGGTTTTGAGGCGGGTAGGTACCACGGCTGAACTCAGTGATGTGTTGAAGATACATGTGAAGATGATGAAGGTTTGGTCACCAGCGGCAGGCATTATAACTGGACAAGAAGATCCAACTTGTTTTTATCTACTTATTTTGACACTGAACTTGATGCACGTTAGTGAATGCTCCCAAAGTACTACACTGAAATAAGAGAACACTGGCTAAACTTAAAAAAATTCACGAACCTGTCACACCGATTACAGCAGGTTTGTTTGCTTTATTACTTCACATAACTTCCTTTTTTTTGTATGGATGCACTGAAAAAAGTGAACACTGGCTGAACAAAAAAAAACATTAAGTTTCTAAATTTATCTGGCAGACAAGCTACAATTCACTCTGATAAGACGGAAGTGCTGCAAATATATTCCCAGGTTCCCAGGAAAATGACGCAGGTAATGTTATCAGAGTTACATAAGTCAACACCTTTCACTAAAGAAGATAAAAGACACAAGAGCAGCATGTGGATCCTTTATGTCACATCTCCATTCACTTCTTCTCGCCCAGAGGGCTTCACTTATTTCACAGCCTTTTCAGAAGTCTGAAATTTGATCAAAACTCTCAAAGTTCCTCCACTACCACCTAAATGTGCAATTATGCTACGCAGTGCCCACGTCACAAAGCACATTAAATGCTCTTAAACCCGACACTGTAATTCCAGGAAAAGGCAAGCCAGAGTTCAACGAAGGGCATTCGTTTCCTGAGGGTCACGAAAGTCCCTCGCACACGCCTCCGCAGCACAGGTACCAGCGAACTGGCACGCCTACATACACGCATGCTGCGCTCGAGAATGTGCGAGGTGTGTCAGGTAGCCCTCAGATGTCCTCAGGGCCATAGCAGATGAACTGACATGTTTCACTTATCTGGAAGTGTAACGAGAAGAAACATCATGGGCAGGTTCTTTTATTGCCTCCAACATGCGACATCTGATCATCTGAGCTGTGGTTTGGTCTACAGCACTGGCCCTCAAAATGCCACGTTCTCAGATCACGTGCGATACCCATTTTTCCCCTGCGTGTTTCTGGATGTTTCTAGAAATCTGGTTTAACTGAGCAGGTCGGGGGCGTTGTTTTGAGAAAAATTAATTCTTACTTCTTTTTATCGAAAAATACATTTGGTGGTTTTAAAGCCTGTGAAACCCCTGAAGTATCAGAGTTTTTTTTTTTTTTAATAAAGGTTTCAAATTGGTTATAAAATCCCCAATGTAGTAAATTCTTTACCCTGACTTTCCTGACTTATCAGTGCGGTACAGTTGATATCCCCCTTTTTTCCTGAATGCTTCATTGCAGTGTCGTTGTTCACATATCTAACTATATAAATGGTTAAGTACTGGACTACTGTACTTTTGGTGCCGATCATAACAGCAGTACTTCAGAGTAATAAGGTCTGTCTGGTGTAGTGTAGTGTTGTCACCCTCTCGACCTCTGTCTAGTGTAATACATGCCCATTGTCCTGATGTTAGTACTGACCTCATACCATTCCCTCAACAGCAACTCTAGCACAAGAATTTTGTTGTATTGCACAATATATGTGGCAATACTTGTAAAAAAAAAAAAGCGACACTCAATGGTCCTGAGCTTCCCCGATGACCAGTTTACAGTATGTTTTCATGCATCTTATCTGATCGCGCCAGACAAGACCAGCTACTAGCGTTACATTGTGGGGTTTTTTTGTCGGCACATCATATTACGGTGTTTATCACGCTCAAACAGAATTACACAACAGAGACCTTTTAAATATATGCCACCATTATTTGGCTCAGCAGCTGCACACAATAGGAGAGAGAGAGAGAGAGAGGGTGTGTCTGTGTTTGGGAGATGGGGTTGTAAAATGTAATTTACAATTTACTTACAAGAGTCAAATCAGTCACGCAACGTAAATGTTCGTTGTTGGATTAACACATGAAAAGCTTACATAGTTTACATATTTCAAAAGACTTAAATGTGGCTGTTATTTGTTTTAAAACTGTGGTGTTCGTTTAAAAATGTCAATAATTATGTCACCAACTTTCAACTAATTTAGTTGTCAAATGAACGTTGACGGGAAGTGCACTTTAATGCTGATATAATGTTAACAATTGCTTTAACGAACGAATTAAATGAGTTTATTTTTATGTTGATGAATGGCGCCCCCTGCTGCGCGTCCCAGCAAACATCTTTTTCAGCAGTTTTGCGACAGTCGGGCAAACACAAGCGTCGGTTTCCGGCAGCGTGGCAGCGCGCCGGAGGGGGAGGAGGGGAACATGTCCGACTCTCACGCCGAGGCGGGAAACGAGATGCCGGCCAAGAAGCAGAAACTGAGCAGCGACGAGAACAGCAATCCCGACCTGTCGGGGGACGAAAACGTGAGCGAACCGACGCCGCGCCGGCCTGCGCGGCTCCGCGCTTCGTCGTCGGAACGCGCTGTGCGCGTCGCGCCTTATTGTGCCCGAGCGAGGCCTGGTTCAAACGCGCCCAGTGCGCATGGAGTAAATCGGGGCTTCTTTGTCGGTGTTAACGTGGCCTGGGATTAGAATTCGGAGAAAGAGTCGCGCCGGTCTGCGCCCATGATGATGATGATGATGATGATGATGATGCGTCCCGTTTCACGTCCTGTGCCTCTCATGCCTTGTAGCTAACTAACACACGTCTAACTAACTTTTAACCATCTTTTGAAATATTTGTTGGAAGATGACATCTGTTTTAGTGAAACACAGGCGACTAATCGTAATTCTGAGCAACAGCATTTCATGTATTATTTTGTGTTGAAATGATAATACTTTACTGTGCATAATAATGGTCAAATAAATTTTTTTGGTTTCAGATGTCAAGTGGTCCGCAGATTTGTATTCTTTTGCAACGTTGTGTCTGTGTTTGTACGGTTTGCCACGGCCTCTTGTTCTTTCAGGGTAATGTTGTGTCCGTGTTTCTAGGATGACGCCGTGAGCGTGGAGAGTGGGACCAACGCCGAGCGGCCGGACACTCCCACCAACACGGCCAACGCCCCTGGCCGGAAGAGCTGGGGAAAGGGCAAGTGGAAGTCCAAAAAGTGCAAGTACTCCTTCAAGTGTGTCAATAGTCTCAGGGTACGTTTGCCTCAGTGACCCAGATGGGGGGGCGTGGCACATCTTGCTGCAGTGTTTACGTGAAATGATTATAATTCTGATTGCTGGTGTGACTCTGTCTCGGCTGACCTCTGTTGACCTCTGTGCATGATGTTTTGACCTCTGTGCATGATGTGCTCCGTCATGGGCAGGAGGACCATGGGCAGCCACTGTTTGGAGTTCAGTTCAACTGGCACAGCAAGGAGGGCGACCCGCTGGTCTTCGCCACAGTGGGCAGCAACAGAGTGAGTGGCTGCGGACCTTTCACACCTCATGTTAAAACGATGTGCATCCGCTCATTTATATTTACAGCATTTATCAGACACCCTTATCCAGAGAGACTTACAATCAGTAGTTACAGGGACAGTCCCCCTGGAGTAACTTAGGGTTAAGTGTCTTTCTCAGGGACACAAAGGGGGGATTTGAACCTGGGTCTTCTGGTTCATAGGCGAGTGTGTTACCCACTAGGCTGCTACCACTCATGTCTAAATCTGACACGGGCGTTTCTAGGGGGATGTGTAATGGTGAGGATGTCATGATACGGTTATATCACAATATATTGTGTACATACTGTGATAGTTCACTGAAGATACAAGATGCTGTGATGGGTTGGTCATGATACAGAAGTGGATGTCGCTGATTCTCATCTCTGCTGACCTCTCTGAAGAAAACTGTCAACAGCACCACCCTGTGGATTCAATTTGAATACATAAATATCGACATTTCATGTCCCTGCATCGGTAAAATTATTGCGATATATTGCTTTATCGATTCAGCTAATATAGCTTTCATGAACCACTCCCATCATGCATACTGAAGTAAAAGCACACGTGTGGACTGAAGAGGCATGCTTTGTTTCCATAGTAATCCGGATCTTGTCTTATGCTCATAAATTAGTTGTGTACTTTTATCTAACAAATCCACACCTTACACACTCACACAATTAGAAAATACTATAAATGAAGTCTCTTTTTATATATATATATATATATTATTATTTTTTTACTTGAAATATAATGATGCCCTTATCAGTTGCCCTTACCCAGAGCACCTCACAACCAGTAGTTAGGGGGACAGTCCTCCTCGAGATGCTCAGGGTTCAGTATCTTGTTCACTGATGTTTGGTGGACTACCGCAACGTACGCCCTGATATGTGGTCTAACGTTGTGTGTCTCCCCACAGGTAACGCTGTATGAATGTCATTCTCAGGGGGAGATTCGTCTCCTTCAGTCCTACGTGGACGCTGATGTATCCTTCCTCATTTGAACGTGTTTAGCGCGGAGAATCGCAGTGGAGCGTTTTATTAGGCCAGCTCGTGTGCCCTGAGATCTCATGTTTACCTTGACCGTGGATCTGTTCAGGCAGATGAGAACTTCTACACATGTGCCTGGACGTTTGACACCAGCACTAGCCACCCCCTGCTGGCTGTGGCAGGGTCCCGCGGCATCATCCGAATCATCAACCACATAACTATGCAGTGCGTCAAGGTGTGTCCGTCGTGTCTCCGGCACCAGATGCCTAAAACATTTGTTGCTGTCTTCATGTCTCACTTTGGGCTCCTTGGGCTGTGGCTTTAAGCCTGCTCACAGTTTACCTAAATGTCCTGTCGTGTCTTCTGCAGCATTATGTGGGTCATGGGAATGCCATAAACGAACTCAAGTTTCACCCACGAGACCCCAACCTCCTCCTGTCAGTCAGCAAAGGTACGAAGAGCACCAGGCAGCGTGAGCTGTTAAGCTGTGAACATACCCTGCAGTATCGGAGGCTTTGACACCATCTTGCATGTGTCCCGTGTTTGTGGCAGACCATGCCTTGCGGCTCTGGAACATCCAGACAGACACGCTGGTGGCCATATTTGGCGGAGTGGAAGGCCACAGGGACGAGGTGCTGAGTGCGGTGAGTGCGGGCCCACCGTGGAGTTTTGTGAGAAGTTGTTTACTGACGGCGCCCTTTCGTCTTTCTGCAGGACTTTGACCTCTTGGGGGAGAAGATCATGTCATGTGGGATGGACCACTCGCTGAAGCTCTGGAGGATTAATTCAGAGAGGATGCAGAAAGCCATTAATGGCTCGTATGAATACAACCCAAGTAAGACCAACAGGTGAGACCTTTCAGAAAGATGTGCTGATGTACTGAACAGGATTGAAATAATGACCTTGGGTTCTGAGTGACCTTCCCCACTCTGCCCAACAGGCCTTTTGTTTCTCAGAAGATCCACTTCCCAGATTTCTCCACCAGAGACATCCATAGAAATTACGTGGACTGTGTACGCTGGCTGGGAGATCTGATCCTCTCCAAGGTATTCCCATGTTATTTTCTAATTGAGAGTTACGGAACTATAATAAAAAAAATGCTGTTTGGATGTTAATGTCTGTGTTCCTCACAGTCTTGTGAGAACGCCATTGTGTGCTGGAAACCAGGCAAAATGGAGGACAATATCGACCACATCAAGCCAAACGAATCCAACGTCACCATATTGGGTCGGTTTGACTACAGCCAGTGTGACATCTGGTACATGCGCTTTTCCATGGACTTCTGGCAGAAGGTACGTCTTTGCGTTTCTAAATGCGGGGAGATGTGGGGAAAGGGTGACTGTAAATTCATCTGTTTGTGTGTGCTTGAACAGATGCTTGCTCTAGGGAACCAGGTGGGTAAACTGTATGTTTGGGACCTGGAGGTGGAGGACCCTCACAAAGCCAAGTAAGGACTAGTCATATTCAAATCAGTTTATTTCCTGTTTTTACCCAGTCTTGTCCAAAATGTTTTGTTTTTTTTATGTGGTGATGTGCAGAAACTGAGTGGAACTAGACATTTGTGTTGAAAACATTTATTATTCCTGCATGTGAAAGTGACGTCATTGTCATTGTGTTGCACAGCACATAGTGACACAATGAAATGTGTCCTCTGCTTTTAACCATCCCCCTTGGTGAGCTGTGGGCAGCCATGACAGGCGGCCAGTGAGCATTGTGTGGGGACGGTGCTTTGCTCAGTGGCACCTTCAGATTTGAACCGGCAACCTTACAATTACATGTTCTCATGCGAATTGAGGGTTGCCGTAACCAAGCTACGATATAGACTCTTATTAGATATGGATTGTAATAGAATTGTTGTGAAATGATGCTGCGTATTTTGTACCTCTGCCCCTGTCATCCTCAGGTGTACCACGCTCACGTTGCCCAAGTGCACCTCAGCGATTCGGCAAACCAGCTTCAGCCGTGACAGCAGCATCCTCATTGCTGTGTGCGATGATGCCTCTATTTGGCGATGGGACCGCCAGCGCTGAAAATTCCTTTTTTTTTTTTTTGTGTGTGTATGTTTCTTCTCTTTTTTTTTTTTTGCCATTATGCAGTTGTTTTTGCCCCCTCCCCAGTAGGATTAAATAAACCTATTTTTATAACGAATTTGACTGCTGCTCGTTATTGAACTATTAATTGTGCATTTGCTACCTAAAAACGTATTCGTTAATAACGTTTAGCAGCGTAGTCCTTATATGTTAAACATAGAAATGAAAGTGAAGTGACTGTGTTACGCGGCACAACACACACGACGAAATGTGCTCTTAACCATCACCTTTGGTGAGCAGTGGGCAGCCATGACAGGCGTGTGTTTGGGGACGGTGCTTTGCTCAGTGGCACCTCACCGGGTCGGGATTCGAACCGACAACCTTCTGATTACGGGGCCGCTTCCGTATCGGCTAGGCCACCACTGCTTCAATGTGTGTATTTCAACTGTTTCAGAGACTTTTATTTTGGAGCAATGTGACTTTTGTTTTGGCGAGCGTCGACGCAGGACCCGCCTTTTGCTTCCGGGCCGCGGGAGGTTGAACTTATTTCACGACCAGTCGACTGCTTGGTTCTGCCAAATCTCGACCCTTCTGTCGGCGGAATGTAGACGGTCGATCAGGCTCCACTGAACCAGCCCGGCAGCGTAATATGAACAAAATCGTGCCAACCGCGAACAGCGTCGCCTGCCGGCGTCTCCCGGTCGCCACCAGCGCAGCCTTTTAAAACGATGTTCGGGTGTTTGGTCGCAGGGAGGCTGGTAAGTTTTTTTTTTTTTTTTAACTGTTTTAATGTCTGTCGCCCATGCGGCATCATGGTGTACAAACCGATCCGAACGCGAGACCCAAATTCTATATTCCAACGTCCCGCAACGTCGCATAAGACCGGAACTCCCATTTAGGTCCAGACCGACGCGCAGCAGGTGGCCGGCGACAAGTTCGTGTTCAGCCTGCCCGACTACGAGCACGTCAACCACGTGGTGGTGTTCATGCTGGGGACCGTGCCGTTTCCGGCCGGGATGGGCGGTGCCGTCTACTTCTCCTTCCCAGACCCGGGTGTCGGCCAGGTGTGGCAGCTTCTGGGGTTCATAACCAATGAAAAGCCCAGTGCCATCTTCAAAATAACCGGCCTCAAAGCTGGTGAGTGCCCTATGCGCAGGTTGGGTGTGATTTGTGCGGTCATTATAGTGATCCAATGGTCCTGGGTGTCTGCTGTTTTGCAGGCGAGGGCGTGGCACACCCTTTTGGGACGATGGCCGCGCCTCCGGCCCCTTCCATGGCTCAGGTGGGGGTTTCTGTTGAATCTCTGGACCAGCTGGCCCAGCAAACGCCTGTGTCGAGCGCAGCAGTTTCCACGGTGGACTCCTTCACGCAGGTATCGGGGGTTGGAGCCTTTCACCGCCGACACATCCCGGAATATCGCCTGTATTCCAAACACAGTCTTGAAGGCCAATTATAGACTACTGTAAGCATGACAGAACCCATGCAAACGTTGCTGTGAGTTAGAGACTGTTTCAGGGCTGTCAAACTCGCGAAATCACTTCATGTAGATCTACAGGGTGGGCCATTTATATGGATACACCTTAATAAAACACATTTTATAAGTGGTCAGAGACTTGTAAATAACTCATAAAAGAATAAAGTTACATTGAAACCAATTACCAAAAAATTTGATGTCACATTACCCTCTTCCTATTGAAAAAAACAATGGCCAACTTCAAAATGGCCACTATGGTCACCACCCATCTTGAAAAGTTGCCCCCTCACATATAATATTGTGCCACAAACAGGACGTTAATGTCACCAACCATTCCCATTTTATTAAGGTGTATGCACATAAATGGCCCACCCTGTGTTATGTAGATTTTATGTAGATCTTGGGCGGTGGTGGCCTAGCGGTTAAGGAAGCGACCCCGTAATCAGAAGGTTGTCTGTTTGAATCCCGGTCCACTGAGGTGCCACTGAGCAAAGCACCGTTCCCCACACACTGCTCTCCGGGCGCCTGACATGGCTGCCCACTGCTCAACAAGGGTGAGGGTTAATTGCAGAGGACACGTTTTTGTTTGTCTTTATTTCAGTGTTATTATTATGGCCCGGCGAGATGAAGCTATGAAAACACGGAAACTACAGATCCCATAATGCACTGCTGCACTTGGCTTGCCGCACGCAGTCTTTAATCTGCAGCCTACTGGGTACGAGTTAAAATCTCTCTCCCGCTTCCCAGTTCACCCAGAAGATGCTGGACAGCTTATACAACTTCACCTCCTCCTTCGCCCTGTCCCAGGCACAGATGACCCCGAATCCCTCAGAAATGTTCGTTCCTGTCAGCTCTGTTATCAAATGGTACGGTTTGAGCACTAGTTGCGGCATTTTTGATGAAAATTTTTTTAACCTTACGTTTGCTGGACATGTTTAAGGAACATGTTTTAGATTTTTTTCTCTCTCTCTCTCTACCCCTCCACAGGTATGACAACTTTCAAAGGCGGATGGCACAGAATCCAAATTTTTGGAAGACATGAGGAATGAGGTGGTCGACAAGCCATGCGACCTTGGGGACGCGTCTTAAGACTGCAACAGTCAGGACTGCATTTTATATGCTAAAGAAAGTATTTCGGCTTGAAATGGAAGAGCTGGCAACTTACACAAATAAACACTGCTGATTGCCTTGACTGAGCACTGAATAAACACAGGATTGGTTTTTAAGCATTTTTTTGATGTAAGATGATTGAATTATCGGTCATTTATTCCAGGTTGTCAGTGCAATGAGGATTCTCAGCCAGTAGAGGGTGCTTGATCGTCTCAGTGGGGAAACACCCCGCTGAACCCTCACTGGATACGAGCAGTCGTCAGTTCCACGTGGGCCGTGTGTAGACTCAAGATTTTTATTTGTCACATGCATAGTTATACCAGTACAACACACATTGAAATGCAATTTTGTTTTCATTTCAGTGCATATGCAATAAGATTTTCAAGTTATAATAATAAGGAAACAAGGCAAGTAAAAAAATGTAAGCAAGTTAAAATTTGAGTGACACATCATGTCAGTTGGGATGTCTGAGACCAAGGAATTCACCAGGTAAGCAATCACGATTGAGAATTTACGAACAAGAACTCAGGGAAACTTGCAGAGCGAGACAGAAGATACTGGAGGCTGATGAGAAGCAAATGGCGTGTAATGAAGGCCAACGTTCCTGAATGTGATCAGCAGGTGGAAGAATTCCAGAACCTTCATCAAATATGATTAGCCGTGAATTGACTTGATTACCTCTGAAATACGTTTGGAGGAAGCCTCGAGTATCATCTTTCCAGCGAGAGGAAAGAAAGAATAAAACATGTACTGCTGTTTATAATTAAACCTTGGTTAGTTCTTACCTTGCATTCTGCCCAGAACAGCCATTCAATATATTTTTTATTTTTGTGTGGGTCAGAACTCCAGTCCAGATGCTGTTGATGTTGAAAAATGACTCTTGATGGCCGGAAAGGTCGTTTAATGATGGAAAATCTGCATTTTTTTTTAAAGAAACTTTCATCAGCAACAATTAGTTTTGAGTTCCAGTGTTCGTTAACCCACATCTGTCACTAAAAAGTTAAAAGCTTCATACTATATTACAAAACCCCTTTCAAAGATATTAGTATTGCTGGAATCATTGCTTCTATAATACTGATCAAATTCGCTGTAGTACAGTATCTAGTGGATCTGCAGATGTTGGTTCAGGTACATAGTTTTATATCTTTTCAGAACCTTTTCATTCCCCCCAAGGGAAAAACACGGAAATGTCTAAATGACCCTAAATTGAAATTCTATTCAGCATTATGTGCTGTTCCATGATTGGGTGATTGCGGTTCTTCGGATATCGTTCTGCCTCGTTCTGTGTCTTAACTGCCATATGCACATGTTTATATATACACAAGGCGTGATGTCCTGTCCATTCCGTCATATTGTAAGAAGGTAATTTTCATATTTCATTGATGCTGCGCAGCATTCGAATCCACCTTGGACACGGCGCCTGTATCAAATACGTCCAGTTCTCTAGCAGCACAGAAACAACAGAAATCCACAAAGGCCCTTGTTGATTAAAGAACGCTCTGATGTTAATGTCATTCAAGTGCAAGCAGTCAAGGATTCAGCAGGCGAGTCTCACACAGAGGACGAACGTTGTCCCCAGGCAGGAAAGCGGTGTGGTTTTGGGGTCCGTACAAAGTAGTCTTCAGTTAAGGCCTTCTTTCATGTAGAGGGTGTAGAGTCGGTGAATTCCAGCATGGTGAGTCCAGGCCTATCCTTCGAGGCTAATAACGAGTCGGCCTTGAACAACACCCTTCCGACACTTCAGTGTTTACCGTGTAGACGTGGAATTCTTAGCCACATGAAAGTAAATGGTGGCAATTACACTTCTGACTTTTTTTTTATAAAAACACTAACCTCAGATGTACCTCTCAAAGACCGTCTATCTTTTTTTTCACTTTTCATCTTTTTATGCATGTATTGTTACCTATCCTTTTTTAGGGCAAATACTAAAAATATGGTGGAAAAAGGTCTTAAATTTTCCAAAATTTCCAAAAGGTAAATTCTCCAGACCCAACCAAGTACTGACATTTGGAATTTTGAAACCTTTACTTTGATTGATTGTGGGTAATATTATCACAGTTTGTGATACCGGGGCATAAAAAAACTACATTTGTTACATGTAATGAATATATTGTAAATTAATTTTATAAGGTTTATATATAAGGTTTTAATAAGTTCTACTTCTCCTCTAAACTCTAATGAACCTGAATCCGTACTCAAATGAGCCAGGGGGTGTGGCCGTGCATTTGGCAGGAGAACATGTGCTCCGCCGTAGTCAAGTTTTACTCATTTTAGTACACATTTAAGCCAACTTAATTATGATCAGATGATAAACAACCCAGTTGTGCATGTGGCAGGTTAGAAAGAAGATAAAACTGGATTAATGCTATGTTTTTTTTTTTATTTGATTGTGATTGTATTTGCCATTGTGATACACAGCACATGATGCACACACGACAAAACGTGTCTTCTGCATTTAACCCATCACCATTAGTGAGCAGTGGGCAGCCAGAGTGTGGCTTTTTACAGCGTTTTATTACTAGCACGAATATGCGTGTAGGCCTCATAGTAAAGCTATTTATTATTATTACTATTTGTACTTAATAAGCTATGCTGAGCAGGTAAATTCACGTGGGCTTGTTCTTTTCATATTAATACACATTAATGCCAACTAATTTTAAGAATCATGGAATTTTAACCTTTTTTTCTTCCTCTGTTTGTGGCACCCTTAGCATTTGTCCATATTGCCTATGCCACAGGCTGGCCCTGGCAACCGGGGGAGCAGTGTGTGGGCTGATGGTTCGGGATTTGAACCCGCAACCCTTCGATAACGAGTCTGCTTCCTTAGCTGCCTGGCCATGCAGATGTGATCGTTTAATCAATTAAATTAATTAACTGATTATCATTATTGTCATTTACAGCATTGTCTCACTGGTTTGTTGATCTATTTAGACCTTTTTCAAATTGTGGAGGGTCCTGCCACTTGTTTTGTTTTGGACAACATCTTAAATGTTCCGCGTGTGTGTGTGTGTGTTTGCGTGTGATGTCTCGACGACTCTGCTGTCGTGGGACTGAGGAGATGGGGAGCAGATGTGCTCCGCCCTCAAACACATGCACTTGGCCCCGAACCCTTCGGCCCTGTGACAACTTCTCACATGCACTTCATGCTCAAGCCCCGCCCCACCAGTACCACAACAAAACACGGCAAGATCTGCAGTCCTTTCCCACAACCCCAGCTGTTTCATGTGGTCTCAGTGACAGATCAGAAAATGTACAATGCAGAGTGAAACTAATTCAAGATCTTACATCTGCCCAACAGAACCTAGTTCAGGGAGGGACTATGTAACAGTGTAAAACCCACAAATTATATATTATAATTTTTTATATGTAGAGATGTGGGGCAGTGGTGGCCTAGCAGTTATGGAAGCGGCCTCTTGATCAGAAGGTTGCCGGTTCGAATGCTGATCACTGAGCAAAGCACTGTCCCCACACACTGCCTGTCATGGCTGCACACTGCTCACCAAGGTTGATGGTTAAAAGCAGAGGACACATTTTGTTGTGTCACTGTGTGCTGTGCTGCAGTGTCACAATCACTTCACTTTCGCTGATGTGCTAGAAGAACTGGATGTCGGTCTTTCTGACTCTGTAAACTAATGAACAATCTCCTACAACCAAAAGTCTACAGATGGAGAGCAATATTGTCTTCCTCTACTCAAATAATGTTTTTTATTTCATGATATTATGCAATTTAAGTAAATCAATATTTGATCAATGTTTGATATGCAGTGTTTTTGTTAACTAAACTGTAACTGAGATGATTTTTTCACTGCTTTTGCACAGTCCTGTATATAATTTACACCATTACATTAATGTCTGTATAAAAAACTCAGTTCTGATTGGCAAGTAGATGCCATGCAGGGGCATCTACTTGCCATGGATTTATTTGCAACCTCACAGTCAATCGTTCCTTACCAATAAGGTGTAATTAAATTAACGTGCAATGTTGATTTGGAGGGTTTGTGAAGGAGCAGAGAGCAGAAAGAAAATGACATTAGATAAAAAAAAAGACCTGCTCGCACACACCAAAGGCAAGAGTGAAGCATCCGAGGATTACATTAAAACTCAAACAGACATAAATATGCAGAATGAGACATACACAGATGTGCTGAGGGAGGGAGGCAAGTGTGCACTCTCAGAGCATGGGGGATGATGGATAGAGAGCACAACTTTCTTTCGGGTGCCATACTGTTCCACTTTCCCAGGGCAGCAGATGAAATCAATAAGCTCGGCTTTGGAGAGCACAGATGTTTTGCCTCCGAGTCGACGAGCTGCCTGTTCAGACGCACAGGAAAACCACTCGCTTATAAAAAAAAAAAAAAACTACCACTCCGTAAACAAGGAATATGTTGCACAAACTTCCATGATTGTAAGTCCACAAATTACAGCAGTTTACCATCTGCATGTGAAGCTACCAGCAACACCACAGCCTGCAGACATCATTGTGGTAAAGACTATATTATCACACATGCAGCCAATGACGGCACTGCACACCCTGAATAATTTCACGGAGCGCTTCGTTATGGAAGAGATTGGTGAAGAAGGTACCAAGCAACCATACCTGAAACAAGCACTTTAAATAATAAAAAAAGGGGGTATCATAGCTGTAAACTGTTAATAACTGCGAGATTGCTAATAGATTAACATTGCATTTATATCTATGGCATTTAGAAGACGCTCTTGTACAGAGCGACATAGTTACAGGGACAGTCCCCCCTTGGAGCAACTCAGGGTTAAGCCTCTTGCTCAGGGACACAATGGTAGTAAGTGGGATTTGAACCTGGGTCTTCTGGTTGACAGGCGAGTGTGTTACCCGCTAGGCTACTACCACCCTACTTAAATCAAGAACTGCTGTTCAACAGAGACTACCAGCTAAGTTGCTTCCCATCACAAGCTCTATTAAAGAGCAAATAATTTTATATTTAAAAGCCAAAAGTACACATCTCAAGTCGTGAAGTTGTCCTTCTCTTTAATCGTTAGATTTGTAGATATTTGAACAGATGAATAGATGCATTGTTAATAAGAACCTTTGGAAAATATGATTCAGGCAATTCATGAGAATAGTTGAAGGTGTTACATTTTTCCCACTTTCTCACCATGAGAATGGTGGTGCTGAATAGTTTTGCGCCTGTTTCGCAGTAAATGTTTGAAGACGGATGCTGCCAGGGGGAGTTTTGAATACCTATGAGTGCAGTGAGCACACATCAGAAAAGCATCTGGGATCCAAACAAATGGCTCAGCGATGACACGTGCCGAGAGAATCACGCCACCTCCGCCGTGAGCCGAGTCGTCAATAATGTTGCAAATACACCCGCCACACTGCAACTCATCACAAAGGCCCAGCTGCTGTTACTCATAAAGCCTCCACCATGGTGGCCTGCAGTGTTTGGTGAGAAAATAGATGATCTCCTACCCCAAGCTATCGTTAAGCCTAAATAGGACTTTTATGACATCGAGGCATCTTTTTTGCATACTTTTATAAACTCATAGGGCATTTAAATGGGTGGTTTTATGAGCTTTAGTCCCACACAACAAGGCCACAAGATACCTTCAGTTGCACAGATGGGTAACCAATTCCCAGGGCCCAAGGCAAACTGGGCGAAACTGGGCCAATGCCAGGGACTTTCTTCACTGATGGAGCACCGAAAATGTGGGTCCCCAGGTCAGCAATCACTTGTCTGGGCAGCACCGCTGAAGGCAGTGTATGGTACCAGGAAAAACTCTCTGTGGATCTGAAAATAACATATTGCACATAATAAACAAACCTATATCTGGCACAACTATTGCAATCAAATCCAACCTAAGGAACACTGTCAACACCTGAAAGGTATTCATGATCAGTGAATAATCTTTTTACAGCATGATGAGAAGACTAATAAATAAACTGCATTCCAAACGACCATATATGTAGATAGACAGCATTTCCCATCACATCTCACATGTTTCACAGGATGTCATCTACAGCCTGGAAGGGGAGTGTGGTGACTACTTAATCATTGTCATTGTGCTGAAACACTGATAATGTATCCGTATTTTTATTTGGTAGAAAATAACCTTGCAGTCCGTTTTGCCAGTTGGGTTGATTTAAACGTGAAATTTCGGGACATTTCTTTTCTTTTCAAAATCGATTTGGAAATAATCAAATTGGTAAGTTAGATTGTGGTAGTTAGATAATTGCATATGTACTGGCTATGCATACGTTGAGGTCCAGACAATTCGGGGGGAAATAATTACTTATCTGGCAACACTTTGTACTACATTGCGCAATCGAGGAAATTTTGTACTTACATTTTATACATACTTTACACAAACATTACATTATGCAAAGTTCATTTTTATTGTGACAGAAACAATTATGCTCAAATAAAAAAGGGCGGGTGAGAAGCTCTCATCTCCAGAATGCATATTAATTACAAATGCAAAGGCAATTCGAGGCCATAATCAGCACCAGTCATTAATAATTAAATGTGTTTATGTATTCGTGTTTGGATTAGGGATGAAAAGAGAAGCGCATGAGCCCTGTATGAAAGCCCGGCGCCTCCTGTATGTTTCGTTTGGACCGCTGTTTTGTTGAGAGCACAGCTGTGCGAGTTGAGCATTTCTAGGACACGAGGATTAACATCTCTGGCACCAACGGGACCGCTTCTCCCAAACTCTCCTGACAGGGTGCCTCTGACCCTGATCGGCCAAAGCAGAGGTGTGAAACACACGCATATGTTTCCACACCCCAATTGTGGCTGTCGACCGGACATCGCCATTTCCCCGATCTGACAGCCCATTCATGCAGCCAGCCTGCTTCATAAATTGTACTTTTTTTGTCTGAATACCTTTCATGTCCTGTTTTCTGTTCTAACATTCCAGCTTTCAGTAGAGACTGTCTGGTTTTCTTCAGAGGGGAACGCAAGTTTATATTCTTACTCCCTTTATCTCTAACAATCTGGACAATTATATTAATCTTCATCTTCCTGTCTATGGAAATAGGCTCTTGACTGTGGAACTGTGGAAATAGGTTCTTTAGAACTGAAATATCATTGACCATCATGAATGAATCTCAACATGTAAAACCCATTGCCACCATTACCCCACTTTCTTACTTTCTTCTTTACCTTCAGCATTTATCTGAGAAGATATGATTCTACAATTCATTGTCCAGGGTTTTCAACCACTAGCAATAAATGTTACATTCAAAATACTAGTGGACATCAGATTTGACTGAAAAGGAATTAATTTCCCCAATATCAGCCAGTTCTTCTCCTCCCAGTGCCCCTCAACCTCGTCCTTGAAGACCCATCTGCATGAAAGTGTCCAGTTTTGCCTTCGCTTTTTTAATACTCATGCGATGGGTGTGATAGGATGGACAGTCCAGAATATTGGAATGACATTCTATGAGTAGTCCCTCATGCTGCGGCACCTCCCACAGAACACACAGCAGCTCCTCATGACTGTTTATGGGCATGTTGTGAAGGCCCAAGTCTCTGAACCTGTCTGGAAAAAACTCCCAGGGTGGTTGTAGCCTATTCGATACACACTCACCTATGAACCAGAATATCACATTGTCACCGGTTCAAATCCAACTTTCTACTGATTGTACTCTACTGATCAACCATTTTTCTGCTCATTGGAACAAATCAAATCCTCTACATGGGCGTTCAGCACCAGTGTTTGGTCAGTATAGCTCTAGAACACTTTGCTTGGCTCTGAGCTCCTTGGTAATCCAATCGATTTTTGTGGCTGGACCACCTCTGTCACTGAAACTGTCCAGATGTGTCTGATTCAGGTAACACAGACTTATCCAGAGTGTGTTGGTGTCCTTTTCTTTTCAGACATTTTTAGCACAGATGCGACAACATGTAAAAAGCAGATTATAATGAACTGGGTTGTTGCACAGTCAAAGTGACCTGAACTTTGAATGTGTTTTATCTTGATTTACAGTACCACTGAGGCACAAATTAAAAGGAAAAAAAAACAGATCAAAAACCGAAAATCTGCAGCTGTGAATCTCCAGGTCTGGAGCAAATTCACTGTCATCTAAATAAGTGTCAAATAAAAAGGATAATGCACGGCCAAAGGTTTAATCCACGTTTAATCCACCCTGCATGAAAACAAACAGCGCTAATTTCTGATGGGGCGGTCATATGGCCTGTCTTGACCCTAAACACAAATGCAACTGTTCCCATGTCAACACTTCACAAGCAGTTGGGAGGCCGATGTGTGAAACAGCCTGATTAAAATGTGAAAATACTCATAGTTCAACAGCATCAATGCGACCATTTTGAAAAACATACTGGATCTCTGGAAGGAAAAGGGACTATAGTCTTAAATGATAATCACAAATGACTAGTGTTCTTGAATGTTGAAATTCACTGTCTAAGACTATTTTCTATTTGTTTCTGTGATGCTATTTGCATAAAAACACATACAACACTATTTGGTTCTTAATTTGGGCTATGATAATATAGAAACAATGCCAGTTCTCATTAGGATCCTATTGATTTGCAATGAGTTGTTATGTTGAAATATTAAAGGATGTGCTCATTATGTGTTAAAGTAAGTTACATTTTTTTATGGAATTGAGACAAACGTATCAAATGTTTCAAATGTTTCAAATGATAACACAGAAGCAGTTGTGACTATGATGATAACACAAGAAGGCACGTGTGAAAACTACCACTGAAAATTAGAAATGTAGAAGATTGTAGATCAAATGAAATAAATACACAGAGTCAGATCAATCGACATTACCTCTACATTTAATCCCTCCGTGAAGGAGCAGATGTGAGTAGCATGGGCAGGTTGACATGGGGAGATGTTGGGATATGGAATCTGGTTAATAGATTAAAATCCATTCTAATGTCGTAGACTGTTTGTAACAACGTTTGGGGATGATTCTGTCTGTTTTGGGCATATGAGAATCTAGGCCACTGCGTGAAGCCCATGCTGAGTGGGTCATGCTTGTGTAGTTAGGATGACTGTGTACAGTTGGACACTTCTTATGTCCTAACATCATGCCCTTTAATTGGAAATGGAGCTGCTGTCGCCTACATATGATCCAGCATGTTTCACAGATGCTGCTGGACGCTGTGCGAACGTTGTGTGAACGTTGTGTATATCTGAACAGTTGTGGCTCTGCCGGTTTGGTTCTGGGAGTTGCTTGACTTTCATTGCACAGGACTACAGCGTTGCCTCTAAGGACAGTGACTGGCTGCTTTCCACAGCTCCCACACCCATACTGGCCCACAGTCAGGGGTTCAAGACAGGAAGAGAGTATGATGAATTGGCAGCACTAAAAATGTCTGTTTCTGCTTCAAAGGCAACATTTTAGCAAATAAGGGCTGACTGTGCAAGCATGACATGTATATCGATTGCCTGACAGTGTGTGTGTGTGTGCGTGTGTATGGGACAGAACCATAGAAAGAGATGTCATAGATAAAAGATTGGACCCTTTCCATAGGCCTTTATGGGTTTCCAGCTGAGTGACAAAGGGCTGTATTTTGCACTGAAGGACTCCTATGCATGGTTCAACACACGGAACAACGTGACCGCAAGGAAATCCAACCCTCCTCCAGGAGAGAAGGTGCTGTGTCTAACCACGGCGGACGCGAGGAAAACTCTTCGTGTCTGTTCATCGTTGGGTCCTGTTCACCTGTTACCAGATCCCCTGTCCTGTTCATCAGATATTAAACCCCTGTCTCGTGACGTTGTGTGAATGTGTCCTTCTTCTTCGTCAAGTCTTGTCATCATAAGGTGGTAGTAGCCTAGTGGGTAAGACACTCGCCTGTGAACCAGAAGACCCGAGTTCAAATCCCACTTACTACCATTGTGTCCCTGAGCAAGACACTTAACCTTAAGTTGCTCCAGGGAGACTGTCCCTGTAACTACTGATTGTAAGTCGCTCTGGATAAGGGCGTCTGATAAATGCTGTAAATGTAAATGTAAATGTAAATGTCATCATCTCAGATCACCTGCTTCGCCATGCCAAACGGCTAGTATGTAACTTTGTTTAAATGTTACATGTAGCATCAGGTTCCAGACAAACATTGTTTCGTCTCACTATCTACTGTCTAACATGTATGTAGCTGAAATGACAATAAAGCTCAACTTGAACTTGAACCTGAACTTATTTCATGGCCCAAAAATGTCAAGAACTCACAGGTCATCTTCTTCTGTAATGCTTGAAATGGATTCAGGTCAAGGTCATAACTTTGGGTCTAACACTGAGGGGAGGGTTTGGGAGGGGGAGTTCAATCCACAGAGCCAATCCATCGATTCGGCATGCAGGAAGTCCATGATGTGGTGCATGTATAATCACCTCAACAGAACAGACAACTCAAGTATTCGGCAGAGGGCTGAGTAACATTACCAAATGGTGTTATTAGATGCTGTTATTTCGCTGGCAAATGAAACGAATAAAGAATTATTAATGCAAGATAATGAATTAATGTATTTAATAATCAGAATGATTTGATTGTATTGGGGGTTATATATAGTTTTTTTTGGCAGGGGTCATGACCCCCCTCCCCCCTACAGCATTAAAAAAGGTGTCGCCAGTGAATAAAGGCAGAGGAGCTCAGTCATTTAATGTGGAGTGAGTGTGTATTGCACATTGTGGGACATACTTTTGGGGCGGAGCCTGACCCTATTGCAGAAATTAAACCAGACAGACCTTGTCAGGGACCTAATGTCATATCAAAAGAAGTGCAGAATCACCAAAGAACACCAAAGTTATTACGTGAACAGATTTAGTGGGTTGATCCTCAGTGTCAACTTGGTGAAACCTTTTCTGTGCCCTTCTAATAAAAATAGTCCCATCAAAGGTGACCCCTACATGAAACAGGGGTACACTTGATACGGCCACTGCACAGCATGGCCACTGCACAGCCTGGTGTGTGTGTGTGTGTGTGTTAAGGGGCATCGAAAGAGCTCAGAGGAGTAGAATCTCTTAATCTACCTCCTGCTGGGCTAAAGTACACACAGCAGGTTCAGGCCAAAATTACACAAATACACACCCATGCACACACACATACACACACAGCAAGCCCGTTCTGCAGAATTTCAGTCGCCTTAGGCATTCTCCCACCCCAATCATACATTAACCTACCTCCCATCCACTCTTACACACACTCTGCACCATGGTTTAATTTTCCTCCAGTGGAGCACACACACGCACACAATATCGTATGATAATAACCAGAAATCCTAAGTGTGTCTTTACACACTGGACTACTGGTTTCTGCTCTGGTAAAGTTTGGCCCTGTACGGCTGGAGAAGTGGAGAGTGGCTTTATTTGGACATCTGAAGAGAGATTCAGTGTCCTGGGGGGAGAATGCGAGTCTGGGCCAACTGTGTGTGTGATGTTTGGAAGAACAATGTTGAGAGTTAAGTATAAGAATTATGAATAATTAAAACAATTGCTTTTTCAGATAGCATATTTCCATGCAGTAATGTAAAAAATTAGACACACAGCTATAAGGAAACCCCCTCAGGGTGTGTGTGTCTGTGTGTGAGTGTGAAATATTTTTATGCAACTTTAGAGATGGAAACACAGCATTGACATCACACCAGCAGCCCACACCACCCTCCTACACACACACACACACACAATTGGCGGAAGAAACAATAAGTGGCTTCATTCTCCCGGCCTGGGAAACAAATAGTCTTATAATCTTCCTCCGATGAGGAAATCGTTCACATTGGAAGAACAATTTTCCGAGTGTGAGAATAGCTGGAAGAAGGTGGGGAATGACGTGCCATGGGTAGATCCTCTGGACACAGGGGTTCTCATTAACCCTGGGAGGACACCACTTCCTGTTTCCAGTGGCCCACGGTGGCTCTAGCAAGAATCAGGCAAACATTGACTGTCTGCAGCTTATGGGACATTTTGCCCAAGGACTGGGAAATGCCTCAGAGGCATTCTGGGTGCATGACTGCAGACCCGAGTGTCTTTACAGATGTGCTTGTTGCAGAAAGTGGAATTTTAAAGACACCATAAACCTCATATAGGTTGGATTTGAACTTACTTTGGGACTAAAAACGATTTTATTCAATGAACAGAACTGTGAAATCATTGTTATCACAGAAAACATTGATAATTTATTCCCTCCTCTTTGTGGAACATATGTCTAGGGGTCACCAACGCATGGCTCTGGAGCGGCTCTTTCATCATTACACTTCGGCTTTAGAAAATAAATAATAATTTAAGTGTACTTAATTTTTATCCAATTTTTATTGTCGTTAAAAACTGGAAGATTATTAGGATATTGTAACATTAAAATGCAATGTGTTTGCATTGAGTGATAAAGGTTGCCAACCCCTGGTCTAGAATATCGGGTGCGCTGATGGAATCACAATTATTAGTTCATTGTGTAACGTCTGCGGGCTGACCGGTGAAGGAAGTGCACAAACAACAAAGTGCACAAACAATTGCACAAACAACATCTCATGAACAAACATTCAAAAGATTCCATTTGCAGAGCATGAGCTAGGAGATGTTCGGAACAGGGCACTTACAGAATTTAAGTGCTAAAATTCAGCCCTAGGTCTTACAGCGGCCGTAGTTCAAATAAACACCAGAGCAATTAACATCAAGCGAGTAGACATGTGAGAAGAGTCTGGAATTTCGGGATATCAGCAATGTTTTGTGAACCGTCTCCAGCATGCTGTGGTCTGATTCCAGTGTGGTCTGATTCTTGCTCTTCACCAGAGAGGAGTGTATATGTGCGTGTGTGTGTGAATTATTATCTCGTTGACCTTCTGAATGGCTCGGTTGCTCTCTCAGCGTCCGCCACAGCTCTGCTTCCTGTTTGAATATATCCACATTTTCAAAACCCCCGATGGCCATAAAGCAGTTTCTACAGACGCAGCAGCCAAAGAGAAACAGCCCCCCCGACTTCATAGATCTGCATGAGATCTGTCGGGACAACAACCTAAAGGCCGGAGCCCCAGCGGAGCTACATGAAATCTCCCCATTCTGTTTGTCTTGGAACGCTGGAGCGCAGCAGGGAATGCAGTGGGCTGAAGGTAGGGGGAGGCGGCCCTTCACACCGAAACCCAGAAGTAAGAGCAGAACAGCCATGAAAAGTAAAGCCTCCCCATTGTTTAAAAGTCTCCCGGCACTCAGTTGACCCTTCGTGCTGCTCCATAGTGCAGCACTGACACGACAGGACGCGCTTCCCAGAGTCTGCTGTGCAGAAAAAAGGGTCACTGTGTGTAGCTGCTGCCGTTCCGGGTCCTTCTGCTTCCAGTGAAAACTTGCTGGACCCTCACCCGTGGGAACCACGCTCCCTAATATCAGATGATGTGATGAAGTGTAAAAATATGTAACGAATGATAAAAATCCGCAGCCCTGAGTGGCTTAAGCAGAATAGTCATTAGAGCAGCTTCCACATACATTATCCTGGGCAAATTCTACTTTTTTTTATTCAAAATTGCAATAGCTTTTGGTTTTAGCTCCACTAGTCAAAAGCCATAATCTTTTTTTCAGACACTTCCATTTCATAGGAGATTCTGGCCACTGTCCCGACACGTCAAATTTCAACTCATGTGACTCATTTACAGTCGTCTGGACTCTGACTGTGCTGTTAATTAAAGTGCACCATTTGGTAATTATTATTATTACTGTCAATTTAGCTTAATCCTTTACCTGCAGGAAAAACATCTGCATGGTATCTACACCAAAGGCGCCTTACAGTGAAACACAGAACTGAAATTTGTGATAGCAATAACAGTCTTGCTATCTTTTGGCACGGCCAGGATGACCTCTGACCTTCAATCTCCTGTTAAATGGATGGCAATGGCAAAGGCAGCCCCGACACGCAATCTTGCAAACATGAAAAGTCCTATGCAGAGCCACCAGACACAGAACCACGCATATCTGCATCGCTCGTGTGACTGGAAAATCCAGGAAAACAAAAGGCCCGGATGAGTCAGCACTTCTGAATAAATCATAAGCGCCATCACAGACACACAATCCCACAAATCTGTCAGCGTGCCTGCGACCTGGGCGCTTCCTGAGGAAAGAAACCGCCTAACTCGGCTGCTTGAGGGGAAGGTGTGTGACTCAGCCCAAACACAGAGTCACCATGTTCCAGGGGAGGCATTCAAACAATAAAGCAATGAATCTGGAACACTGCGTGTCAGGGGAGGACAAGACAAGGCATGACAACATCAATACACTCTACACCATTGTTCAGTATGGAGATCCAACCAATCCAATCAGTTTCGTGGTACCTAAGGTCTTGGGATGTCTAGTAGGAAAACCATTTAGTGGCGCTACGTTGGAGCATTTATCATGCTTTCATTCATTGGTATTGCAAACAGCTATACAAACATGTGATTCAATATACATTAAAATCAATGCGACATGCACGGGGGTCAGAATATTATCACATAATATTATCATCAAATTATGGAATTTGTAATAAATAACTTCCAGATACTCCCTAAATTTCAGGTGTGAAGTAACTATTCAGTGTGATATAAGGATGTTCCACTAGATGACTCCACTTAATGAGTTGCCAAGGGATTTGCATATAATTTTTTATATCACCCCCTTTGAAGGTCATGAATATGTAAAGAGTGCATTTTATGCATATGATTTAAATGTTATGTCTGAACAATATATCAGTTAAATGACTAATGACAATCCACATGTATTGATATTACATGAAATCCCTATGTAATTTGGGGTGAAATAGAAAAGAAGAAATTAAAACCACACAACCTTGCAGGATATATTGTATTACAGCACAAAGCACAAAGAGCAGCACACTGAGCAGAGCTGAAGGAAAATTCATGCAGTGGACCTCACGAGGGAGAAGGGGATGAAGCAATCCTACGTGTGGGGGGTGGGTGGGGGGGGTGGCTGCACTGGTACTGCCAGGTACAGCAAAAACATTTGGTGGTTATTACTGTCATTCCCACAGGATCTCTGCCTTCATGATTCATGGGTTTTAGTGGAACAGTAAGTGGGTGTAATATTTTATAGGGTCCATTCACTAAACACACACACACACACACACACACACACACACACACACGAGATCCAATGAGATTTCAGTTATTAAACCACACCCTGCCTGTAATCCTAACACAGGGCCTCTGTGTGTGCTGCTGGGGTTTCCCTTTTTCACAAAAAAAAAAACAAAATTTACTGTCACAACAGAAATTTACACGTATTAAATTTACATTTTGAGAAATCTGAAATATCCCTGAGACGTAGCAAACACATTCCACAGAGATGAGTCCTGCATGCAGGGATCTCCATCATGATAAACATGTTCCATGCTTTGATCAAATTACACGTAATTCAATTACAGACATCTTTTCAGACTGTCTATTCAAAACAGAGAGTGGGGATGAAACTTATTTTAAATAAATAGTAAAATTACAAAGAGCCCAACAAGGGCTTAAATGCGAATTGCCTAAAAATGTGCCATAAATGTGCGTGTTCCATCCTTTAACTGAAGCTTTCTGAAGACTCGGCTCAGTTCCCTTTCCTGAATTTGTTCTGCATGCTTTGCTGATGTTTAACTTTCTATGTTTTCATTCCTATTGATTTCACAGTGATGTTACATTTTTATTCCCTATGAACGTTTCCTTGGATTCATTAAGGGGTGACAGGGAAACCAGGAAAGAGTTGTTTTGCCCAAAAATGTGACACAAATGTGACTGGATGTTGACATAGTGAAAAAATTGTCCAACAGAACACCAACAGAGAAAATTCCTAAAATCTGACTCATCACATATTATACTCTGTGAAATGTTTCAGAAACGAAATGAACAAATTAACATGTGGCATCCTGTGGAAAGTTTGTTTCCCTGGAAACAAACAAGGCTGTACTTTTTCTGACATGTGGCTCCTTTCATAAGCTGCGTTTTGGATCCTGGGAAGTGGCTCCTCTCTTCAGTCGAGTCCAGTGTCTCAGTGTCTCATGTGATAAGCTGGTCCAGCAAGATCAAATGTTACAGACCAAGGGTCCATTGCAGCATCAGGACAATGCAGATAATGGTAAAGTAGTGTGACGGTGTTTCCCATTCCAGTCAAATGGGGCACCTGGCCACACCCCATGGGGTCAGTGCACCTGCCTTGTGAACTCTTGAACACTAGGGCTCACTGGTCTTGTTATTATCTGGTTATTATCACTTTATTTGTAACAGTCTGAAGTGCAGCTATGACTTTCGCTTCTCATTCTGATAATGATATTGTAAGTCCTCTTGTAAGTCGCTTTGGATAAAAACATCTGCAAAGTAAAGTAAAGTATTGTGGAATATCAATATTTCCCAATATCATATTGGGGTCACAGCTCCACTGCAAACCCAATTCCATTCACTGATTGTATTAATGCCACTCCAGATAAGAACCCTGTTTATCTAACTCATTTAAATTGATGTCAAAACAGATACTGTAACTTCAGGCTCCATAGCGTTTCAGGACAGATATGTTCTTCAGCCTTTCCAGTTTTCTTCTACATCCCACCCCAACCACCCCTTTGTATGCTTTCTTCACTTCTCCCCATTGCAGCAATCCCCTGCTCACTCCTTCTCAACACCCATGTGTTTTTGACACATCTGCACAGCACGACCATGTACACTCAGTGTCACCAAATCAAGTTCATCTTTACAGCGCGTACAGACATATAGGACACACACACAAGCACGTACACACTCACCCATATTTCACTCATTTAAGAGTTACATGCAGCATGAACTACAAACATACATCTATGGGCACACAAATGTTTGTCACATGGGATGTGCATGGAGCTGGCTCCAGACAGAAGAGGTTAAAACATGTAGCCAACTTTTTACAAGAACCTCATAGACCTGACACAGCTACATATGAACTAAAAACAAATGTGTTCTCAGTCTGCCATAACAGAAATAACATTTGCATAAAAATTTTTATTTTACAGTACTCAACACAGTTATAGGTAACCACATGGTAAAAAAAAGTAATGTGTTGTCAGTAAATATGGTGCATATGGTTGATGATCCCTTATTCCACTCTCTGGGCAAATTTAACACACAGGTGTGCACCCAGGGCTACACATAAGGGCTCACACAGGCACACAAACTCACAGACACATTGTCTGGAGTATTTGAACATGTCTTGTCTTATTAGTACTATGTGCTGTTAAATAACGTTTAATACGATTTAGTGGACCACAAAACAGGGGTTAATACGTGGTGAAACATCACCAAACAATGACCCGCCGGCAAACAGACACAAACAGGACAGTTTTATACCATCATACACAGGTGAACACAATCAGGAAACATAATACAGGACCAACATGAAACTCCGGACCTGAAGTGGCCCCTGCTGGACCGGATCATGACAGCTGTGTTTTTTCTGCTCCTTCTTTTTTTATGTGTTTAAGCAGGTACAGAAGCACATGTTCGCCGTTCGGTCCCTGTCCTCCTCCACCATTCCCTAACCCCCTGCCCCATTGTTTTTTTGTCAAATTTATGTCGAACTTCTCTTTTTCCTGCTCTTTTTTCCTCTGTTCCCCGGTCATGTTTGTCATGATTGTAGCAAGTTAAATAAGAAAAATAAAGATACAATAATTTATATAATTTAAAAATTTATATAATTTATTTCTGGAACAAATACTCACTCAGACTCATTAACCGTCCATCACTGTGTAATCGTAATAAAGGTCATGAGCCAGGATTCAATCTCACAGCTGAGCCACCTCACAGCTTGGGTAAAAATATTATTATCTGGTTTATTCTGGAAACATAAAATGTACTTTATCCACTGCAAGCTTTAAGGTCATCCTGAACAAACAACATGATTGACAGAGTCATGAGGTGGATGTTGGACGTCCAACTGGTCCACAGATCACAATGAAACAGGCTTGAATTTATGTTTTGTTCCCAAATGCACAATCTACAACTGTCCCAAAAGCTTTCCAAAGAACAAGACCTTTAAAATCTAGGGCTGAGGTTGGGCTGGACTGCTGGCAGTCCCTTTTGCAGCCGGTGGTTGGATGTGTCCAGAGCACAAAGCCTCTGGTGTAACTACACCCTTGAGCTGTTGTCTGAGAATATGAACACAGAGTCGGCCAAGATCTGGAGGCCTAATCCTTGTCAAAGCTTCAGCACACTGTCACACGATCAGCACTGGCACCAAGCCGACCCTAAAAGAGCGTGTCCTCGTCTCAAGGACTGCAACCCCGAGCTCTGACTCATGCGTGACTCACGGCAGAAAGAGGGGTGGGTCACAATCCCCCCCAACTCAACATCTGTTGAACCCAGAAGTCACCTCAGATCACGGGATCCATCAGCAATCCTTAATCAATGATGCTCAATAGTTGAGCAGATTGTGTACGCTTATGTTTTGTCCTTCCTAAATAAGTGCATCCTAATTCAAAGAAAGTAATGGCCAGTAACGCGGGGGCATCATATTATGAAAGTTTCATAAATTAATTATGGCGTTGAGCATAGTTAACCAATCTTGGCCTTTGTAAAACAGACAGTGTTGCAGGAGGCATTGTGGGATAGGGTGGTGCGGGGAATGCACGGCGAGACATGGTGAATGCCAGGAGTAGGAAGACGACAATGGAAGCTCGCAACCTTGCACGGCTGCCATGGCAACCGAACCGCAGTGCGAGACAAGCTGGCCTTTCTTGTGTCCGCAGCTCCGCCGACCACTGTGTTGGAGTTAATGTCCCTGTCAGATGTCCTCCCCCCTACACACAGCCCCACTGCCCGTTCAGTTTCGCTCTACAGAGACCATCATTGTCTTTTATCTTGTCTGCAGGACAAGTACGGTGGGATCTGTTTACACAGGGGCTGCCAGGCAAGAATGTTGGACTCGAAGGAGGACCTGGTGGGTGGACACTTAAAAAATTGATAAAAGTGACATTCTGACATCAATATAGTTTGAAACATGACCTCATTTATGATCTGTCTGGATGCACCTACAGCTTTTATGAGGGCTACGATTTACTGGACCATAAAGCCCCAGTGTTCATGTAATATGCTTTAAATATTGGGGAGTAAAGGGCGTCATAATGGGTGGTAGTACCCTAGTGGGTAACACACTCGCCTATGAACCAGGAGACCCAGGTTCAAATCCCACTTACCTCCATTGTGTCCCTGTGCAAGAAACTTAACCCTGAGTTGCTCCAGGGGGGGGGGACTGTCCCTGTAACTACTGATTGTAAGTCGCTCTGGATAAGGGCGTCTGATAAATGCTGCAAATGTAAATGTAAATGTAAATGTAATGCAACAGGAAATATGCTCAATATTTGTAGCAGGGCCGCTCTGAGATACTGAAGGGCATTAAGGGCCATTCGTGGGCTGCGTCAGGACCTGGCTCATTTCACATGCGCGTTACCGAGGGGACGGGATCCTTCCTGCGTCATGTGAGCAGGAAGAAATCTCCGCGAGGGGAAGGGGAGGAAGAAAAGGAAGAAGAAGGCAAACAGGAGAGAAGATGAGGAGCTGAACCGAACCTGGCAACTGCGGGATCCATGGACGCGCGTCCGGAGCGCAGCTTCGCCGCCTCCAACGAAGGAGGGGGGACACTTTCCTAAACTTTTACCGACAGGACACCTGACCGAGAACAGAAAGCCGACTGCCGGTGAGCTGCTCGTAAATCTTATCCAGACCTTTTAGACCTTTTTAAAATTGGTCTTGTCTAACACTTATATAACCAGTCTGGGCACCGCACTATCGCCGAATTTATGTAATGAATTGAAGTTCCGTAATGGCTCTGTACAAGTGTTGACAGACGTTCTCTGATTTCTATTTCTGTGTGAAAAGCGCGTCAGGGAGATTTTTTTTTATTTAATTCGGTTCACACCCTTCCCCGCGGCGCGTAATTGCGCAGCATTAATCTGGATAGCGGAGCGTCTCCTCGCGTTTCCCCCGCGATTTTAAATAATGTCTCAGGGGTTCTCCCTCCAGGAAAAAAAATGAAGAACTCTTTGCTGCCCTGGATTTCATTTAAAAGTCTGATGGGTGTGAAGCTCTACGCCAAGAACAGCAAGAGCAATTTGTTAAAGGGGTTGGCGTAATTAGGCCTGGTTTGGCTCACAAAAAGAATGAATAATTCATAAATTCATTTGACACAAGACACATTTTATTTTCTTAAATGCGTCCTGTGTCATGTCAATTTATGAATTATTCATTCTTTTTGTATTGTGAAAAGTCAGAAATACGTTATTGTTAATTTTTTTATCTTGGATTTGTACTCATTAAATCAAGCAATGACTGCAGAAAACCATTCAGTTCCTTCTTTGTGAACTCGAGAACAAATGGCTCATCAAATGCTGGATCATCTCACAACCGAACCATTCCTCACATTTGGTGGCCTGTTGAGCACGCCTTCAGAGAGACCAGAGCAACTCCTAATCCATGTGAGCTGTGGGCTGCTTCTTCAGACCCACAACAAGTGCTGAGATGGTCGGGTGTGGGCGATACCGAATATTGGTTGACTTGAGCCAGAATGGCCGTTTCGCATTAAAAAGGCAACTATACCTGTTACAGCAAGATTTCATAAAGTCTGCTACCCAAGACTCCAACAGGTACACTTGTTTTTGACCGTGAATGTTTTCAACTTGCTGGTTTAATGAGAATCAACAAGTAAAAATGTCCAGTTGTATGGATGTTTATGGCTCTTTAATATCCGGACATTCTGGGTAGTATATCAGAGGAAATGGAAATGATCGGCCCTCTGACTCTTTCGGAGCCTCCCAGTTGTGCAGGACACCCGGTCCACCGCCTTCGACCTTTGCCACGGAGTGCATTCTCCCCCTCCCCTCGCAACGGCTAATATATAACTGAATAAATTCCATCACAGATTGACATTCCTTAAGCAAGTCTCTTGGTCCCTGGTGTCCTTTGCATGTCTACTGGCTAAAAATAACCAAGAGCAGCATTTTCCCAGACTCTGCGACCCGCTCACATCATCAGAAGGAGCTCTGGCTGTCTCATGCATAAAAGGTGTTAATCTGGGGCAGTGGTGGCCTAGTGGCCCTGTAATCAGAAGGTTGCCGGTTCAAATCCCGATCCGCCAAGGTGCCACTGAGCAAAGCACCGTCCCCACACACTGCTCCCCGGGTGCCTGTCATGGCTGCCCACTGCTCACTCAGGGTGTTGGGATAAATGCGGAGGACAAATTTCACTGTGTGCAACGTGTGCTGTGCTGCTGTGTATAACATGTGACAATCACTTCACTTTAAGCTTAATCAGTCTTGAATCTGTCTTGAATCTGTACACCACTCTTTACTTTACTTTACTTTACTTGGCAGACGCTTTTATCCAAAGTAACTTACAAGAGGAAGACACCAGATTTTGAGTTAAAAACTAAGAGCCCTGATAAGGCCTAACTTGTCAAGAATAGAACATGCTAGGAAGTATTTAAGTGCTAGAGTGTGTGTGCACTCTCCGAACATGAACTGATCGAGAACTTAAAGTTCTGCTTCAGACATGATATATTATTTGGCCTCAACTTCATAGACTCTTCATGTTGATCTCAAACATCTTGAAATAAGATCAGTTGATTAAGTGAGTTTAACAGTTTATTAACTTGTTTCTTCTGAGACTGTGGATGTGTTATAGGTGTCCCAACATAACTGCCCCGATCTGGAGGCTCCATCAAATACGGCCCAAAGATTTTCTTCTTTTCTTGAGTCAAGAACCAGTCATCTGATAAAAGCATGGCTGTGCAATTTATCCAATAATTCACTGCAGTTGTGGGTGTTGCTGCAAAGCAAATGTTGCCTGAGGACATTTTGAACAGCTGGAGGTAACCTGTAACCTTCCTAGACAATGTCCTCTGAAGGTGACATTCTCCTTGTCTCATGGTGCTGTTAAAAATTTTTTTTTTTTTTAAAACAACAATTTCTCAAGATGAGGTATTAATGCATCTTCTTCTGTTCCCAGAGTACCTCAGCCATGGCCTTCTACCACACCTTCCTTCTGCTGCTGCTGGGGGTGACACCTGGATGTTCTCTGAAGCCCCAGTGGCCCCTGCAGCGTCTCCCAGTGGTGCTGCCCCAGGAGATCAAGGATGGACCTGCACCCCATTTCCTGTCAAAGGCCCGGCTCAACGTCACTTCCTCCTGTGGCCCGGAGTGCCACAAGCAGGCCCCTGTCCCATCCTATTGGGACCTTCGCCACTTCCTGTCGTACGAGACACTCCATGCTAATGGCCATTTAACTGAGACGGCTGTGGGCATCTACGGCTTCAACCAAGTCACGCTGCAGCCCCAGGGCACCTCTGCTGCCACCCACACCCGCACGAAGCGGCAGATCTTTGGCCACGACAGCCGGTTCAGCATTGTAGGGAAGGACTTCCTATTAAACTACCCATTCTCGGCAGCAGTGAAGTTATCCACGGGTTGCTCGGGAACACTGGTGGGCGATCGGCACGTTCTAACAGCGGCCCACTGCGTCCACGATGGCAAGAATTATGTAAAAGGTGCCCAGCGCTTGAGGGTGGGCTTCCTGAAACCATATCAACGAGAGTCGTCCTCTGCAGCCACCAATTCCACATCCAGTTCACCGAAGAATGACAAAATGAAGTTCCAGTGGATCCGTGCGAAGCGGACGCATGTGCCCAAGGGCTGGATCAAAGGCAACGCCAATGACATCGGCATGGACTACGATTACGCCCTGCTCGAACTCAAGAAGGCCCACCAACGACGCCACCTGAAGCTGGGGGTGAGCCCCGGCGCCAAGCAGCTGCCCGGGCGACGGGTCCAGTTCTCCGGCTTCGACAACGACCGCTCGGGTCGGCTGGTCTACCGTTTCTGCAAGGCCGGGGAAGAGACCTACGACCTGCTCTACCAGCACTGCGACGCCCAGCCTGGGGCGAGCGGGTCGGGGGTCTACGTCCGCATGTGGGACCGCCGGCGGAGGCGCTGGGAGAGGAAAGTGATTGGCGTCTTCTCGGGCCACCAGTGGGTGGACCGCAATGGCACCCACCAGGATTTTAACGTGGCAGTGCGTGTCACGCCACTGAAGTTCGCACAGATCTGCTACTGGATCAAAGGCAACTATGTGGACTGCAGGGAAGGATGAGGAGGTCCATCATCGATCTGGTGCACATGGTTACGTTTGGACGTTTCCTGCGAGGATTCTGACCCACACTGAGATTTTATATATGTGCACATACTCTACTTTAAAAAACGTACTTCAAATGTGTAGGATCCGGAAAATATATCAGCGTTTTATCCATATCAGAGAAAGGCTAACAGATATGCATCAGAAACATATCGAGAGACCATGCACACTAACAAGTCACATTATGCTGTTGAGCAACCGTGTAACTGAGATGTCGTAGAAGGAACGAGAGTTGTGGCTCGAGCCTATTTAACTGTGAGGAGAATAATTTCGCCTCGTGCAAGATACAGCATCTCATTTAGGACTGTCCATTTAGTTCAGAAACAGAAAGCTGAAGCTGTAATTTAAACGCTTGGTGGTCGACTACATTTCCCCTTTCGATATCACTGACGTGTTTGGTTGGCACATATGCATGCGTTGAATTTTTTTATGCTTTAAACTAATTTTCTTTCAATACTTAACCAAAAGGTGCTTTTTCAAGTTTCAGAAACATTGCCAAAGGTTCTACTGAAAGACATGTTGCATGTGAGCCTGACACTTTGTTTGGGGAAAGATCGCCCTCATGAGGACTACATCTGCATGCAGAAGAGCAACGCCCCCAATGCCCCAGCACTTTGAAATTCACCTTTCTGGCATTGAACACAAAAAGTGAATTCTTAGGGTAATAAATGACCCTAACGTGCAAACTTTAGAATGCTTTGAAATAAAAGAAAACCTCTTAAGTGTTGTGTGACTACGTATCATCTTCTTCTAAATCTTAAAAGAGATGAGGATTGACTAATAGCAGGATAATTATAAAATGACTTGGCTGTATCAACACTTATTTTATACTTTGATTCTTAAAGGTAAACTTCAAAAATGGCTCATTCTTTACAATTCGGTGAAAAATGCACTGCTATATGCTGATGATTTTGGCTAAATTGCCACTTCCAGAATGCCAGATTATAGTAGTACAAATATTAAAATAAAAAATAAAATAAAAAAAAAAAAGTACCCAGTGTGCCAAAGCATCTTAATTTGTAGACAGCAATTGTTTGGGTCTTAAGTGTCTAAGGTTTCACTTTTTTAAAGTATATACAAATACACGGCAGAATAAAAAAAGAAAAAATTAGGGCAACCGGCTGCGAAGCGTCAAAGTTTTCTCTAACGCTTCACAACTGATTGTACATTAAGTTTTTCCAACTTCTGCATTTTTCACAGTGTAACTCACTTGCATGTACACATTACAAAATATAATGTTTGATTTTACAAACAGTAAACTAAGAAAATCAGTTGTACATACACACACACACACACACACACACACACACACAAAGGCATTTCAGCGGTTTATTGGAGTTTAATGGCAAATGGAACAATGCTGTCTGGTATCAAATACTGAAGGCTGTTCATCGACAGATCACCAGTCAGAACCTCCACCACTAGGGGAGCCGAAGACGTGGCGCTGGGGGCTCCTGCTCAGTAACCTGGACTTTTGGCACGGAGTTGCGTGGGTGGAAAAACTGAAGATACAGCGCTATGTGAGGGGAACTTTTAAAAAGGCCAACAAAACAAGGAGGAAATAAAGGCGGAGTCAGCAGAGGTGACAAACATCCAGCGATGGGGAGAAAACAACCTTCCGAACAGCATTTGTTAATGCAGGCGAGGGGGCCAGACTGGGTCTCCGTCCCCCAGTCATCTGATTGGTCTACTAAACTTCAGTCCTGCTCGTCACTGTCTTACAGCCTAAGAGCATCTTTGGTGGGAAGTTGGTCATTTTGGGAGACACTGGGCTAAAAGCACTGAGGCCCAAATAGTCACATTCACGCTTGCCGTGGGGAGAAGGGGGGCAGCATTACGAACTCCTGACGTAATGGCCGTGTTCTTTGTAACAGTATACAAAATAAAATATATATATTTTTAAATAGATATAAACCTTGCATGAAAATAGAACCGTATCAAAACATGAGTTCACAGTTTATTCCTTTCCTGGGTACTCCCAGTGCCCTGAATCCTGAATCCATTAACCGGCTGATGTACGAAGGCCACAGGGAAAAGGAGTCCAGCCCAGGCAACAGCGCCCCCACTTGGGGCTTCACTGGGACTTCAGGCCCAGGCCGTTGCTGCTGAGGGGATAGGAGTAGGCTTTGCCCAGGACGATGCGGTCCCGTAGCAGTTTGAAAAGGACGTAGTAGTTGCAGAAGAGGATGAGGCCGAGTGAGAGCGTGTGGTTCCAGCGCTCGGAGCGAAGCAGGGAATACAGCTGGTACAGAACCACACTGGACTCGATCCCAATTAACAGGTTCAGGATCCGCAATGGTTTATGAAATAGAAACTGTAGTGAGAAAAAGAGACACATTAAGACCTCACATAAGCCAAAGGAGAAAAACAGAAAGTGCACCAGGCCAGAGGTATTAGATACCTCATAGAAACACACTGCAGGTTACACGTGAAGATCTAAAGCGTGGTTATGCCTGCAAACATGCACAAGACCCCCGACCGGCTCATTCACCCCATGAGGACACGTTTGTACTCACATAAAACCTGGCGTGAGACACATCTGAGGGCAGTGCTACATTGTAGGGTCCCACTGCCTTATAAAGGCATCGGCTGTGCCGCACCAGGACCCCCTGCGGCCAGATGGTGTTCTCGGACCACCTGCAAAAATGCGAATAGAGAGCATTTAATAAAGCAAAGGTCACTTGCATCTGAAAAGTGCACAACTTTCCATATTTTGTTATGTTACAGCCTTTATAAAATGGATTATATTAAATCCTGCTCATTATGTTTCAAACCCGTTCATTTTCCTCCACAGAGTCTAGCGCTAAAAACCTGGACTTTTAAAAAGCTTTACTTGTCAGGTCAGACTAAAGGCAAACTTTTAAGGCCTGATTACGCAGGAGACTTGTTGCTCTGGGGGCGAAGACTGCAGTCGGGAACACTGCATATACAACATAGATAAAACTCTGGAGCTAACTCCTGTTCCTCCGTAGAAGGTGGTGAACAAATGAAGTATTGGGAAAATAACATTTGCAGTAATATAAAGATTTAGTCATTTTAGTTTCGTTTTCATTGCTGGGTAATAGTGCTGCACGATTATTCTAATCGCAATGTCAGTCTGTGCGATTACATGAACGCAGAAGGCTGCGATTTAAATGTGACGTGTTCGTCACATGACTTTTGATTCGGTTCAATGGAGACCTCAGATTCGTGACTCACATAGACATATGAGTACACGTACGTCAACGTCGCCGCCATATTGCGATAGGCTCTGCTGTTGAATGAAGCATATACATGTCTATGGAGAGAAGTGCATAAAAATGCCTCACTCTTGTGCTGCTTGGGGCGTAAGAACTATAAACGTAAGAACTATAATAAGGGATTTTATAATGGCCAAATATAATCAAAACAGTTGTTTAGCCTTACATGGGTTTGTCGTTTTTTGTAATTATTTAATTTAGTAGAATATTGTATTTTGAAAGCACTGGGCATTTCAAGTTGTTATAAGTAGTTTGTATGTTTCACTTTGAAATGAAACATTTCACTATTAGTAATTTGTATGTGACTTTTCATTGATATACAAGCAAGTGTCCTTTATCATATCGCAATCGCATATCGCAATATTGATTTCAATAATTGCAATATGCCTTTTTCCCCAAATTGCGCAGCCCTACTGGGTAAGCAGGTACCATTTATCATATCACATATCGATCTCAGTAATCGAAATAAGACTTTGAATATCGAAATATCCCCCAAATTGTCCAGCATTACTTATAATATGTTATCACATGCATTATAAAAGATCATATGCTTTTTGGAAACTACTGCAGGAAAATAAGAGCATGAATAAGAGCCACAAACTGATTCTTTATTGATATGTACCTTTGGTCCCCAAACAGTAGCCCACCTTTTATTCTTTTTAATGAATTGTATTTCCCAAAACATATTTTTTCTGGACTGCAGTTATTACTCAGAGATGAGTTTGATCGACTGGATTTGTCAGTATAGGAGAACACTGAATACTAAACATCTGATATCCAAATGTTAGAACATGATGACAAATAAACACTAAGAACAGTATGAGAACAGCCATTGACTGCTAAGAAAATAAAATAAAAAAGAGAGAACTGCTCTATAAAAAAAGTGCACTTTTGCACTACTCACATGTGTTGAGGGGCGTTGCTATAGGAACCGTGCTCCAGGCGCTGCCATCGACCTAGGTGTGCTGCGGAGCGGTGCAGCAGGTCACAGTAGCTGGGCGGAAGCAGTTGACTCATCAGCATCACGAACGCGTTGATCCACACCATGATCAGGTGTTCACACGACCACCGCATGTCGTAGTACTGCGTACTCTGGGGTGGGTGCAAAAATAAATAAATAAGTAAATAAATAATTCATTAATCTACAATTCAGATATAACACAACAACACAAATTCAAGCATTTACTGACTTTCAGTATTCAGCTGTATTAACAGATGTGCAAGTCACAGAGCAGAGACCTGCTGACCATTGTGAGAAATTCTGAAGTGGTAAACTAAAAGCAGAACAGTCTCTGCAACAAAGCCACAGACTAGCAAAATGCACCACATGGTTTTTTTGTAAAAGGACAGAGCACATGTAGCAATTATATTGTGCAGGTATTGCAAACGTGAAACTAAGCCTGCAGCTAACCGAAGTAAAAATTAACTCAGGAAATCAGGAATAAAAATCCTTTTGCACGAGTTTAAAAAAAAAAAAAAAAAAAAAAAAGAGAAGGTAACCCATTCTAACTATTTTTAGGCCAAAGCAATGCTGCATTGTTAAAAGGTGCATAGTAATGAACATTTGTGAGATTATTTAACATTTGTACTGAACATTTGTGAGATTATTTAACATTTGTACGAGTCTATAGTCCTGCAGTGGTTAGAAATGTGATTGTGTAAAGAGTGTTTTGGCTTCATTGTTCAGAAAGCGGCAGTTTTACTTTACTTTACTTAGCAGATGCTTTTATCCAAAGCGACTTATAAGAGGAAGACACCGGCAGCTCAGACGGTCGGGTTGGGAAGGTTACCTCCCATGTCTCAGGGTTTTTCCGCCCAGAGAATTTCCCACCCCTCCCCTAAAACATCATCGCCACTGACAGTCAGGTCTTCCAAACGTGTGAATTGGACGTAAAATATACAAATATATTTTGTTCTGTCACACGAGAATTTTTTTTTCCTGCAAAGACACTGACACGACTTCCTGTCTGCGCCAAACATTGTGGTCGGTGAATGGTGTTGATAGCGTAATTTCCGTGAATGCCCGCTCACTCCTATAGGCCTCTCTCCAAGTCATTAGCATTTAAAGCTGCAGACACCGAAACGGCGCGTACTGGGGAAATCTCATTGTGGGACTGGATTAAAGTGGCGGTAATTCTGCACCACGGCTGAATTTCAGAGAGAGACTGCAGATACAGTATTAGGGGACACTATGACCACTATGATATAAACTTAAAAAAAAAAAAAACATGTTCATATCAGAGGCCAAAAAAAAAAAAACTGAACAAGGAGTTTGTTCACTGCAATTGCCCAAACTGACATAAAACAGTATGACTGTGGTGGGGGAGGGTAGATGATAAAAAAAAAGGAAATTTTTCAAAGTGAAAGAAATGACACTCACCTTTACAAAGCAGAGAGGCAGAAAGGCCACGTAGTACGCGCTGAAGAGCGAGTTAAAGAGCACTTCTTTGATGCGCCGGTTGAAGTCGCTCTTCAGTTCCGCCACCTCACTGCGGATGAGCTCCGGTGAGGGCAGGCAGGTGTGGGCGGGGATGGGGGCGGGGCTAAGAAACTGCTCCCGCAGATTCTCCCGCAGGAGCGTGAGGAAGTCCCGCGGCCGGAGGAGCGCGGCGCTGTCTGACCCCTCCCCCTCGGAGAAGCTGTAGTCGGCGGGAGCCGGCGCTACCCTGCGACCCTCCTGATGGAAGCAGCACAGCGGTACGTATACGCCAAACCTGAGGTCGATAAATAATAATCAGCAATAGACCATACACCACAACGGCTACTACCACAAACATAACACAGCTAGTTTTGAAAATGTTGCCGTCAAGGCCACAATCATTGGCATATTTGAACTGACGTTGATTATTAACCTGTGAGAGAGAGAGAGAGAGAGAGAGAGACTCACGGGTAGCCCAGGAAGAGCAGGTTGAGTACTGAATGGTTTTTGAACAGGTTGACAAGGGTCCAGCACAGAACCCAACCACAGAGCGTCAGCAGACTCAGCCTGCCCACAATCAAAAACACGTACCGCAGCAGAGAGCATGGGCTGGTCTGAGAGGCCTACACACACACACACACACACACACACACACACACACACACAGAAAATAAATTTTATTACGTGCGAGAGTGGAAATGATTCCAAACTGGTCCCAAAACATTTATATGCAGACACACCTCGGAGACAATGGTCCAAACCAGTCTTCTGGCCAGCATTACTGTGATGAAGATGGCCAGGTGATAGTCCATCAAATAAAAGTTCTGAAAAACACATGCAACAACGTATTGTAGGTTAAAAAAGTGAGTGAACGGGTGAGCGAACGAGAGAGTGAGTGAGTGAGAGAGCGCACACACACACACACCAGTGAGGTAGAGGCTGCCGGCTGGCTGTAGGGGTACCACCACACGGTCCTGTAGATGTTGATGTACTGCACGAACAGCGCCACCAACAGGTAGAGGAAGAGAAGGAACTCAAACAGCAAGCTGCTGTCCAATGGGAGCTCTGGGATTTTTGAGTGACGCACCGGTTCCGGGGTGATTAGGGCAGTCAGGGGCGGGGCCGACAATCCGACGGAGTTACTGCTCCTTGCAAGAGGATCAAAATAAATTAGGAAATATTTTTACTGAAATTCTTTATTCTGTGACCATACTTTAACTATATGACACGATACTGAAATTGAAAACTCGATACCGATACTAAGGATGGTAGTTGATTCTACAGGGAAAGGAAAAAATTATGATAATTTTTTATAAAGTTATACACACATACTACATAAAGAAATCAATTATATATTTTAACTAAATTAATAATAATAAAAAAGAATGAAGAAACTAATTAATGAAATAAATGCTTTTAAGCGAAACAAAAAAAGCACTCCTCTGCTCTCATTCTGCAAAATATGAAAAAAAAAAAAAAACAACAACACAGAATTATAAAATGCGGAGAGAACACAGACAGTGGCAATAAAAATGACTTCTAGAGAGAGCTCCTGATTTTTCACATTTTCTAACAAGCTTGGAGCTGCAGAATTAACACCGGAGCTACTTTCGCCTGCTGCCGTGTTTAAAGTGTGTCTGTCACGTATTCATTGGGTCCTTCAGGTAGCCGGGGGAGAGGCTGCCCGCTTCAATGCCTGTTGAAAGTTGTTGTAGTCTGTTGAGATTTTCCGCGATCCGGCAGATGCAAAACTGGATTTTTTTTTAGGCTAAATAGGCTAAATTCTAGTACACCCCCTTTTAGTACCCCCTTATTATTCTGAGATGAGTCAGTTCTGTCCTTGGTAGATACTGCATATTTAGTAACTGCATGGTTACATTCATTTAGCCCCTTTGAACAGGAGGAAGTAAAAACCTAAAACCACAAACCGCCACCTCATGACATCATTTGGAATACAGACAGTGGAGGAGATACTTTGGACATCATAAAAATCTGACAGGACATTAAATTAAGGAATAGTCTGTAAAATTACACACGTCACAGCACAGTAATCATGCAGCATCACTACAAAAGCAACCGGGCTGGCAGTCAGAACAAAAGACTCACTCACTCTCACTATATATATATATATATATATATATATGTGTGTGTGTGTGTGTGTGTGTGTGTGTGTGTGTGTGTGTGTGTGTGTGTGTGTGTGTGTGTGTGTGTGTGTGTGTGTGTGTGTGTGTGTGTGGCTTTGTAATAAAACCATCAATGATATGTACTGTTCACTCTTATTTGATTGGACATTTGCCTTTCTTATCTTATCAGCTTTTACAGAAAGATCACAATTAGCAGCCACTGAAGCTTGTATGATACAGGGTCACACTGAACGTGCTTTTAGGAGCGATAGGATACTGTGCATGCATAAAACTGCACAAGAATGAACAAGTGTGCGGTGCATAATTCTCTCACTGTCCCAGTATTACAATTATTGTGTGTGTGTGTGTGTGTGCATGCGTGCGTGTGTGTGTGTGTGTGTGTGTGTGTGTGTGTGTGTGTGTGGGGGGGGGGCGCATGAAAAATAGGAATGTTCTTGATCTACTCGGCTCAAAGCTCTTCCCTCTGGGGAAATATTTCCCGTAAAGCAAACAAGCCCACCGTCTCACACACCGTCACCCAGACACCCGTGACTTCTGAGCCGATCGCAGCTCTGATCAAACCGACAAACGCGCCTCGAAGAACAAAAGCTTCACAGCTGATTAAACGCTCTGCTGCTGGACTGCTGCTCGGGCCTGGGAGGGCATCCCAGTGAGCATGGCTTCCAGATAAAATGCCCTATAGAGGGGTCAGCGGGTTCAAAGCCTTTGATAAGCTGTAGGGTGTAAGCTTCACGGGGAAAAGGAGATCGACTTGCTTGTGCACACGCTCTGCTAATGCCGGGAGGTTTGCAAAACGGCCTGCGAGTGTTATTATAACACGGCATGTGTCTTGGCGCACGCACGGGGCCTAACAGCAGGCGCGCAGACGGCGAACTGAGTCACCGCGGCCGTCAGAACATGGCATCAGAGTCGATCTGTGCAGAACGTTATCTGCGGCAGCCCTTCCCGGGTTGGGGGACTAGCTACCTGGCCAAGGGAAGCGGCGTTCATTTTCCTTACCTGTTCCTGAAGCCGGCGCCGTTGCTGAGGCCGCCGCCCACCAGCGTCTGCAGGGAGGGCAGTGCTGAGCGACTCAGCTGCTGTCTACTCGGACCCCTGCGCCCCCCAGGCATGGCCGGTACCCACGGAAACCTGCAAGACCCCAGCGGCTCCCAGCGACGCTCTCACGGCCTGGCCGAACGCACACACACCACTGAGAGAGGGGGAAACACGCAGAAAAATGACAAAAATGAAGTACAAAGCACGATAATGTGGTGAGCAATGAGTACAAGAAAAGGGGCGCGGCATGCACACGCACACGCTGTGCAGATTAACAAAGCAAAGCATGCATGCACAATATGTGCACTGTGTGTAAAACGACACCGCCAGCAACGTATTAGGCAATACAACGGCCACTGTTCGTGCACACGTGTCATCCCAGAATTTGCTGACACAATAGAAAAAAAAAAAGTTTGCGACTGGTCACACCTACACGCCGTGACAAGTGGGGACAGAGAAGGTCAAGAAGACCCCCCCAGTCAGAAATAAATAAATAAAAACGATATGTGCGTACTGAAAGTGGAGCTGCGCCACCTCCCAAAAACAATAAGCAGGGGGTCAGAGGTCAGAAGGCCACGTTTGTTGTGGACAAGCATCTCCTTTCCTCTACCTGCTCGGGACAAGCGACAAAGCGCAAATGCGGAACCGCCTCCCACATCACAACTGTCCCCTCGCTTCCATAGTGCAAAAAAATAAAATAATAATAATAATTCCACACACGTAAAAAAAATTAAACGCAATTTTCGGAATTCTACTTCTTGTACGGCTAACACAAAAAGCACCACATGCAACTCTTGCTAGCCAAGTTAGCTGCAAGCGCTAGCAATGCAAAAAAAGCAGTTTAAAACACGTGTGGTGGCAGGTTCGACCTGGGCTGCGGGTTCGATCCACGCACGCTGCAGATGTCGGGGGTTGCGGACGGACGATTAAAACCGCCGCGGTTGACACACGCGTAGCCGAGCGGCGCCGTACTCACACATCAACAGCGAGCGGACGGCGTGGACGCGGAGACATCAGTCAATCGTGGGCTGACCGGGAAACGGAGTCGGGGGGCGAACATTCGCTTTGTCGTCTATGCACGGGCGACGAAGTGACGAGGGGGGGGGACCGCGCGTCGCCGGAGCTCCGCCGCTGGCGCGCCGCGCCGACCCGAGACGTGGAAGTTTTTCTTTTTTTTTTTTTTTTTTTTTTTTGAAAAGTTGCCTGCTAGCGGAGCCACAGCGCGGTGGCTTTTACACGGACCGACGTGGCAAACGTGCACCTCCTCCGGCGTGACGTCATCAGACGCGCGACCGTTTCCGCGTACAGGACCCGCACTGAGTGGCTCGTTACCAGCCAACGCTGCGCCGCGGCCCCGAGGTTGCCAGGTCCGCCTTGTACAAGCGGAACTTTGTCTCAATGGAAGTTCGTGAGTTTAACCAGTCACAGATGTTGTTTTTAAAACGTATTTTAAGTTTTTATACATAAAAATGCCATTACGTTTTTAAAAAGTAAACAAAACACAAAAAATATTCAAGTTAATACACAAATGACAATTCTGGAATGATTTGGAAGCAATATTTGCGCATTATTGAGGTAACCGGATCCAACAGGATCGTGTGGAGTAAAGGTTAGGGGAATGCCTATGTGCTTTTGCGGTCCTAGTTATATAGAAATTGTGCTTCGCTTATAATTGCAGATTGCTGACAAGCTCTGGCAACGTGGAAAACGGCCCAACCAGTTGCTGAGGCAGAGACTTTACTGGCAGCAGAGGGCAGTGTTGCTAGACGCGCCACAATTATCGTGTTTGTACCATAATTTTACCCTCTGTACGAAATAAAAAAAATCCCACTAATTTTTTATCACCATTTTATTTAATTAGCACGACAAGGTGCAGGTCTCTGTTTTCATCTCTGCGCACACACGTTCTGTCACGTGCCTTTACAGCCCATCGATGCACGACGTAACACGTGGGGACGCACAGAGTAAACACTGTACTCCACATCGCCATCCAGGGCCCTCAAGTCTCACGCATTTCAACGAGTTCACACGTGGCATTTCTCACGCTCAGAAATAATTATCTTTACTGCACATGAAATTGAACGGAGGGATGCTTAAATTACCGTAACTCTGAAACCGTTTACGCAAATGAAAAACTTCCACGCTTTGTGAAAGCAGAGAAAGCAGCGTTTTCCAGGGATATAAGCGTTATTACGGTAGTCCACGGCTCCTCGGTAGCCCCGGGAATACAAAGGTTGGCTCCCGGACGTCTGCAGAATAGATATTTTAGTTTTTTTTTTTTTTTGTTTGACTGTTTTTACTGTTTGCTGTATGTATTTCGCGTTTTTTTCTTTCCGTGCTTTTATTTCAAACGTGACGAGGAAGTCTTGTGTGAAAATACAAATGCTGCATAAAATAAAGAAAAGTGCACTGTGTGCAAGAGAAGATCTAATTGCAAGTGTCAGCAGTGCACTGTAGGCCTCTGCTTCCAACTTGAGAGGAACTGCTTTCTGGAGTTCCATCAGCTTTCCATGTGGCAGGACTACATGGCCAGACTTCAAATGATTGTTTTTTTTTCTCTTTGTTTTATAGTTTGTAGTTCACATTGAACATTCAAACATTTTTATTCATGTTCATTCTGAGTGCCTTACTTAGTAAAGATGATAAAATAAGTCTCACGCGATCTGCTTAGAAATAAGGGGCAGTGGTGGCCTAGCAGTTAAGGAAGCGGCCACATAATTAGAATCACGAACCGCCAAGGTGCCTATGAGCAAAGCAACGTCCCCTCACACTGCTCCCCGGGCGCCTGTCATGCTCGCCAAGGGTGATGGTTAAAAGCAGAGGACACATTCATTCATCCTTCACGGCCACCAGTTACACTCTGTTACATCACATTGTAAAGAATTATGGAAGTTGGGTACGTTTTATATTGTGGGTGGCATAGTAGCCTGGTGGGTAACACTGTGAACCAGAAGACCACAGTTACCCCACTTCACTTACTACCATTGTGTCCCCGGGCCCAGAGAACTGCTAAATGCCATCAATGTAATTGTTGTAACTTGGCCTTGTGAAACCACAGCTGTCACCTGCAGGTTTGTTAGTCAGCTCCTCAACTTATGCAAGTAGTCAGCAACTGCTAGCAAAAAGTTTCGAGAGCACTTCAAGGACAAATCTTCAAGTGTAGCAACAACACTTCAGTCTTTTCCCACTTACTGGTGCCCAGAAACTAAACCGAAGGCGGCAGGGCTGCTGGACAAGATGCCGAGGATCCCATTATGCTTCAGCTTGTGAACGTCCTTGCTGTGCAAGCTGCTGGAGTTGGCAATGGACTGGACTCCTTCAGCTAAGTGTTTATTTAATCTAACTCCTATTTTTATCTAACTCCTGACAGTTGCCCTTGAGGGTATTTTTAAGAATTGAGTGCTCATTCCCAGCTTTTATAAGCTCAGCAACAAGGCATCATTATTCTCTACATTTTAAGATTGTTATCAAATCCTAAATGAATCAATTTCACTTTCATATACATTTACAGCATTTATCATACGCCCTTATCCAGAGCGACTTACAATCAGTTGTTACAGGAACAGTCCCCCCCTGGTAAGGGTCTTGCTCAGGGACACAATGGTAGTAAGTGGGATTTGAACCTGGGTCTTCTGGTTCAAAGGTGAGTGTGTTACCCACTAAGCTACTACCACCCCTATATAGCCAAGACAAGATCTGATAACACTATTCAAAATGCTCTACTACAAATAAAATTTAAATGTCACCACTAGGGGACAGAAATTGAAGGTGGGGCTATTTAAACTAATATCATGGTGGTAGTAGCCTAGTGGGTAAGACACTCGCCTGTGAACCAGAAGACCCGGGTTCAAATCCCACTTACTACCATTGTGTCCCTGAGCAAGACACTTAACCCTAAATTGCTCCAGGGGGGACTGTCCCTGTAACTATTCATTGTAAGTCGCTCTGGATAAGGGCGTCCGATAAATGCCATAAATGTAAATGTAAATATCACAAGGCTTAAAAATAGCAACAATATATAATGATTTACAGAAATATGAAAACACATGATTTTTGTAACTGTTTATTGCTGACTTTCTGTAACAGTGTGGCAAAAAAGCAACTGCTTCAGCTTGGCATTTACATCCAGGCTGGTTAAAATAAATGTAACAAGAAACCACCCTTATGACTGGCCTGTCCTTTTGAAGAAAAACTAAAAAACAAGTATTCACAACCAGTATTCACAATGACAGTTATTTTCCCAGCTAGAGATGGATTAGACAATATTTACAATCATAAACAAAACCAATAGGAAAAAATGAAAAATCCCATTGGACTGCTTCTTGTAACAAGTAGCCCACAGGAAAGATATGCTAGATGACCGTAAAAACAACACCCTGCAGAACCTCAATATTTGTCGGAACTTTGGCTCAATTTTAAAATGCACGCTTTTGACACCATGACATCTACAATGACATGTATGATTTCCTTCCTTCATTCCTTCAGTGCATTTCATTAACAGGCTCATATGTTATTATTTAGGACCCACAAAAAATGGAGTAATAGAAAACGCTACACACACACAACACAGTCATATTAAAAATATGTAGGGGTATTTTTATGGCTTTTTTTAAGGTAACATTTAAAAAACCAAGTCACCTGAGACAAAATATAAGAATTTCTACCTGCCATGGAGTCAATCCATTAACCTCTTTCTAAATAAAATAGGTAGGTAGACACAAAGATACAGCATAATTAAAAGGGAAAAAAAGTGTGGTCAGTGCAATCTGTGGTCTAAATTCTGTCTAATGCACTATTCCTCCAGCAGATGGCGTTCTAAGATTATTTACAGTATTTTATCTTACATAGCGGGAAACCCCTACACACAGTCCAAGTGCACCTCCTTCAGATCTAACCAAAATCATGGTAGTTACGGCAACACAAGTCCCAGGTTTGGTGCAGGGCAGTTGGCTTTCGGGCAGGTCCTGATGGCCTCAGATCACTATGCTGTTGTGCGAGCTCTGGTCCTGAGACAGAGAGACAGGGGACCATGTTAGTTTCTGACTAAGATGCCTCAGGAGCTACATAACTACTTTGCTTCTGCAACTGACTGTGTGTGTGTGTGTGTGTGTGTGTGTGTGTGAGAGAGAGAGAGAGAGAGAGAGAGAGAGAGAGAGAGCGAGCGAGAAAGAAAGAAAGAAAGGAGGGCAGGATGGATGGTCAGAGGTCAAGGATGAAAGCATGAGAAGTGACAGCGTGTGCTATAGAACATCGGAGTGGTCCCTTACGGAGTACTGGTGGTTGCGTTTGCCCGGTTTCTGTCCTGGTTCGTACTCTCTGTAGCTGGGGGGCTTGTCCCAGTCCCCACCTCGGCCGCCCCGAGCTCCACCCCGCCTGCTGTCTTCATCATTAGCTGAGCTCCATGACCCTCTGTGGCCATTAGGAGGCGGGTAGTTCCTGTCCATACGTGGAGGTCCACGGTGGGACTCGCCTAGCAGGTCATCACGGGAGCGGGAACGTGGGCGGTACCCAGGCCCCCGGCTGCCGCCTCCTCTATGGTTATCCAGCACATCCTCCTGGCTATAACTACGCGCCATTGGGTAACGTGAGCGTTCGTCGTGGCGAGGATCCCCATAACTGGATGAGCCGCTGGAACGGGGCGGACCTCTTCGGTTCCCTCCTGGCGGGGGTCGCCGTGGGGGATCATCAAGAGCTGAAAGCATGCTAGGGGGCCCGGCAGAAAACGGTACATTTCTGGGCATTTGCTGGGGAGGTGGGGGCATTGCCTGCAAGGGGATAGGTTGCTGTGGGGGTAGCATGGGGCTGGTCATGTCCATCCCACGCACCTGGTTCTCCAGGAAGTCCAGCATCTGGTTAGTGCCTGGTCCACTTCCACCAGCGATGCTGCCGTTGCCATGAAAGCTAGGTGGCATGTTCACAATACCAGGGTGAGGTGGTGGCAGGGGGATGGGTGTCATGGGACCCTTTCCTGAAGCTGAACCTAATGGCATGCATAAAATTATCAGTCATAAATTTATACCTGGAGTGAAATTAGCATCAACAGGGCTGGTAAAAAAGTAGAGATGAATACTCAATACTTTGCCATAAATGTACAGTACAGGCCAAATGTTTGGACACTCATTCAATGTGTTTTCTTTATTTTCATGACCATTTACGTTGGTAGATTCTCACAGAAGGCATCAAAAATATGAATGAACACATGTGGAGTTTTGTACTTAACAAAAAGTGACCTGGCCTCCAGAGTCACCGGACCTGAACCCAGTCGAGATGGTTTGGGGAGAGCTGGACTGCAGAGTGAAGGCAAAGGGGCCAACAAGTGCTAAACACCTCTGGGAACTGTTGGAGAACCATTTCAGGTGACGACCTCTTGAAGCTCATCGAGAGAATGTCAAGAGTGCAAAGCAGTAATCAGAGCAAAGGGTGGATATTCTAGTGGAAACTAGAATATAAAACGTGTTTTCAGTTATTTCACCTTTTTTTGTTAAGTACATAACTCCACATGTGTTCATTCATAGTTTTGATGCCTTCAGTGAGAATCTACCAATTTGAATGGTCATGGAAATAAAGAAAACACATTGAATGAAAAGGTGTGTCCAAACGTTTGGCCTGTACTGTGTCATTGTAATGGAATACATTACTGAATAAAGTAATGTATTCTGAATACTTTTACAATAAACACATATATAAAATACATGTGAAAATCAGCCATGCTATTTCATTATTTGAAATATGAAATGTCAATTATTTTGTGCATATCAGTGTGCAGTAGAAACTGAAAGGTAAAATATACAGATAGTACATAATAAATAAACAATAAACAACAATAAATAAACAATAATATATTATGGTATAATAGTAATAGAAAGAGCGTGATCACCTGACCTGGATAAAGCATGGGGTTCATCTGGATGGAGGAATGGGTGCTGAGAGGGGCGTAGATCTGCTGGCCTCCATTCATCCAGGGAGACATGGCCTTCTGAGCCTCTTTTATCATTCTGTACTGCATCACCGCTACAAAACACACAACCAAAAAGCTGTGCACATTAGTGAGTGTCTTAAGTGTGTATAGCTTATCAATGTACGTATGTGTGTGTGTGTGTGTGTGTATGTGTGTGTGTGTGTGTGTGTGTGTGTACCTTGCTCAGGGCAGCAGCACTGCTTAGGGCAGCAGGGGCAGCGGACGTAGCAGCAGCACTTCTGAGGGCAGCACTGGCAGCAGCACACACCCAGCAGGATGATGAGTAGCAGCCCACCGAGGATGATTAAGAGCACTGTGAGCCAATCTGAGGAAGGCATTCAGAAGAAACACTTAGGAGAGCACTGAAAGTATGTTTAAAACAACAGTGTCATTTTGGATAGATATAACCTGGATGGGGTACAGGTTAAATATTTGATATAATACATTTCAGAACTACTTGCAATATGGAACAATGTTGACTCAACAGGTACAGATTAGGGACCCACTGATATATCAGCTGTATATCGGAATCGGCCCATATTAACCTCTTAGACTAATAATCAGGTCTTTAGAGTGAGATTTGGTTGCGCATGCGACCAAATCGTGTCTCCATAAACTTCCTGTGGTTCATGCAACAGACACATAATAGGTCCATATCATATTCTAAGCCAATCAGAGATCTTGAAGGGCGGGGCCCACCTTTGATTGGCCGTGGTCTAGATATTTCTTTAAGTTTAAAAGCGCGCCAAAAGAGGTGAGTCACTTCTCATATCACTCTTACGCTGATGACACCCAGCTCACCCAGACAAATAGTCTTTCTCACCAGAAGATGCTACTATAGCAACAAAAATTTCGGCCTGTATCTCAGACATATCGGCATGGATGTCTGAGCGACACCTCCAACTCAACCTATCCAAAACCGAGATTCTGATCTTTCCGGGCAACAACTCCCCTCAGCAAAACCTCTCAATTCAAATAGGCTCGCTACTGTTAACACCCACAGCGTCTGCAAAAAGCC